>NC_137690.1:68442086-68472086 GCF_963989245.1 Nansenia antarctica
TGTCATCACTCTCTGCGATCAGGCATCATGGGAAAATGATGGTGTGCTGACAGGAGCTCTGCAGCGCTGGAGATGAATCGGTCTCTCTGTCAGTGGAGCGGAACAGGACCAGAGCCCTCGAAGACATGGGTATTGACTGACTGAAGCATCCCATTCAATGTCTCTAGAAAGCTACTGTACCGGGAGGAAAACACTAAACACTAAACCATTGTCGATGAAATTCCATGTCTGTTCAATTATAGAGAAAATCACGGGACCTTAAACTAATTCGGTTTTGAAGGATTTGGAATGACGGCTTCACTGGAGGAAAAAAAACTCTCAGAGAGAAGAGGGCTGTATCTGAGGTGTTGATGAACTATCTCTCTCCTCTCTCTCCCTCTCTCCCTCTCTCTCCCTCTCTCCCTCTCTCTCACTCACTCACTCTCTTGCTGTCTCCAGCTTTCAGGCCCAGAAAATGTGTGACCTTTCCTTTCCTTTACGGCTTTTCAACGCATTACTTTCACAAATCCAGTGAGTTCAGGTCAGCAATTCGTTTAAGAGGGGAAAAAAGCGTGTTAATTTTAAGCATTCAAATATTACCCACAACTCTCACGACTGCAATTTCAGCCACAAACATGGCTCCTAACCACCTAGCATTACCTCAATATTAGCCTTTGACTTGAGAGGGAATCTAAGTTCACACACAAAGCCAACCTTAGACCAGGTAATTGTAGCACAAGCATTGTAACTCAGGTTGGTGCATGGTTTGCCTGAACAATGTCTTTTGCAGCTGTTTAAACTAGTCGCTCAAATAAGTTCTTGCCTCGTGTGACTCACTTGGAGCATATCTGAGGCTTGGTTTGACTTCAGCCCTGTATGTTTATGACAGCTATTTCGAATCATGAGATGTAAATCACCAGTGAGTGTTGTTAAGTCGATCAGCCAGACAGTTAAATCGATCAGCCAGCCAACCTCCTCTCTTCCTGCGAGCGTGTAGGCTGCTCCTCTGAGCTCACCTTTCTACAGGATGGCGTGGGGATTTATTTTACAACGTGTGTGTGGGCCTCTGCCATCATTCCTGATTCTCCAGTACTGCAGTCCGGGAGCAGCGAATTACACAGTCAACAAAGCACTGAACTACTAGTGTACCATGATCACCTGTCCACCCCAGCTTCCAAGTAGCCAGACTAGATTTATTATTTTTTGAGGGTAGTTGGTTTGTACAAAAAGAATGTGTACCAGCCAAATTACCTGGTAGTCTAAGGGTCAGTTAATGATTCCATCATGCTCAACTGGTCTCTGTGGCTGAATAACTTCAGCTCAGTTGACCACTTGGTAGAATGTATTGCTAATATACGTGCATGGATGTCACTGAACTTTACCACCAGGACAAAACAGGACAAAACAGATGTGTTGATCATTGGTGAAAAAGTTGAAAGGGAGAGACTATCTCGGCACTTAAATACACTGACATTGAACGCCAAATGCCAGGTCAAAAACCTAGGTGTCATGTTTGATTCAGATCTTAATTTTGAGGCGCATACTAAGAATGTGACAAGGACATCCTTCTATCACCTGAGAAACATTGCTACGGTGAAACCTTTTCTTTGCCAGGCTGACACTGAAAGACTAATGCATGCTTTTATTACCAGCAGGCTGAATTACTGTAACGCTATCCTGTCTGGCCTATACCAAAGAAAGCTATTAGTAAACTTCAAATGATACAAAATGCTGCGGCACGAGTCCTCACTAAGACCAGAAGGAGGACACATATCACACCGACCTTACAATCACTACACTGGCTACCTGTCAGTTTTAGAATAGATTTTACGATTATTTTAGTAGTTTATAAATCACTCCACTCCAGTCACGCACCTGAATACATGTCAGACATGTTTGTAAGATATACGCCAAGTAGGTCCCTGAGCCCTAGAGCCAGGACCAAGAGACATGGGGAGGCAGCCCTCAGTTGTTATGCCCCCAGCCTCTGGAATACCTTGCCAGAAAACCTGAAAGAATGGCTGAAACTGTGGGAACTTTTAAGCGAAATCTTAAGACATACCCATTTAATCACGCTTTGATCATGCAGGCCTAGCTGTACTTGTGTCATAAATAATGACATTTTCTAGATCTTAAACTTTTCACTGTTTCACTTTTTATTCTCCTCCTCTTTCATATATTGTCTGTCTTGGCTTGTTTTTCTTGTTTTGTGTGCCGTTTAATTGAACCATGTTTTTATTTATCTTTCCTTATTCTGTAAAGCATCGTGTGCTCCATTTGCTTGTATGAACATGTGGTATATGAATAAACTTGACATTGACTTTGACTTGAATGAATTAATGAATGAATGAATGGTCTTTATTGTCATTGATATAGTACAGGTACCAAACAACGAAATTTGGGAGGGGGGGCTCCCCTGGTGCTAGGAAAGAAAAAAACTAAAAAACAAGAAGGGAAAGGAGCTGGTTTACATAAATAAAGGCTATATCCACTATCCGTAAAAAGTCAGAAACTGTTCTTGAATAAGTAATTTGCACTCAAGTAATCTTTTATAACATTCGTTTTAATACTACAGGGAATTATTCATACCCATTTCAACCAGACTACCGTCCTCAGTGTGTCTCAAGGATTTTACCTTATCATCATCATTTCTCTGGGGATAAAGAACATAACAGCTTTCATGTAAACACTATATAGGTTTGCATCCTAACCCTAACCCTAATTCAATAGAAAATATTTCCGTTATGATTGAAATCATAAAGCCATCTGGCCATTTATCTGCAGTATGTTTTATATTGTATATGTAGAAAGTGTGTCAGAACATCATTAACGCCTTTCTAAAGCCAATGGAACGCTGGAACTATGCCAATGGAATGGCAATTTATTTTTCTCTCATACAGTGCTTTAGGTGGTGATACAATAGAATAAATTATGCTTCTGAAATTGTAGATATGCTCAAGACCTTTTCACAGAACCTAGAGCGCTTTTTTAGTGCAAAACTTTTTCGGTGCAACTCAGAATCTAGTTCAAAGTGCTGGTGTTCGCCTTCAGAGCCCTCCATGGCCAAGCCCCCTCCCGCCTACATCTCCGACCTCATCCACCCCTACTCATCCAGCCGGTCACTGAGGTCATACGACCAGGAGCTCCTGGTCGTACCCAGAACCAGACTAAAAACTAAAGGGGACAGAGCGTTTGAGGTGACGGCCCCAAGACTCTGGAACGGCCCTCCCCCCTGACCTGAGAGCCGCTCCCTCAGAACTCGTTTTTAAACGTCAATTAAAGTCTTACCTGTTTCGGCAGGCTGTTAGTCAGCTATAGCCCTCTTATGTTCCTGTTTATGTTCTGTTTATGTTGTCTCTTTGGGGTGTTCCTCCATTCTTGTTTTTAATCTCTTGACGATGTTTGATTGCGCCTTTCTTTTTACCCATTAATTATCCCTTATTTTTTATGTAAAGCACCCTGTGCATCCGTGCTGAGAAGGGCGCTATAGAAATAACGTTTTAAAGTTTTACTTACTTACTTACTCCCCGCTGGTGGAATGAGCTCCCCACGACTGTCAGAACGGCAGAGTCACTACCCATCTTCTGTCGTAGACTGAAGACCCATGTCTTCAGGTTACATCTTAACTGCTCCTCCTGAGACATCTTCCGACCCTCACCACTACGTCTCCTAAAGACACCCGCTTTCCCCTTTACTGTGTCCCTAAGAACTTCTACTGCCCCCCTTGTACTGTTTCTCAGTTTCTCCAAAAAAATAAAAATAAAAACGTTTTAGTAGAAGGCGATAATAGGGAGAAGGTTTTTCCTTCTATCAGTGGCCCCGGGCCCAAGCTAGAGTACTCTTCCTGCAACGAATAGTGGACTGCTGATTCACATGCTTAGTATTCAAATGTATTGATTGTAAGTCGCTTTGGAATAAGGCGTCTGCTAAATGCCAAAAATGTAAATGTAAATGTACTTTAGCCTGGAGCTAGCTCAGCCTTTAGACGAGGGTCAGCTGACCCTGCTCTGGAGAAAGACATACGCAACTTAAACTATTCTATTCATCACCGTGCTCTGCATTATTAATTCAGTTTTCTCTCCTCTTTCATCAGTTCAGTATGAAAACTGTATTTTCTTTTTCACATTTGAGGACATACTCTACTGCCCTGGCCTACTCGGCGCGCACCCACACACCCCTGTTGTAAGAGTACATTAATCTGTGTTGCAACACATCAAATGTGTGGCTGTTCTTGCTGTCTTTCTATTGCAACAAAAACTTTGTGTGTGTAGTAATTTCAGATTTGAAAAAGCTGCTCTCTCTCACCGTGGAAGCTAACTTAGACATCTTTACTGAGTTCAGAGATGTTATAGGGCCTTTCACCTGAAGGGATCTCTAATCTAACCATGTGACACATGTATCAAGGGAAATTAGCTCAAATGGTAGAGCGCTCGCTTAGCATGTAAGATGTAGTGGGATCGATGCCTCACATGTCAGTAGAACTTGGCAATATGATTAATTTGCATAAAAATGTTATCGGGCGGCTGCGGCTCAGGAGGTAGAGCCGGTGTCTAATGATCGCAAGGTCGCAAGGTTGGCAGTTCGATTCCCGGCTCCTCCTGTCGAGGTGTCCTTGGGCAAGACACTGAACCCCAATGAGCGGGCCGGCACCTTGCATGGTAGCTTGCCGCCATTGGTGTGTGAATGTGTGTGTGAATGGGTGAATAAGAGGCCATTGTAACGCGCTTTGGAATAAGTGCAGCTATATAAGTGCAGTCTAATTACATTTATCCAAAGAGCAGTCCTTGAAATCATTGAAAGTTTGTGAATTTGAGAAAAAGAAATCACGGTCTTAAAAGTTTTTGAAAATAGACATGGGTCATTGAAAGTGCTTGAATTCCCCCCCCCCCTCTCTTTCTCTCTCTCTCTCTAAAAAAAAAAAATATATATATAAAAAATGTTTTACTTGCAGTTACTTAAAAAATGCAGTTACGTCACACCTCAATGATTGCAGGGTGACAGGGCATGAGCAAGAATGCCTCAGAGCTATCTGAGCAATGACCTCTGAACTGTAGGGTCACAACCTTTAGATTCAAGAGCATCTTGGTCAATAACTGTGTGTTATTTGTTTGTCATGATGTATTCCTTAGTAAGTAAATCAAATGCTTTTGGTATATAGCTGGTTTAGTGCTTTTTCTTACTGTGTTCAATACTTTTTTCCTGTGTCATTCCCCTTTATTGCACATAACCTTTTTTTATGGATTGGAGTGTTCCAATTTCTTTAGCTATGTTTTATTGAGTTTATTGAGTTGACCACCTAGACCGTTGTTACCTTCCGCCTGGACTATTGCAATGGAGTCCAGTTCGGGGTACCCAGCAAAGCCCCGGACAGGCTCCAGTATGTGCAAAACTCAACTGCCAGGGTACCCACACCAAGCCCTGGCAGAACATCACCCCCACCCTCATTCACCTCCACTGGCTTCCGGTCAAGTCCAGCCTCATGTAAAAAATCCTCCTTCTCACCTACAAATCCCTCCACGCCTGCGCCCCCCAGTACATAACTGACCTTGTCTGCTAGCATACCCCATCCCGGAACCTGCGGCCCTTAGACATGGGTCTGCTGTCCACCCCCCGCACCAACCTACGAACCTTCAGTGTGGCAGCACCCAATCTTTGGAACTCTCTTCCCACAGTAATCCGCAGTGCCCCTACCCTGGACACCTTCAAATCAGCTCTCGAAACCGATCTGTTCACCAAGGCCTTTGTGGTGTTTTCTGTTATGTCTGTCTGACTGTTTTTCTGTAAGCCAAGCATCCTTGGGTGCCGTGAAAGGCACTATATAAAACCAAGATATTATTATTATTATTATCATTATTAGAAGTCAGTCACATAAGTGGTCTCTGGTATCTCCTTAAAGGTATAGTTCACCCAAATTCCTAAATCACATATTCCGTTCCTTAACCTGAATTGCCAGATGAATAGAACATAAGTGTGTTTGAATGAATTGGAATTTGATGAATTGAATTGATTTTCCTATTTTGGTTTACTCCCAGGATGGAAATGATGTAACAACTCTCTCTCTCTCTCTCTTTCTCTCCCTCTCTCCCCCAGCGCCGCCCTGTCTTCACGACCGTCTCACGTTCCGGTTCTGTCAGACCCTCCAGTGGCTCGGCCGCTGCCAACTGCCCACCGTCAGAGCGCAGTGCTGCAAGACCTGTGGACAGCGTTCCCGTGGCAACGAGCGCACTTCCAGTCGCTGAGATCCCGAGGGTCAGACACAAAGCAATCAGTGATGGACTCTGTGTGTCACACGCACACACACGCATGTGCACACACACACACGCACACGCACACACACACACACACGCACGCACGCACGCACACACAAACAAACACGCACATATACAAAAACACACACACACACACAAACACGCACATATACAAACACAAACACACACACACACAGATCGTGCGGATCTTGACCAGCCAAGTATAGCATTACCCGTCCGTTGTTGGAAAGGTGAATCAATCATCTGCAGGATCCACACACTCTCATACTCCCTCTCACGTGGCGGACATCTGTCTCCCTAACACTAGTGAGGCTCTCCTGAACCTGCAGCTGAGAGGTTGCCTGTCACTACTGTTGAACATGGAACATTGTTGGTTTGTACAGTTAGGTTGTAAATGTTGTACATTTTTGTTTGCACTCTTTCACTCTCTCTGATAAATCTTGTATTGAGTTGTATCGTATTTGCGCCACAGTAAGAGGAATCATGAAGCTAGATGTCTGCAGGGTTCCCACAGCTCATTGAAATCCTTGAAAGTTTGTGAATTTGAGAAAAGAAAAGAAAGCTCTTAAACGTTTTTAGACATGGGTTATTGAAAGTGATTGATTCCCCTCTCTCTCTCTCTCTCTCTCTCTCTCTCTCTCTCTCTCTCTCTCTCTCTCTCTCTCTCTCTCTCTCTCTCTCTCTCTCTCTAAAAACTCATATTTCACAATATATTGTTTGTGCTGTGGTAGAGAAGACAAGAGACCGTCTAGACACATTCAAGCCTCTCTTTTTAATTGTGAGTCTGTGAGCGTAGTAGTTCCGATTATATAAATTCTCATCTAGTTCTGTCTCAAACTATGCTGTGTTGGGTCCTTGAATTTGAGGGAATTGAGTCTTGTAATAGGTGCTTGAAAGGTGCTTGATGTTTCAGAAGGTGTGGGAACCCTGTGTCTGGTTCTCATGTCTGGTTCACACAGTAGCAACATGGGATCTGACCAGAGGACTACCCTACAGTAGCATACAGCCGTTACATTAAACATAATTATTATTTTTTTAATACTTGTACAACGCTGTCAATTGATAGCAGTTGACACTGTACGGTGTATCCAAGAAAGAAACCTGAGCAAAAGTTGGTTGCAGTCTTAGGGCTCTATTTTCAGCCAGCGAGACGGACACAGGTCCAATGGCGATTTGTGTCGGCAGTAGGAGGTGAATTGACCACAGTGCTGGGGTGCTGTCCTGCCTGCGCTGGGCGGGTGGAGTAGCAGTAATAGAGGCGTGTTCCTGACAATGAGCGGGCCGAGTACCGTCAGTTGCACTGAAAAATGATGGCCTTGAAAAAGCACTAACATTTCAGACACACCCCCTAGCGGCCCTAAAGTTTTTACGCCATCAAAATACAGCCCTTCGGGTTAGATTTTCTTTCCTACGGCTGCAGTAAGCAAAGACACAGTAATACTTTCACCAGGATATAACGAGTGTGCGGACGAGTTTCACATGATCAAATCACAACCTGTGGTAATCATTTTGTTATTGAGTGCAACACTTTTTTTTTTTTTACTTTACTTATCGTTAAAAACGGTGCTGAGAACATTCACCTGGTGCTAGAGGCAGCCACAGGCTCCAGACTCCTTCAGGTGTTGGCTGGCCAAGTGCTTTTTCTACTTGAATCCTTCATTCTGGTATTTGTCTCGGTTTTCATAATACAATTAATCTTTAACCATGTTTGACATTGAGGAGAGAATAGTTTTTGGGTGAAGAGAGGGATTTATTGAAATAATGTTCTTGTTGTTTAATGCCCTGTTGGGATAATCTGATAGATATATAGACTATGGTCCCTCTTTAAAATAAAGTGGATCTTATTAAGGTCTTCTGAAGCCTTCATAAAGCCCAAAACCATACTATACAGTATACAGTATTAGGGATGGACCGATATCGATACCTGTACTCGTGCCTGACATTGTGCTCATGTACTCCTTCTCGTAATCGTAAAATATACCACTATACCTGATACCACTTTATGGCAACGTAACATAACCTCTCATAGCAGGTAGGCAGAGAAGGCGCAATGTCAGAAGTTTAGAGATATTTTAGGATAAGCGATGATGACGACAAAAATAGAGCAGACTGCAAACTATGCTCTGCTAAATTGTATTGTATTGTATATGACACTTTCTGGTGAAAAGAGGTAGTAACAAGCCAGGAGTCGTCAAGTTGTGAAATTGACCAAAATGTTTTTTAAAAATCAATCAATCGTTGAAGAGCCCACTCAAGAGGGAGGTGCTGAATTGTTGAAGAGCCCACTCGATATAACAAGCAACAGTTTTAGGATCACAAAATAGGCCTACCGTACTTATAATTTGTCAGCGAATTCAGCTTGTTTTTGATTCACTGTATCGTCTCCCTCCCTGCTTTGTACTCGGGTGAGTGTTAGTGAGACATGCATCGAAACAAACGTACGTTTTAGGACTGTGTGATCACGTGTAGTTATGTGTTTTTAGCATGTTCATATTCTATCAGCATGTTGTGATGTGCTAAACATGCAGTTAGAAGTGAGGAACAGCTGATGAAAATAAATAAATGGTCTGATAAAAAGTGGTATCGGAGAATCCCAATACAGTATAGTAGTCTATAACAGGTACGTACACCTGTTATAAACGACCTTTTCTGTTGGCTTTGTAAAGGGTTTATGAAGGCTTTGTTAAGCCATTATTTAATGTCATACTTTGTTTAAAGTGGGACCAAGGTTTGTAACCAACACAAAGGAGGAATGTAGATTAATCACTGCAGTTATCAGTGCATTGCTTCTAAATTAATCTATACTGTCTGCCTTTATAATTGAATATGCCTTTGTTTTATCAGTTTGATGATGTGGATGATTAGTATGCTATGCTTATTCAGGCAGTATGCATATAGATATGTCTTCCACAGTCAAGTCGTTATCTATTCTCCCTAACTAATAAGTTACTAATGAGAATGCATTTTGAGCCTTGGATTTTATTTCCTGTAAAATTATGTTTTTAAAAATGTAAATCTATCCAAAATGTATTAATTTGGTTTTTTTGGACACTCAAGGTGAGATTTCATGTTTTAAGCGGTAACACCAGAGGGTGTGCTATTAGCTATTAGCACACCTATTAGCTATTAGCTATTAGCGCACCCTCTGGTGTTACTGCTTAAAACATGAAATCTCACCTTGGGAGATGGGAATGGAAATGGCTACGCAACAGAGTGCCCTCGACCATCAAAGCCGTTCCGGTGACCTACAGCACACTCTTGAATGTGTTATTGCTTTTCTACAATGGGTTTATACCGACAGAAACTATTCTGACAAGCAATGGTGCAGTGTTTTCTATTTTATTTTTTATGATATATTCAATTGTATTGGTTTATGTTCTCCGCTCATAAAACTATCACTGTAGGCTAGCTAGGGACGTAGGTTCATTGATAGGTCTCGAGCGGCAAAAATACGCGGCTGCGTTGCTCTGATGAATGGTCTAATGTGATTGGCATGGCAACCCAGTAAACAAATCTCTACCTGGTTGGCTTATAAAAGTTGGGCTTGTAGCAGCATAAGGATGACAAAAACAACCAGGAATAATCCATTATTGTCAAAATCCTTCCATTGTTCTAGCTTATATTGAAAAACGCTACAATTTGAAGAGGGTTTATGGCATATGCATACATTTGTGAGGTACCCCTGCTGCTTCTTGGCCAATCACAATGCTTGATTTGACCAACCCGTTCTATACAGTAATTCACACCATAGCACTGATAAACCTTTTGCTGTCTCTGAGCTCTTACTTTTAGCCACTTTTATGGTATGATTGTGTTTAATAGCAGATTATGCTGCTTTGTGTGTTGATGTGTGACCACTACAATATTTGTCCCTTTTGATTTTGAACTGTTATTTCTAGCGTGACCCGGCCTGCACCTCAGTTACCCAGTTACTTAATTTAATTTACCATTGGCTATGCTCATTGTTACTCAAGGACCTACCAGGGGGTCAAGATGTTCACAACTCAACTCCACTATTCCTTATTCAGGGATTCATTCTGACATTGAACATTACGAAATAAGGTTTTGTAAGGAGATTTGAAAATCGAAATGTGCAATTTATAAATGATGTATTCTAAATGTAAGTAGTATTGTTTCAGACACTTTGTATTTCTGATGTTGTGAGATGGGGAGTCAGTGCAGTACTGTATTGGAGCAATCTCTTAAGCAACCTATTAATAACGGACATGTCCAACTTAAACCAACTGCTCTTACAAGCCATTTAGTGGTGCCATTTATGGATGAAATGTTGTCAAGTGTTTTAATCGATAGTTTTTTTAAATTTTGTAACATACATTTTGTATTTATACCACTCCAAATAAAGTCCTCAAAACAAAATATCTGATTGATGCTTGATTCTATTGCATTTCATGACTTTTAAAAGAGAGAATTCCATTCAAGGCATTTCCACTCAAAGCAAAACAAAGCCATTGGTCTACAGTAGTAAGCATCACATTTGTTTGTCTCTCTCAACCGAAGTCCCAGATTTGAAATGATTTATGCATGCATTGACACACTTGCGACAGACGCCAACATACTCAGAGGAATCCTCAGAGAAGAAAGGCCCATTATTCAAAACATAACTTTTGTGTTACTCTCACTTATTAATCCGGTCTTCCTTACAGTGAGTAACATAATGTGTATGTGTACATAGCCTTTATTGATGTAAACCAGCTCCTTACCTTCTTGTGATTTTATGCATCTATGCTTTTTCTAAAATGTGTTTTCTTTTTCCTTGCCTAACACCAGGGGAGCCACCCCTCCTAAATTTCGTTGTTTGGTACCTGTACTGTAGCAATGACAAATAAAGTCCATTCCATTCCATTCCATTCCATTCCATTCCATAAATGTTATATTATATTAATGGTGGATGTTTGAAGACAGTTCTCGGAACAGTATTTGCCTGAGGGACTTCAGAAAGGACAGGGAGACTGTTTTTGTTATTACTGAGTTAACTCACTTGGTGCATTTTTGTCAGTCCTTTTGAGTAACAACGTTCAGGTGTTTGGTTAGAAGATGTGCGTGTGTAAACCCTTATTAACACAGATAATGCTGTGCATCCGTTCTGCGTTCTGTGGACGGACAGTATTATCTATGCGCGCTTTTATGGAAAAATATGTGAATTGTGGCTTGGACCCAATGAGGCTTTACTCCGGGGCTTTCACAGCCTGGGGCTCAGAGACACAGTAAAGCCTCTCCATTGTGCCTTGTTTTGTTATGGGTCTTAACTGCTTGTTAAATGGATCAGTTGAACAGTACAGTGTAGCTAGTCTGTCTTTGCTCTACCATATAACAATAACTCTGCCTATGTGATGAATGTCACACGTGACGTAACCATAGGTGTAACGTACAATGCTAGCATGTACTTTAGTACTGCTGCTGTGTGGTGAACAACACCACCAACAACAACAACAACAACAACAACATGTTTTGTGCGCCAGGTTGAGAGCTTTGCATTTAGATGACAAGCAACATCATATTTCTTATGATAGTTCTCAAATAATTCACAAAGAAAAGGTCTCAAAGCCGATTTGAACCCATAACATATTGGTTGCAAATCCACAGAACCGTGCCGATTATCAGACAACCGTAATAAAAGGCACAAGGCTCTATTTTTTCTTTAACCAAATCCGATCTGTCTGTAGATGTCAAACAGTCTGTATAACCAGACATCAAAGTTTGTGACAGGAAGTGAAATGTACCATTTCATTTCCCTAAACCATCCCCAAACATTGTTTGTTGTTGAAAACATGGTTTACTTCACACAATTAACTCGACAGTCGACAACACAACACATCTGGTTTCAATCAATGACAACAGTTTGCAAGAGTGATCTTTACAGTTGGAAAAGGAGGATAGGATAGGATCAGCTAAATGGCATATAATATATTATAGGACCCATGATCAAATCCAACTTGATTTGATCATGGGTCCTATAATATATTATATGCCATCTAGCTGATCCTATCCTATCTATATACTATCTATCTGTAGACTAATGAAGGGAGAGAGCATTTAGCGAGGACAGCTCTAAGCTAGACATTGCTGCTTACAGTGAGTCACTTCATTAGGAAAATATCCATCCTCCTCCTCCTGGAGGCACGGAGACAGAATTACTGTCACTCACAAACAGTCCAAAGGCAGTCTCAACTGTATTCAACAGAAGGGGCTTTTGAGTAGTGGAAACATACAATCAATGGGATGAGCCTGTCCTACACATTCATTATCATTCAGCACACACACTCACACACACTCGCACACACACACACACACACACACACACATAGACTCACACACACACACACACACACACTCACACACACACACGCACACACACGCACACACACACGCACACACACACACACATACAGTATCCCACACTGTGCGCCGACCCCCAGCAATATGCCTACTGCAAGAACAGGTCAACGAAGGACGCCATCTTCATGGCACTTCACTCCTTCCTGACCCACCGAGACACAAGCAGCACCTACTACGCTAGGATGCTGTTCATTGATTTCATCTCAGCTTTCAACACCATCATCCCCTCCAAGCTGGTCACCAAACTCAGAGACCTTGATTTCAGCACCTCCCTCTGCAACTGGATCCTCGACTTCCTAACAACTAACTAACAGACCCCAGCTCGTCAAGTTGGACAACCGCTCCTCCTCCACCCTGACCCTGAACACCGCTGTGCCTCAAGGCTGCATGCCGCGCCCCCTCCTCTACTCCCTATTCACCTACGACTGCGTGCCGATGCATGTCTCTAACCCCCTCATCAAGTTCTCAGATGACACCATGGTGACGGGCGTAGTAACAACAATGAGACGGCCTACAGGGAGGAGGTCCAACATCTGACGGCGTGGTGCGACAACAACCTGGCCCTCAACACTAGTAAGACCAAGGAGATCATTGTGGACTTGCTGTGTACACTCCCCCATCTACATCAATGAAATAGAGGTGGAGCATGTTCCCAGCTTCAAGTTTCTGGGGGTCCACATCTCTGAGGACCTCTCTTGGACCCTCAACACCTCTTCCTTGGTCAAAAAGGTGCAGCAGCGCCTATACTTCCTGAGGAGATACTTCCTGGAGCTTCCCGGAGCCCAGCTGTCTCCCAGGATCCTGACCAACTTCTACCTTTGCACCATTGAGAGCATCCTCATCAACTGCATCACAGTCCAGTTCTGGAACAGCATTCTTTGGACAGATGAAACTAAGATCAACCTGTACCAGAATGATGGGAAGAGAAAAGTATGGAGAAGGCTTGGAACGGCTCATGATTCGACACATACCACATCATCTGTAAAAAACCGGTGGAGGCAGTGTGATGGCATGGATGCATGGCTTCCAATGGCACTGGGTCACAGGTGTTTATCGATGATGTGACAGAACACATAAGCAGACGGATGAATCCTAATGTGTTTAGGGATTAACTGTCTTGACAAATTCAGCAGAGTCGATTGGATGGCACTTCACAATACAGATGGGCAATGACCCAAAACAACCCGGGAGTTTTTTAAGGCAAAGAAGTGGAATATTCTGCAATGGCCGAGTCAATCACCTGATCTCAACCCGATCGAGCATGCATTTCACGTGCTGAAGACAAAACTAAAGGCAGAAAGACCCACGAACAAACAACAACTTCAGGCAGTCATTGCCTGCAAAGGATTCTCTATAAAGTATTAAAAATGAACATTTTATTTATGATTATGTTAATTTGTCCGATTTACATTTGAGCTCCTGAAAATGGGGGACTATGTATAAAAATGGCTGCAATTCCTAAACGTTTCCTCCAATATTTTTGCTCAACCCCTTGAATTAAAGCTGAAAGTCTGTAATTCAATTGTATCTCGTCTCATTTCAAATCCATTTTTCCAGAGCCCAAATTATGGAAATTGTGTCACTGTCCAATTATTTCCGGACCTACGTAACTGTACAACAGCCCTGGAACCTCTATTCTCTGACTAGAGGAATACGCAATTATTACACAGGAGATAGCTTGGAGGACTTGTTTTAAATGTAAATTCTCCACCAATGTAATTGTTGCACTGCTGCTTTACAAATCTGCCACCAAAGCCCAATTAATTCTCCAGCCTTAATATAATACACTAACATTCTAAATAGCTTTGTGATTCAGATGGCTTGACTTGAGTGGAGGTAATCAGTTATATTATTCTCCAAGGCCTTTCTATAATGTACTGGTGAAATGTGTGAGTACTGTGTAAGTGTAGGAGAAATGGTAAGGTAGAAGGTAAAGTCATATCATTTGAAAGGTCAATCCCAAATATGGTGACTACTGTTCTTAAAGGATGACACACAGGCCAGTGCACAGTGGCCACACACTGATATACTCATGTATTCCATACATTCCGATGAGATGCTTTCTAAGATCTATTCTAGTGGGTATATGTGACAGGGGCTGTCGTCATATGTTCCAGCCAAGTAATTGATGCTGATGTAGAGACTGTGAGACCTCTGTTTAGAAGAGACACAGTGCCCCTCAGTGTTGACTGAAGTGTGTTACAGCTAGGGTATATGACACCATTTCCAAGGTAACAGAAATATACAGTATAAAGTAATGATGGTAGTAGTATATATATGTTGGTCTGTGAGTCCTTGACCTGTTAAGTGTACGGGAGACCTTCTGTGAGGTTTCTCCTGTGTTAAGTGTGTTAAGGGATGGGTGGGTTAGGTGGGGCTGAAGTGTTAAGGGATGGGTGGGTTAGGTGAGGCTGAAGTGTTAAGGGATGGGTGGGTTAGGAGAGGCTGAAGTGTTAAGGGATGGGTGGGTTAGGTGAGGCTGGAGTGTTAAGGGATGGGTGGGTTAGGTGGGGCTGGAGTGTTAAGGGATCAGGGATGGGTGGGTTAGGAGAGGCTGAAGTGTTAAGGGATGGGTGGGTTAGGTGAGGCTGAAGTGTTAAGGGATAGGTGGGTTAGGAGAGGCTGAAGTGTTAAGGGATCAGGGATGGGTGGGTTAGGTGAAGCTGAAGTGTTAAGGGATGGGTGGGTTAGGTGGGGCTGAAGTGTTAAGGGATGGGTGGGTTAGGAGAGGCTGAAGTGTTAAGGGATGGGTGGGTTAGGTGAGGCTGAAGTGTTAAGGGATGGGTGGGTTAGGTGGGGCTGAAGTGTTAAGGGATCAGGGATGGGTGGGTTAGGTGAGGCTGAAGTGTTAAGGGATGGGTGGGTTAGGAGAGGCTGAAGTGTTAAGGGATGGGTGGGTTAGGTGAGGCTGAAGTGTTAAGGGATCAGGGATGGGTGGGTTAGGAGAGGCTGAAGTGTTAAGGGATGGGTGGGTTAGGAGAGGCTGAAGTGTTAAGGGATGGGTGGGTTAGGTGAGGCTGAAGTGTTAAGGGATGGGTGGGTTAGGTGGGGCTGAAGTGTTAAGGGATGGGTGGGTTAGGTGGGGCTGAAGTGTTAAGTGTAAACGATGATCCCAGGTACCGTTGCATTCATTTGGGAAAATCCATCCAACAATGTTTTTTGTTGTTGTTTTGTGTCAGCTTGGTTGTGTTTGTACTTGATACAGCGAGCGGACAAATATTCGAAGGACTACATCTTTAACAAGTTCCCCTAAAGTGGGTGGAAATGGACCTAATGTAGTGTGTAATCCAATGATCTATATCTGACCCATCTGCTTCAAGCACTTAGTGCCACCTCCTGTAACTGGAACATTGGGGGCTTTCGGAGCTAAAGAAAGACATGGCATGTTTCACTCGATTCGGTTGTTAAGTCTGACGTCACGCGTGACGTTTAACAATTTCCGGGTCCAAATTTAAAATTCCCTGCATCAGAGTACCAGTGTACTAAAGCGGTAGAATGACAGTTCAATCGTTTTTTTAGACTCGGATCTATTGATACAACAAGAGACACAGCACTGCGGCATTTCGAAGAGAGCGCCTCAGCCAACGTTGGACCAGTATTATCGCCTGGTCGATACGTCACGACTTAACATCCGACAATTCACAATGAGCAGAGACCTTGGCAGGCATGTGAATGTGACCCAGTTATCACTTGATAAACGGCCAGATATGGGCCAGATCAGGTTGTTTAAGGCTTAGACGGTGGTGGTCGTATCTGGCCCATTCCTGAGCCATAATTCCAAGTGGTACCTGGGCCACATCCACAGGTTAGCTAAGATTGGCCATTCTCATGGTGATGATTGGCCTTAGGTACAGCACACCAGACAAACATTCTGGCCCAGACATGGTCTTACTCAGATATGGCTTTGTCCTACACAAATGGTCAAGATCTGGCAACTGTGCTGCAACCAGTACTGGCAACTGCACTGTCCACTTATGGTTGTATTGTAGCCAATATTTCCTTATGGCACCATAGCAGGCCCATTTATACAGTAGATATATAGTACTGTTGAATGTGCTGAGATCCAGCCTTATGTATGGCAATCAGATCATGGTTGCATTGTTAGATGTCACATATTTATGGCGACTATGGTTCTGTTCCTTTATTCCAAGTGAATCAACATTTCAAGTGGGTTCACTATGTGTGTTACAAGATATCCAATTAAAGAAGATGATAGATTTTTCAGATGATTCTTTCCCCTAAAAGTAATCTATGGGTCAGGAGAAACATAACCTTTCAGATGTGTTCAATCAGCTGTAGCCACTGCTAGCAAAAGCGGCGCTATGGAAATATTGACTGAATTTATATTGTATTTCATTTGATGATTTTTTTGTTGTTGTCATGAATGCAGCTTCATTTTTTCCTGGCCCAAAGATTACCAATAAGCAGGGTTCGAGTTATGTGGGAGCCAATGGGAGCTGAGCTCCCATAGAGATGGTCTGAGACTCTCTGAGCTCCCATGAAGGCAGTAAAATCAAAAATCTGTGGGGGTCGCTAATAATACATTACCACAACTATTATTTGATCAAAATGTCAATGTAATGAATATTATTTAATTTATATTATAAATATTGTAAAATAAACACGTTTTCCAAAAGAGTTACGCGCACCATTAATCTCCTGTGAATGACAGTAGGCCTTTGACTGCCTGCACTTCACCACCAAGACACCATGGGGCGCAGTAGAATATTGTGCAACAGCAAATGGTTGATTAATCAGCTGTGCGGTAAACCGTTGGAACACACAGTGCACAGCTGATTAATCAATTAAACCAATAGAGTGAGACAGGATATGTTCATATACCAGTTGCCTTTCAGGAAGTAGTGAGATCGTGCACCTAGCCTATTATTGAGAAGCAAACATTCATTCATTAGCTATACAGGAGTATATACATACAGTAGCTACCATGCCGCTCAAAAAAAGGCCATTTTTTGACCCTCTCCCGTTCATCCAATCTTGGATAAAGAAAGGACATCGGACGTCAGCATCATGGGTTCCAGGACCACCGTGTACATGTATTTTTCGCTCCTTCTGTATAGCAAAAATAACACAATTATTGGCCGAGATACATGTGTGACTATCGCTTTTATAGCTGTTGTTTCATGTGGGGCTGTTGATGTGGTGAAATGAGTAGCCTGCAGCTGTAGCGTCAGGATATGTTGGTATTTGAGGAGGAGGATGACGATGAGGATGATGTTTCGGTACAGGTACCGTTTTTAAAGTATCGATTTGTCACCGGTATCGAATAAAACCCAAACTGTACCCAACCCTAACTATATGTTTACATGCCAACTAATTAGCTAATTCATTTCTGTCATTTAGAGCTGAGGGGTGCAACAGAGAGACGGACAACAGGACAGTAACAGAGAGACAACGGGAGAGGAGAGCAATAGAGACAGAACTGAATGCACTGAAACTTTTTTTTTTATTCTTTGCATTATTAACACTGTTGTGTTATTGTGTTATTAAAGTGTTTAAGTGTTTTATGGTAAAGCATTATGAGTGGTGTGTGTGCAGAGTGCTCGTGAGTTGTATATTTTGGGGAGGGGGGAGGCTTGTGTATGGGGGCGGGGGGTCCTCACACAAAGGAGTAGCCTAGGGCCACTGACCATCTTAATCCGCTACTGCCTATAGCTAATTAAAACGTGTAAGTCCCATCGCTGTGTGGGCATGATTCGCGCGTGCATGAGAACATTTCGCACTGTTATTTTGGAGACCCCCACAGAGATCAGCTTATAACTCGAACCCTGCCAATAAGCATCCATCTGATAATACTGTAAACATTAAATACATTAAGTCAAACCATTTGCACTAATTACAAGAAAACTGTGCTACCCGGCAAACCAGCAGCACATCGGCCTCCTGCCAAAGAAGTCCCACCAAATAACACTGAGGCCGTAGCTTACATTACAGTATGTGCTTGCCTAATGGTCTGAGTGTAGTTGTGTCTTAATTGGCCAGACCTGAGTCTAATTGGGTGTCTCCACTGTGGAGGATGTAAGCAATTTACCATGAGAGGAAGGGGGTTGTGGAGAGGGGGTTATGGAGGCTTCACCTCGTGCCCGGAAACCCTGTACCAGTGGTAAATGTCTCCACAACCCCCGCCCTCGAATGGTAAATTGCTTTTCTACAAAAGCTACCACATAATATAAAAAATACACAGTTGTAACATTAATTGGGTGTCTCCACTGTGGAGGATGTACAAGCAATTTACCATGAGAGGAAGGGGGTTGTGGAGAGGGGGTTATGGAGGCTTCGCCCCGTGCCGGAAACCCTGTACCAGTGGTAAATGTCTCCACAACCCCCGCCCTCGAATGGTAAATTGCTTTTCTACAAAAGCTACCACATAATATAAAAAATACACAGTTGTAACATTAAATTCATTTATTTACAATCATTAATCGTTTCAGAATACATATATCCTTCCGCCACAGAATATAGTCCCATAAACAAGATCAACGATTGCACTGTAGGCTAGGCCACATTCACTTGGGAGTTAGCACAGGTGTTCTTAATCAGATTGATTGGGAGGTGCATTGATACTGGAAATGCGGTTGAACTGAAGGGAGTTGGGGGTATTTACCACTGTTGCTAGCCAATCAGAATCCAGTATCCAAACATGCTGTTGTAGAATGAGCTTTCTGGAGGTTTGTTTGCTTTGCTTCTCCAATTTGTACAGAAATAGATATGTATAGATTTTTCTTCAGTTGGTCTGTAGGTTCCAACTCATTCAGTTTTTATTAATCTATCAGTGTATTACAGTCAAGCTGTAAAACTGCTAAAAGACGGCCCATGAGCAAATTCACCCAGTGTCATCCAGTACTGGTCCCCCACATTTAGACAGGAAGTGGCCCGGTAACTACAGGAAGGTATCAGGGCCAGACAGTACTCAAGTTGTAAAAGAAAATCAGGGGGGATGGTGGATTTGATCATATGGGGACAATTTTAGCATCCCCACAGCATCAGTGACTTCAGTGTCAGTGACTTGGTAAAAATGGCATTGCATGTGTGCGTGCCCCCTCGCCCACAATATTTTACTCAATATGCGCAAAACTAAATGTTGAAATACCACGTTCATTGATCAAATGACATAAGGGATGGAAAGGGGGATGGCAGTTTTAGAAACGGGATGATTTTGACCGTTTTTATTTCAGGTCATCCCCCCTCAACTCGAGTGCTGGGGCCAGATATCTGGTGACCCATGAGCAAAAAGGCCTTGGACACTTGGAGGGAGATTAAACTTTTGATCTCGTCCAGACAGTTATGCAAACATGATCATTTAATTATTCATTCATAAAGTGTGCGTGTTGTGGCTTGTTAAAAAGTTTTGGCACAACAGCTAGGGGCAGTATTAAAAGAACATGAATTGATTGATGTTGTGACCTAAGGCATTAGGGTACACTGTCCACAAACTATAGTGTCCTACGACTTTTAAGCTGTCTACAAATGTGCTCTCGTGGCCTCATTTAAAATAGCCTTTCAAAACCATATATATATATATATATATATACCATATATACATATATTTTCACAGCTTCATAGGTCTGTAAAATGCATAGCGTGTAATTCTGTGTGATGCTCACCAGATGTCAGCACATCTTTAGAACTCACGTGTTTTCCACATTCCCACTCCTTGTTGGTTTTATCTTTTGACTGTAAATGGAAAATAGATGAGAAAAAAAATCTATGTATCATATGGGAAATATCTTTAAACAACTCAACCGTGTACTTCACGGTTATCAAGGATGTCTTACACCCACATTGAGAATGTTCTAGATCCTCAGTGACAGGAAGCTTGTTCACTCTATCAAAGAGTGTTTTTCAGTAAAGTCAAGGGGAAAATAGTAGAATTGAGGCTGAAAACAGACTGAAAACAGCCTCAATTCTACTATTTCCCCCTTCTGATCTTCAATAACTCTGCTATGAAAATGTTCATAAATTTAAGGGGAAATAACAAAGAATCAAGAAACAAATCACATCAAGGTACCTGGTGTCGTGTTAGACAATGTTCCTGTCATATAGTGTTCCTGATCAGAAAGTGTGTTTTTAAAGCAGTTTCATGATGACTAATTATGGGTAGGCCTATTGATGACATTGTATCATGAATACTAATGCTCTATTACTCAACTTTTGCCATTATGATTAATTACTATTTCAGATGATTGTCAATCATGTTATACCCTTAGGTCATCACATAAAATAAAAAAATAAAAAATATATATATATTATAACATTGATGTTGATATACCCATGCATTTTAGATGTTGATTCATTTTGATGTTAAATTGACAAATTGCGAAAACAATTCAACAATGAATGAGCTGAATTAAATAAATCGTGTTCAAAATTAATGTTCTTAAAAATGCATTAAAAAAACACTTGGAATGCAATGGTGACATGTACGAAAACCATCATCAATGAAGTTGTGTCTTGAAACCACAATGAATAGAGCAATCGTGATCTTAGAATTATAAGGTTCTATCTCCGTTTAGGGTAGTTCAGAGATATTGAGCGTCAAAGTTTTTACATTCCATTATGTTTTGTGAGATGGAACCTTTGTATTTTATGAATTACTAACTCAAAAATTTCAACATTTAAAAAATAACACCACACAGGCATTAATAAACACCTAATGGATCAGATTATGTAAAAAACTCAATTTTGACAAAAATGGAGATAGAACCTTATAATTCTAATGTCACGCAGTATCTGACAAGGGAACACGCACTGAGGAGGAGGTGCGACTGCGAAACTATCTGAAGCTGCGGTCCCCACTCCTTTGCTGCCCCCTATTCTCACATCATTGTGTGGCTTGACAACTACATGGATGTGAGGAGGAAAGGTGTGGGGGCATGCTAGTTGATATTTTTATGAATTAAATATATATATATATTTAATATATTTAGTATATAAGAGAATCTCTTTCATCATGGGTACATGGAATATTGTCCTATACATAGCAGTCACCGCCTGCTTATCGAAGGGTAAGTCTTTAGTTTTCATGTATGTCTGTCTTATTGTATGTTGATTGAGTACGTAAATTGCCTGTAGCTTTTCGACATGTCAAATCCATACAGCTAATACTCTACAGTTTGACATACAATGTAGACATGATATTCCATATTTCCATGTTGTTGTTGTTTTGTTTTTTTTAAACCGTTTGTGTATAATTCTAGGGTATCCACGCACTCTCCCCAGAGTGAGACACGCTTCATGATGTTGTAATAATACATTTGATCAAAAGAGTATGATCCTTCATACCTTAAATCGTTCAGTGATGTATTTCTCTGACATTATCTTACCCAAAGTCGGATTTCGTAATCTCATCCATCCTATAATAAGCACTGTTGACAGACACCGCTGTCTGGCAGCAACTTTCTGCTTAGAGGATTCGACATGTGGTGGTGGTGGTCGACTTCAAAGTTGTTTCCGCGGGGCACAAACAGCTCAACTAGAATGACACGAGCTGAATTAAATGTAAATTTGCTTTGATAATCAAAGCTTGTTTTTGTGAGAAATCTCCGAAAAGGAACAATAGTAATATTTGCGTTGATGAAAAACTATGAAAAACGTATAGGCTACTAGAATATGAAAATGAGATGTTGCCATACAAGGCAAATTTGAAATCTACCTTACATCTGTATTGTTTCAGATTGTTTAGCACTTTTTGAGGGTATTCCACAAATTGAGTCACCCTAATGTTGGCCATCCTTAACGCCAATAACTTTTGAACAGATTCTGACAGAGACAGACATGCGGGTTTGATCAGTGATTTGCTTAGAGGATTATCTCCACAATGAACATACGTATATACTGTAGCCTATATGCATCTTTTTGTATTGGACACCCTTCCTATTCATGCATCAACAGGCTTAGACAGTTTATAAATAGATACAACATGCGTGTTTGGATCACCAACTTCAGTTTTCAGATGGCTGTAAAATGCACAAAGGTAATGATTGCACTGTATTTACAACCGTTTACATTTAAGAGCAGTTACCTCAGAGCTGTTGCATTCCGTGGCAGGTTCTTTCCTCTGAAGCATACTCCCTATTACATCTGCATAAAAGCAATTTGAGAAACAAATAAAGCAGACAACCTCCCTAATTATAATATAACTCTGCATCATAACATTTATCTCTACATATTTTGTTCTCCATTGGGATTGATATAGCGCCCTCATGTCTCACTTTCATCGTCACAGTGTCATCTTTCCCACAGAGCGCTCCATTGTTTCAGTTATTTACTGTATATAAACAATGATGGACGGTGTGTATTGTAAGATCAAATCAAAAGTATGTTTATTATACTGTATACACAGGATACAGCAGTAAACAGTACAATAACAATGATTTTAAGAGCAACAGAGCAATACAAGTATAGGAATAAAATATATATATTAAATATAGAGTGATAACAATACAATACACAATATACAATCAGTAGTACTAATAATGAGACAGTAAGTGTAGCCTTGGGTGAAATGTTTGGCATGTACCTGTTGTTTTTTAAAAGCTGTCTGCAATTGCCATGACTCCCCCCTTCCTGTCTGTGTGTTATCTGTGTCAGACACTAGTTTTTTCAAAATTGACAGAACACGACTCTTATATCAGTGCGTTATATTAGCTGTATTGGCACTGGTAATGTAATGTTGGGGCTTAGTGGACTAGTGTAACTATGTGGTAGCTATCTCACTTCACCGACCAAGGGCTTGTTGCTCACCCAAATCGTTGCTCATCCAATCATGTCAGCCACTGTCATCATATTTATAAATAAGCCCTAGTTTTGAATTGTTTTTGCTTTTCTAAAGAGGTCGTCTCGCAAGATAGAGTAGCGACGGTCGGATGAGAAAAGCTTGAAATCCTAAGCAAACCACAATGTACCAGGACCAACATTGCGCCAGCACTCTTCAGCAGGTGTCAGAGCTGTCCAATGCGTTTTCAGTAGGACGGAGGATGGAGGTTTCCGGAGAAGACGTGAGGAGTCGTAATCCTAACATTTGAGAAAAGGCTAATGTATCTTCTCTCAGTCCATCACTGTTTGCTGAAGCAAATTAGTTTTAATTAAAGAGAGAAATGGGTAGCGAGGGAGATGGAGGGAGATGGAGGGAGAGGGAGATGGAGGGAGAGAGAGGGAGAGAGAGGGAGATGGAGGGAGTTGGAGGGAGAGAGAGGGAGATGGAGGGAGATGGAGAGAGAGAGAGAGGGAGATGGAGGGAGAGAGAGGGAGGGGAAAATGTCTGTGTTGGACAGCCTCTATCCATCTTACAGACATTAGGGCTCTAGTTAAATATGATCAACAGATACAGCCATCGCTTGGTCGTTTGCTCCCATGGGAATGGCAAGACCTCAGAAAGCTTCTTTGTATTTTTTCGATATCAGTAATGTACCCTGATGAACTACAGTCAGATACCTTTTTGCACAATAAAAACGTGATGTCATCTCGTCTGTGGTCAGACTGAAATTGGATTAGGCAGGGGGCCACCGGGCCGTGATCCAAGGGGAATTCGATTCCAGAGACAAAGACAGACAAGCTTTTAACTAATCTCTCATCTATGAGGCTCCTTGTTTGAGGGGAGAGTAACTGATGAGAGACACAGCAAAGCGTACCCAAGTCAGCAGAGAAATGATGGCCCGGATCTGGCCCACGTCTGTTTTCTACCGGTGTCCAGATGTGGCCCCAGATACAACGTTTCAGAAGTGGCCCAGCTCTGGCTGACTTTCCTGAGCCTTATCTTTGCTGTGAAAAAAAGGCCAGACTTTGGCTAGTGTGGCCCAGGTCCCAACCACAATCATACCAAAGCCCAGTAGCTACAGGATTGTAGGGGCGCTTAGGTGGCATAGCGGGTTAAGCGTTGACCATGTAACCGCAGGGTCCCCGGTTCGATTCCGGCCGGGGACATATCCTGCATGTCATCCCTCCTCTCTCTCTCACCCATCCTTCCTGTCTAAATCTCTACTGTATCTGTCAATAAAATGAAAAATATGAGTGGGACTCAGAAAAAATAACTTAAAAAGGATTGTATCAGGGCCACATTCCTCATACCAGAACTGGCCCACAGTAAATTGACAACTCTCAGCCAGGGCTGATTCCCCACATTTGGACCAGGTCTGGCCAATGCGTTCCCGACACTCAGCCATGTACCACCACAAGCCCAGATCTAGCCCACACTTGTCTGACTGGATACAGTAGAAACAATCGCACACAGTCAGTGGACTAGTCTTGATCTTTCTCATGCCTCCAAGTCAAATCAATGGAGGAAAGTGCTTTCCCATAGGTGTTTTCGGGTTAATGGACCGTGGGCTATTAGTAAAGTATGTAAATAGCTGTATAGCCAAAAATGCCCCATTAATAACGAACAGGCTAAGATGTTAGAGAATTAGTTCAAAGGGCGAAAAGGGTTTATTTGAGTACCGAATACACTGTGTTACTATTGTCCATTGCCTGGAGGCATCGAACTGTTCGAGTTGTACAGTACAAATGATTGATTGTACTACTAAACTCTGATATCTCCACAAAGGAACAGTCTCTTTCAGTGTGCAGGCTTACAAGTGCATAGAAGTGAAAATGAGCAAGGTCGAGAAATTAGCAAATCCCAATTCTCATGTTGTTGTTTTTTCTGGTTTGCATAATTAAGCAATATCACACAAGAGGGATTGTGTTATACTGAATATCAGTATATTCAGTATAACCGCACGACCTCGAGACCAACAAAAAATTGTTCTGCAACTGGACTGTTGTCTAGTAACCTGAACACAAACATCTGCAGGCTAGCTAATTTGTATTAACGGTCATTTCGGAGTGATGCATAATAGTTAAAAGTCCCAGTGCTGTTATACTGTATATCAGCACTCATGGAATGCCTCTTGTCCAATCAAATTACTTGGTCGGAACTAACTGTTGTATAATGTAACGTCAAAGCTTAGTGGGTGTGACTACGGGGTAGCTATCTCACTTCACTGGCTTCTGGCACATTGCTCACTAAAATAGGTGCCCGAAGTTTAGTGTCAGCCACTGTCATATTTAGGAATAACCCTACTTCTTAAATGTTTTTGCTTTTTTAATGGGAGGTCGTCACGCAAGATAGAGTAGTGCATTTTGTATGCACAATTTAATATGCATACAAATTGTACACAATGCTGCATTGAACCAAAAAATATTGTATTGTCTGTCTTGTCTTCTGTAAATGTGAGTGGATCTCCCCACCATGCAAACCTTGGTTGTGATGCTAAAAAAAAAAGAATCTTGTATCATTTAGTACATCTCACTGTGCTTGTACAACTACTTATTTGGAAAACATGTTACAGGTTTGACTGATAAAAGGGACATCACATCACACATCTGTGCAGCATCAACAATCCTCAAGTTAGATTCGTCCCATTTCAAAGTAGACGTTTACATTTGATAATGATCTTATTTTCTTTCCCCTGCAGTGTCCCTTCAAGGGGCCCCACAGCGGAGGCTGTACAAGGACCTGATGGCCAACTACAACCCTCTGGAGAGACCTGTGTTCAACGACTCTCACTCCCTCACAGTCAACTTCAGCTTCAGCCTGATGCAGATTATGGACGTGGTGAGTTGCTCTCCGAATGCTACGCAGTGCCAGTCCACCAGATCTGTGTCACAGTCTGGTGGACTGGCACTGCGTAGAAACAATCTATATACTATAATAACAATACTATAGAAACAATCGCAAACAGTGGACAGTCAGTGGACTAGTCTTGATCTTTCTCATGCCTCCAAGCCAAATCAATGGAGGAAAGTGCTTTCCCCATAGGTGTTTCGGGTTAATGGACCGTGGGCTATTAGTAAAGTATGTAAATAGCTGATGCAGATTATGGACGTGGTGAGTTGCTCTCCAATGCTACGCAGTGCCAGTCCACCAGACCTGGGTCAGGGGATGTTGGCAGTTCCAACCATTGTATAGAATTATTAACAGGTGGCACAAATACCGTTTTCTCCCACAGTCTATTTCCAACCTTCAAGCCCAATTTTGCCCTGTAACAATGCCAGCCTTACTGTAAGGGCAAGGCCTGGTACATTCTATTAAGCAACGCAGCAGTAGTCGATCTAAAACATTTATATCAATAATATTCTTCACAACATGGTCGGGTTTTCCCCCGAAAAGAGAGTTTGAATACCCTCCTGTTTCTAAGGATCAGTTGATATTGTATTGTAACTAGTGGGCTTGCTCCAGCACACTCCGACAACCTCTTCCTCATACTTCTACTTCTTATTATTGATCTTGAGCAGACGTAATAATAACCCTTCAATAACAAGATCTCCCAAATCAACAGCTCACTGACTGCCTCCGTCACCAACTCCTCCACCCCCGGCCTCCCCCCGCTGTCATCTTCCCCCCCAGCCGACTACACCTCCCCCCACTTCTTTCCCCCACTACTTTCTCCCCCGTTGACTCCTCCCTCATCACTGACATCATGACCGCCTCCAAAACAACCACCTGCTCCCTCAGCCCCCTCCCTACCACCCTGACCAAGGCCTGCCTCCCTGCCCTCATCCCCCACCTCACTGCCCTCTTCAGTCAGTCACTATCCCAAGGCCACGTTCCCTCAGTCTACAAACTCGCCGCGGTCACCCCCATTCTCAAAAAGCCCACTCTTGACCCAGCCAACCTCACCAACTTCCGCCCCAACCTACCTCATACTTCCATCTCCGAAATATCGCCAAAATCAGACACTGCCTCTCCCCTCCCGCTGCTGAATCCCCCCCATCCACGCCTTCATCTCCTCCCGCCTTGACTACTGCAATTCCCTACTCACCGGCATCCCCTCCCGCTCCCTCCATAGACTCCAGATGGTTCAGAACTCCGCCCGCCCGCCTGCTCTCAAACACCCGGTCCCCCGACCACATCACTCCTGTCCTCCACTCTCTCCACTGGCTCCCAGAACGCATCAACTTCAAACTACTCCTCCTCACCTACAAAGCCCTCCATAGCCCCCCCCTTACCTGACTGACCTCCTTCTCCCCCATCGCCCTTCCCATACCCTCCGATCCCCATCCACTGTTCCCCTCACTGTTCCACCTTCGAAACTCAAAGGCTTTGGAGACCGTGCTTTCTCACAAGCTGCACCCCGACTCTGGAACTCTCTCCCCCAGCCACTCAGAGACTCACCCTCACGCTCCACTTTTAAATCCTGACTAATCCGGACAAAAGCTACCTGTTCTCCCAAGCATACAGCCTTCCCTACCCTTAACCATCTCCCCTAACCTTGCCAGCCTCCCCCCCCTTTTTTTCCATCCCTTGGAAATTGCTGTTTCCTGCACCTGTTCGTTAATACTGTTGTTTCCATGTTTTTGTGTACCCATACTGTCAGTGTCTTTGAGTCCCTGAAAAGCGCTTTATAAATATAATGAATGATTATTAGTAGTATTATTATTACTTATTAGTAGGCTTGCTTCAACATTTGCCTGAAATCCCATTAATTCATATGAAACGCTCAGGATAATTTTAGGCCTGGCACTTCGATTCAACTTTAAGATGTGTTGATTGACTCCACTTAAAGAACTTGCATTGTGGTAGAATTTCTACTGCAATTTCAACAAAAGCCAAACCGGTTGCGGAGCAACTGAACACAGCTTGGTGCCTGCTATTTATACAATTCCATTCTTCTGGCATTTTCCACTATTAGACATATGCCCATACATGGCTATATGGTTACATTCTTACATGCCCATACATGGCTTCATTCTTTTTAGTTATGTCCTTTATATAGTTAAATAGTAAATGGACTGCGCTTATAGTGTATATAGCACCTTATTCCAAAGCGCTTTACAATGGCCTCTCATTCACCCATTCACACACCAATGGCGACAAGCTACCATGCAAGACGCCGGCTCGCTCATTGGGAACAATTTGGGGTTCAGTGTCTTGCCCAAGGACACCTCAACACGTGGACAACTGGGGATTTAACCGCCGACCTTGCGATCATTAGACCTTGTAATCTGTGAAGCACATTGTGTCATATTTTGGGTGAGAAATGTGCTATACAAATCAAGTTTGATTACACGCCTGCTCTACCTCCTGAGCCACAGCCGCCCACATACCATAGTTTACCACTGTACCTTAAATGGTTACGTCTATGATTACTTACTTTGTTTGCTATGCACCAAGTTTTCTTCGCACACAGTGGAAATTCACCATAGCATTCAGATGTTTGATACTAATTCATCTTAATTAACATTGGTTTCAATGAAGAGCATACTGTACTGTTGCTATGGCCTCATCTTTCAAAATAAACTGTATCCACTGCCATATTTAGTTATGTTCTCTCTGTATCTCTGCATCACAGGATGAGAAGAACCAGGTTTTAACAACCAACATATGGCTACAGCTGGTAAGACATTTATTGCCTGTTTTTATATGAGCTACTGTATTAGGAACTAGAAGCTGGACAGATGAGGTGCTGGATGTTTTATAACACAATGTCCATTCTACCCTCCTGCTTCAGCAATACGTTAGCAATACATTATTGTCTTGTCTGTCTAAATCACTTTTAAGAGACAACAGGCCCCTAACAGATGGATTTGACCTCCATGCACTGCAGCATACCTCAGACCGCAATTATTGACTATCCTCATCCTCTTTGAGCCCATCGATTGGTGGTTTAGGGAGAGAAAAAAACGTTCAGAAAATGAAATCATATGAACACATTTCCAATTTGATAAAATGACAGTACAAGATGGCCTAGCCCTAGGTGGTCTGATTCTGGTAAAAATGATGCCTCTTGCCAGATGATGTGTTCTTTGCTACTCTTGTTTATTACTGAAAGAGACAGATCTTTATCTGATCGTTCCTTCTTGTAAGATACAGTTATATTTATTTTTGCCAGAGGGATCTGGGATGTCTTTAGTCCTTTAAGGTGAACTCTGGGATTCCAACAACAACAAAGCAGGTTGTGCCTGGAGAAATGTTACCCCTCTTACATTTTTAAAAGGGATAATGGATGCAAGGAGTGACCATTTATGAGATCGAAATTATTTTTAACCGATCGATGACATTGTTTACAAACAATGGGGTAAGACAATTAAACTAATCTCATGAGATTTTACTTTTATTACAGTTATATTGAAGTTATATTCTTCAAGAATCAATTGCTACATATCATTCATTTAAAAGTGAAAAAAATGGATGTAGCAATCCCAGTTAACTTGTGTGTAAACAACCTTCCTTTTCCTGTTGTGATCGTCTTCCTCCAATAGAAAAAAGAGCTTGTTGCTTTGTGACGGCTCCTCGTTTCCTCATTTATGACCACACGTGTATGTTTCCCTGTCACAGCTGTTTACAGTAGTCTCCCTGGATGAAGGATAATCAACAACTTTAATGTAAAGTGCTTTG
>NC_137690.1:68477086-68507572 GCF_963989245.1 Nansenia antarctica
TGTGTGTGTGTCTGTGTCTGTGTGTGTGCCTGTGTGTGTGTGTGTCTGTGTCTGGGTGTGTGTGTGTCTCTGTCTGTGTGTGTGTGCGTGTGTCTGTGTCTGTGTCTGTGTCTGTGTCTGCGTCTGCGTCTGCGTCTGCGTCTGCGTCTGCGTCTTGCGTCTGCGTCTGTGTGTGTGTGTGTGTGTGTGTGTCACAGAGGTCCCCGGGCGGAGGAACGAGCGTTTCTACGACTGCTGTAAGGAGCCCTACCCTGACGTGACCTTCACGGTGGTGATGCGCCGCCGGACCCTCTACTACGGCCTGAACCTGCTGATCCCCTGTGTCCTCATCTCCACCCTGGCCCTGCTGGTCTTCCTGCTGCCCGCTGACTCTGGGGAGAAGATCTCCCTGGGTGAGCTCCACCCACAACCCACCAGGGTTCCGCGCTGGTCTTAAAATGCCTTAAGAAGTCTAAAATCCAGCAATCCGAACTATAAGGCCGAAAAAGGTCATAAGTTTCAGTTATTAGGTCTAAAACAGCGATGTGCTAGGTCTAAAAAATGTGATTAGCTTGTCCTGCAAGGAAATCAGTCCGACCAAATCTATTTACGCGGAAATTAATCAAGCTGGAACCCAAGAAATGCCAATTCGCTTCCTTTTTTGTCTGTATGGCAGTGAAATCCCTAATTTCATCACCTCGAGGATGACAAAAAGCTATCATATGGTGTTGCGAATAGGTCTAAAATTATATTCAGTCTAAAAAAGGTCTAAAAAGGTCTTAAATTTGACTTGTTGAAACGTGTAGGAACCCTGCCCAAGCTGTGCTCAATCTAACGCTGTGAAACATCTAACGGGTGTTTCGGATGTGATCTTGTTTCGAAATGGCTACCTTTTCAAGATAGGAGTCCCTTGATATTGCAGACACACTACGTACAATGTCGTTTAGATCGATATTCGCGATGCTTTGCTGTACACCATTTCGAGTAAAAAACCGGTCCTGGACTACAATTGAAGATGCTTTTTATTCTAGGTGTATTCTGTCATAGCATAACTTATTACTTGAGTCTATTTATGCCTACAGTAGGAAAACCAGCCACTGGAAAATATATTCATGAGTAGCGTCTGCAGTATTTCAGCAGAGTTCATAAGCATCTCTGCAAAGTCAGGTTTTAGTCCTCAGTTTAGTTTATGCGGGGCGACTTTGACGTGTCATTTAAGACTGAGAGAAGCTTATTGAGAGTCATATTTCAGTCTGGCTGTCTGCCTCTGCTGACTTCAGTCTGTATAAATTGTGGGAATTCTCATTTTGGCGAACCGAGAGCATGCAGAGATTTATGCAAAGGAGTCTCGTTCACAAGATTAGGGGGCTGCAATGCAGCTGGTTTCCTATTTAACAGTGCAGTTCTAAAGAGCCAGATGTGCAGTGTGTGTGTGTGTGTGTGTGTGTGTGTGTGTGTGTGTGTGTGTGTGTGTGTGTGTGTGTGTGTGTGTGTGTGTGTGTGCGTGCGTTTCTCATTCAACCCCCTCCCGTGAAGGATCTCCAAACAGACAATTAAAGAGCCTCTACAATGCTGTAATGTATGAATTATTACTGACTACTGATATTTAGGGAAGAATCACATACATGAATCATGAAAGATTTATGAATCATGTGGTTTTTTTTATGCGTGACCATATATTCACATAACTCCACAGAAGTCTTCGAATTATTATCTTCTCATCCGATGAGACCTTAACCACCACAGATCATATAGCTGTCAAGAAGTGATCAATGTATATAGGGAAATGCATCAATGCATAAATGCATTCATTTCAAGCTTCAATTCCTTGAGAGGAAACTCGCATTCGAAAATGGATTAAAAAGAGTAAAGAGCCAGAGACAGCAGCGATCATTTGAAATATAGGCAGGAATATAATGGGCCTTCAAGTGTGCAGAAGCATTGATGGTCCCTGAGAGTACACTCACACCTGTCAACATCCTGTCCCAGAGAGTCTCTGAGAGTGCGCTCACACCTGTCAACATCCTGTCCCAGAGAGTCTCTGACAGTGCGCTCACACCTGTCAACATCCTGTCCCAGAGAGTCTCTGACAGTGCGCTCACACCTGTCAACATCCTGTCCCAGAGAGTCTCTGACAGTGCGCTCACACCTGTCAACATCCTGTCCCAGAGAGTCTCTGACAGTACACTCACACCTGTCAATATCCTGTCTTAGAGAGTCTCTGACAGTACACTCACACCTGTCAACATCCTGTCCCAGAGAGTCTCTGACAGTGCACTCACACCTGTCAACATCCTGTCCCAGAGAGTCTCTGAGAGTACACTCACACCTGTCAACATCCTGTCTCAGAGAGTCTCTGACAGTACACTAACACCTGTCAACATCCTGTCCCAGAGAGTCTCTGACAGTACACTCACACCTGTCAACATCCTGTCTCAGAGAGTGAGTCATCGGTCATGACTCAGCTCTTACAATCATTAGCTATCGGAAATTAAATAAGCCAGTCGTTTGCTCAGTTTAAATCTTATTTTTTACGATGTGCGATACTTATTTATGGAGATGGGCTCTAATGAAATCAGATCTCGATGTCCTTTTCTCAGAGTCGTTCCATTGCTTCGACGATCCGTTGATCCGTTTATTTTCTAACTTTATCTGATGCTCCGTCTGGCAGGATGAGATCATTTGAGGTGAGATACTTTTTTAGTTTTTCAGTTGAAAACATTTAAGTATTTGTACTGAAGTAATAATGATCAAACTTATGATATTGGGTATAAGAGAAGTAGACATTTAAATGTCAACCCTAAATATTATGTTCTTGTTTATGAACACATAAAAGCTTCAACAAAAAGGTTGGCTCCGTTTTAGTTGAAATTGCTTTCTATTAGTTCCATTGTTATTTCAGTCAGGAACATTTCCGCCACTTATCGAATATAAAATGGATATACAATTACATTTATACACAATACAATTAGGCTTGGTGTATTTGGATGGTTCCGCTCTATTGAGAGCTCCCAGCCTGGGAGATATAAATGACTACAGCACTTACATGTAGATTTCATGGCTGGAAGCCTATGCGTCTATCAAGCCCCCTGATAGAAACAGACAGAGCAGAAACAAAGCAAGTGGAGGTGGGGTGTTGGTGGTGGTGGGAACAACAACAATAGCGACAATCGCACACAATCGCATCACAGTTACGACCAACCGCACCACCAACAATATTGTCGGCTACAGAGGTGTGTAGACTGACCGCTGAAATAGGCCACCGTATCAACATGGAACGACGCAATCACATGTTGCAAACTGTGATTGCGATACAAAATGTGATTGTATTGGGGCTACAGACAGTCAGACAGCTGACAGACAGCTAGTACTGACTTACAGTGTCCTGCCTGAACTAAGCTCGCCCCACCACCTAATATTTGTAGGTATTAGTTTGTAAAATTGTCCCTAATGTAACATTTAAGACTCATAATATGAGTATATTATAATGTGACACAAATGACAAATCCCTTTAAAAAGTTGAGGCTCTACTGAAAACTAGCTCTGATATAAGAAGTGTCTGTTGCCATGGCAATGGGAATAGATAGGTACTCTGGGAGTTCTACAGCAGTGAAAGGTGTGTCCGTTTGCTTGGAGACATCCAGAGTCTGACTCACTAATCTCTCTAATCACTTGGATCAATCATCCCCAGTCTTCTCCCTGGAAACCAGCGGGCTTGGCCATGCAGCGAGCTCCTTAGCAAACTTCACAAGGCATCGCAAACTTCGGAAAGGGCAAATCTCTCTCCACAGGTGTTTGATGTAGTTTCCTTTCCCACGGTGATCATTTGTGACAGGGTCTGGTGAAAAAGTCCTCAAGGGCTCAAAGTAATTTTTCTGTTTTTCCAGATTATGAAAGTGCAGATTGTCAGCTTTCAAATGATGTGTCATACATTGAAATCATACATTCAAAATAGTTGAAGAAGATTATGCTTATTTGAATGTTTGTCCATCTCAAACCAAATGTGACAGTCTGGTGAAAGTTTAGTTTAGTTTAGTTTATTAGTTTATTATATCGAGGACAATCCAAATACATGAACCATATAAAATACAGTAAAAAAGGCAGCGTTAGCCTAGTCGGCTAATTTTCAGCTGAAGTCCCCGGCCAGTTGCAACATGGCATCCTGAAAAGTAACGTCGTTAGTTAAAATAAAACATTTCAATATTCTAAGAACACGTGGCTGAGACAAGGTACCCCAACATCACACTTGACAAAAAAACACAAGTAAGCAAGCTGAGGTGATTGCAAGCGGCTACAACAAACACCACATACACACTTATGGGAGCAGCGACATTTCAAGCACATAGAAGCCACAGGACAATTACAGGCCACACAACATTAAGCACTTACAAACAGCAATACATTAAACAAACCAAAACATACAAAACAGGCATTATGGAGAGGCAGCACAGAGAGGGATTAATGAGGACAAGTATAGTTCTGTGTCAACCAGGCTTTCATGTGTGTTGTGAAGGTGGAGTAAGTATGTATGTCTTTGAGTTGGTTGGGTAGTGAGTTCCAGTTTTCTATTGCACTGAGAAGGATTGTTTACTGAAGGTGCTTTTCCTGAATGGAACTATAAGGTCGCCACGAGAGGTGCTTCTGGTGGGCCGTAAGCTGTGGTCACGCTGGTTTATGAAAGAGTTAAGCGGGGGAGGAGCTTTGTTGTGCAGAACTTTATGGATGAGACAGATGTTTTTGTATGTGATGGTGTCTTCCCAGCTAAGGTATTTACATTTGTCTAAGATGGTACAGTAGTGTGTGCTGTTGGGCTTCTGGTCCATGCCCTTGAGGGTCCGCTTGTATAGGGTGGCTAATGGCTTTAGGGAAGTGCTGTATGCATGGCCCCAGCTTGTCAAACAATATGTGAGGTGCGACATAATTGATGCGTCCATATATAGTCTGGCAGCACTCATGGTCAGTGAGCTTCTGATGTACCTGAAGTAGAAAAGGACCGCATGTCAGCAATTCTCCAGGCCGTTTCATATTTATGTACAGAAATCCTGTGGGCCTTTAAACAGTAGTCCAGTATAATGTGCCCCAAAATACAATACTAGATTGCAGCTGTTTCATATTCATCAGGTGTTACTGTGTAAACCTCAGTGGTCCATACTTTGGTATGAAAAGCATGAAATTGAAAATGAGGAAATTAGCATAATAATAACAACAGACACAGAGACAATACTGGTTGTTTGCACATGATAAAGGAGCACAAGACAATGCAATGCGAGAATAGAACAGAATAATGCAACCCAGGATAAAAAAAAAGCAATTCAGTTGAATAAAATCTAGTCAACTGGATTACAGTATGGGGATGATTCCACAGGAACAAACCATAGATTTGAATTCAAAGCTACTATGTTTTTGTTAGAAGTGTGGAGAGAAAAAGTGGGACATAAATCGGACTTTCCCTTGATTTTTGAAGAACATGAAATAGATTAGTATTTATGTCTTACCTCACCCTACTTAGTATTCAGGCTCTAATTTCAGCCGTCCCCAAAACGGTTTCGGCAGTAACTGGTGAAATTACCATAGTGCTGTTGAAGTTGAAGTTGAAGTTCTTTATTTATCCCCGAGGGGAAATGACTTTCTTAGCTGTCCAGCTGTCGAGCCTGCACTTAGGTGGGCAGAGTAGCGGTAATAGAGGTCTGTTCGTGACAATGTGCAGGTCAAGTGACATCGTGTGCGCTTTGAACATAGCGCTAATGTTTCACACCCCATCCCCACTCATAGTAAGTAAGTAAAGTTTATTTCTATAGCACTTATCCCAGACCAGGGGGTCACAAAGTGCTTTACATATATAAAAACACAACATAAAAGAGCAAAGGGTATAGCAGGTTAAAAGAAATAGGTAAACAAGTGAAAATAAGAACAAGAAACAAATAACAAGTGTACAACAGATAATAACAGGACACAAAAAGACAGGCTTTTGGGGTTAGCCAAAAGCCTGTCTATACAGGACAGTCTTCAGCTGTTTTTTAAAAGCTTCAACCAAGACCGCTGATCTAAGATCCAAGGGAAGAGCATTCCAAAATGTGGGAACCACGGTTTGGAATGCTCGATCATGCTCATCAGTGAACGAGCAAGTTTACAGCATTTTTTTTTCTCTCTCAAATAATTTGATTCCTTTAAGTTTACTACAACAGATATGTAGGCCCTAAGTTAAATCCAACCGTCGATTTGTCTTTGTAGGGATCACAGTGCTGCTCTCACTGACCGTCTTCATGCTCCTGGTGGCCGAGATTATGCCTGCGACCTCGGACTCTGTGCCATTGATCGGTAAGCTTGGTTATTTATTTCTGATGTCAAACTGCAATATGAGTTGTAGGCTGCCATTTTTTATATATACCGCTACTACAACTAGAGTTCGAAAATCTGTATGAGAATCAGACCTCAGTGCGGTACAGTACCTCTGGAAGTTGACTCATGTCAGGATCACAGTGTTCACACTACCACTCACATCTGTGAGAGTCGTTTCTCAGGTTTAAACACAGTGAATCGCAACATGGACTCAAACCTCCCAGGGTGGTAAAAGGATGCTAAATGGACTGCACTTATATATACAACGGCCTCTCATTCACCCACACATTCACACAGCAATGGCGGCAAGCTAACATGCAAGGTGCCGGCCCGCTCACTGGGAGCAATTTGGGGTTCAGTGTCTTGCCCAAGGACACTTCGACATGTGGCCAGCCGGGGTTCGAACCGCCGATCTGCTGACCTTGCGATCATTAGACGGCGGCTCTACCTCCTGCGCCACAGCCGACCCAGGCGGTGATGCCCGTTCAGGAAATGATAGAGCAGGCTTGGTAGAGGGAGTGAGATACTCTGTCATTTGACCACGTCTATTCCATCCATCTGTGTTAGGTTCACATTCTCTGTCTCTCTTCCTCTCTCACTTTCTCTTAATGTCTCTCTCTCTCTCCGTCTCCCCTCCTCTGGATCGCAGCCCAGTACTTTGCCACTACCATGGTCATCGTGGGCCTGTCTGTGATAGCCACGGTCCTGGTCTTACAATACCACCACCACGATCCCGACGGTGGCAAGATGCCAAAGTGGGTGAGTATCTTCAGCATCCAAACCCATTTACAGAGAATAACATATTACCTCTAAAAGGTAGAGTGGATTATAATGATGGCTGGGAAATGGATTGCATTTATAGAGAGTGCTTTCCAGGAGGTCTCTACAAGGTTCGGTAGGGGGGGGACTCATCAGTTCCATTAGCGGTGTAAGGTACACCCACCTAATGATGCTGCACCAGTGGCCACATGGTGATTCCTGTTGTTGTTTCTCTATCAGACCCGGGTGATCCTGCTCAACTGGTGCGCGTGGTTCCTTCGTATGAAACGTCCCGGCGAGGAGCGTGTGCGTCCCGCCTGTCACAACAAGCACCCCCGAGGCAGCCTCACCAGCGACCTCACCACCAGTACGTCTGCCGCCCCCCACGCCGCCACCGTCAACGGCAACATGCTCTATATCGGCTTCCGCGGCCTGGAGAGCATGCACTACTCCACGGCCGCCACCTCCCCAGACTCAGGGGTCCTCTGCGGTCGCCTGATGGGCGGCGGCAGCAGCACGGGGGGGGAAGACGAGGTCCTCTTACCCACAGGGCAGGCCTCCTCGGTGGGCAGCAGCGTGGAGCCGGACCTGGGGAAGATCCTGGAGGAAGTGCGCTACATCGCCCAGCGCTTCCGCGACCAGGACGAGGAGGAGTCGGTGTGTAACGAGTGGAAGTTCGCCGCCTCGGTGATCGACCGGCTCTGTCTGATGGCGTTCTCGCTCTTCACCATCCTCTGTACCATCGGTATACTCATGTCAGCGCCTAACTTCGTCGAAGCCATCTCTAAAGACTTCTTCACTTAATGGACTCTCGCAAAACACTCTTGGCTTCAAGTCGAAAATGCACTACACAGTGTTATTAAAGCCCTATGGTTGCATTTTTTGAGATGAGTTGAGATTTCTAAATTAAGCCGTTGAATCCATACGATATACCTACAGGTGTGCTCTATCCCAAATTGGTGTGTAAATCTGCCTCTATCATCAAAACATAAATGACCAGAAGGTCTGTACTATACATAGAATTTGTTTTAGAACAAAGTTTTCACATTCAGCTATTTCACTGTATTGCCTCTGGAGTTTGAACACTCATACAAACCTTTATCGTAACACAATTTATTTAAACAAGTGTCGTGTCTTGTGTGACTGTAGGGAATCTATGCTTTAGATGCTACAGCCAATGTTAATAGGAAAAAAGAATGTCCACTCAAACTGTTGGTCCACTGATTTAATAAAGACGATGACACAAACAATTGTGACACAAACATCTGTGTTTCAGTTGTGTTGGTCATTATGCTAGCCGTGATATCACTTCACAAAGTGATATAAATGTTCTCTGTAAAATGATGTAAAGATATATTGGTGGGCTCTGTTCATGCTCACTATGAAGGTCATTGTGGGACTTTTTTATGGTACATAAAGTGTGTAGTTTATGTGATTTTAAAATATGAATCATAAATATACCTTTTTCAAGTTTTTGCAACTTTAGAATCAGTATTTTACAACCATAATTACATTGTACTCCTGTTAGGGTTAGGGTTAAGGTTTGGCTTATGTTATATCTTTTTAAGCTATTGTACACCTTTAAAATGAATAACTATCTATTTAATGTATTTTTTAGCTCGTTTAGTTTAGTATCGGCAGACAATAAATGATGGATCATGTGCTGTTGTATTTTCTCTTTGTCGTTAGATTATCCAGCATGTGCAACATAAATGTTAATGCTCTGTTAACCCTCTCAAATAAATGTATTTTTCTAGATGTGAAATGTGGCATGTCTTGAATTGGATTTCAACTGTACATCATACTTCATTTGCAGATTTGAATGTTTCTCATTTAAAATGTTTGTGTCCTTAGATTTGTGATATGTGCTCTTGAAATGGGTGATATTTGGAGTGACTTAAGAATGATCAAGTACAATGACACTGTTTAGTCCTGATAAACTACTGTACAATACAGTAGGCCTATCCATCAAAGCATCAGTATCCTTCCTAGGTTTATTTTGAACTTAATTTGCTTATGTGGGACTACAAGGAAGGAGATCTCAAGGAGACGTCAGTTAAGTCAGTGCGAGTCCATGATTTGTTCTTGCAATTGAGTTTACCCTCCCTTTTGCCCATTGCTGACCCCTCCCTGTCCCTAGCTCTTTAGCTGTCTAGTTTTAGGTTTTGTAGTTTTAGTTTAGTTTTAGATTATCTTAGACTGTTTTAGACTAGTTTTAGTTTTAGACTATGTAGTTTTAGTTTAGTTTTAGACTATGTAGGCCAGGTTTTGTATTGTATTTGTTTGTGGTGGATGTTGTATGCCTTGAAAATGAGCCCTTGGGGCTCAATGTGTTTTTTACCTGTATAAATAAAGGTTAAAAAATAAATTTAAAAAAAGTTAAGTTAAGTTAAGTAAGCATCACTTTTGATTTTGAACGTTTATAACTTGTATAGATTTATTTTGTGATAGCTTGAACGCTTTGTAACACTTATGGAAGTAATGACTCACTTCGAAAGTTTCATTTTATGAAGACAGTGGGCATATTTTCACACATTTGTTTGTACTTAACACTTTGATGGGTGGTAAGGAATGGAGCATGTTTATGAGGCCTGTTTACTCGAGGTGAGAATGGTTAATTGCGGTCAGACGTTACACGCAAAAACACAAAAGTCACTAGGCCTACCACAAAGACACAAAAGTAAGAACCACAGAGACACAAAGTCAGTACCAACAGTGACCTCTAGCGGCCGGTTGTTAGACCTACATACAGTATATCTAAACTTCTAGTGACTATAATCCTAACACCACTTTGGTTTGCGGCTACGAAAAGACATGTGATTGTTCACATTTTCGTCAAATGAATGAATGATGATCTGAAAATATAGTACTGTAATTTGACACGTCTACACATTAGTCTAAATCGGGAGGAACCCTTTCAATCCTACACTGTTTCCGATGGGAAAGGAATATTCGCTGCGACGTCTGCAACTGTCACGTCAGGTGATGCTAAATGGGATCCTTGGGACGACCCTACCCTAAACCCTTACCCTATTTTATTTTTTAACATTACCCTAACCATAACCCTTATCTAACCATAATCTAACCTAATCCCAAATCCTAATTTTAAACCGTGTTCAATCAATCTCAATTTCAATGGGGGTGACGTCAGACGTCCGGTCGTCCCAAGCATCCCGTTCTGTGATCACACCGGATGACAACATCCGGTGGTGTGCAGCAACATAATCAGTCCGGCCATAGTGAAAGTTTCCTTTTCACAACAATGTCGGATGCTTTGCTTGGCTGGTGTGTGGACCAGCTGCACCACGTGTTTGGCCTGGAGGCCAGTGATGACATAGTCCAGTAAGTAGTAGTAGTAGACCAGTGAGTCTGTCTGTCTGTGTGTCATCTGGTGAGCTAAACCAGCTGATAGTGGTGACAACAACTAGATGTCGTGGTGGATAGCGGTGGTGACTACTAGAACTGTCAACCATAGAAAACAGAATAGAATAGGAAAAGACTGACAGCATAGTCATCATCCAGGCAGCACGTTTTGTTGTGTGTGTGTGTGTGTGTGTGTGTGTGTGTGTGTGTGTGTGTGTGTGTCTTGTCTTTGGAAAAGCTTAACAGAGGAAGGCTAGTAGCGATGGTAGATGTTCATCTATGTACTATACTATGTACCATAGTTCCCCTAATAGGCTAGTTATTGGAGAAAGTATCGAATGAGTGTGGACTTTTGTAGTTGCTGCTGATGAATTTGTAAGGGGGGCATATGTATGACAAAGAACAGAGATTATCTCTGAGATATTATCTTCATTAGTCATGCACGTATGGCTACGTATTAGGTTAACACATGAACATCCTCAACAGTGTTGTTGTTATAGGTCCTCATGGCAATAACTCCACTGTCCCATGACAGTTCCACCAATTGTACCAGACTAGTGATGGGCCTAATCAATACATGTCATTGACACTCTATCACCAGGTATATCCTGTCCATTGACAATGAGGAAGAGATTGCAGAGTATGTTGGGGACCTCCTACAAGGCACTGATGGGAAGAAAAAGCAGTTTATCGATGAACTCCTGGACAGGTGGCAGAGGACTCAGAGACAGACCCCCGATGGTGCTAGTCTGTTCAGCACCAGGGACTCCATCTCAGGTAAGGCTGTCTCACCTGGCTGCCCCTGCCACTTCACTTCCTGTTCTGATTGATTTAATAATAATAATAATAATAATAACACATTAGACTTATATAGCGCTTTTCTAGACACTCAAAGACGCTTTACAAACTGAAGAGATCGAGTAGTAATAATAAAAAGACACAAGAAATAGATAAAAGAAAGTATAGGGGCCTAATTGAGGTAGTGCTGGGGACACATGGGAAGGGGAGGGGGAGAGGGTTCACTGGTGAAGGCAAGCTTGAAGAGGTGGGTTTTGAGGGCCTGTTTAAATGTTGGGATGTTGGGGACTGAAGCAGATTTATCTTTTCTGATGTATTAGATTTAGATGAGTCTTCTTTCTGAAGCTGGTAGTATAGTAATGTATTCATTCAACTCAAAAGATAGAGTGACTTCACATGGGACTTGGCTGGGGTTGCTCGCCTGTCTCTCGCTCATGTTTTCTGATGGGACATAAGTATAACAATGGATTTCGAAGGGTCTTTGTCACACTTCCAACAATGGCCTTCCAATTCAGAATAAAACCAACCGTTTCAATTTCAAACCCTGTGAGGGGGGGGGAAACACCCTGGGAGGAAAGTGTAACCTTGTCCTCATACGTTTTCAGATGCTCAGGACCAATCCAAGGACTCCCAGAAGAAGTCCAAGCGTAAAGGCAGGAACAAGCAGGAGCCCCTGACTGTGAGCCAGGCGGAGCCGGAGCCCGAGGCTGTCAAAACCCCCATTGACCTGATGATGAAGGTGAGACAGGTTCTCATCATTGACCTGATGGAGGTGAGACAGGTTCTCATCATTGACCTGATGGAGGTGAGACAGTCTCTTATTATTGACCTGATGGAGGTGAGACAGTCTCTCATCATTGACCTGATGAAGGCGAGACAGTCTCTCATCATTGACCTGATGGAGGTGAGACAGGTTCTCATTATTGACCTGATGAAGGTGAGACAGTCTCTCATCATTGACCTGATGGAGGTGAGACAGGTTCTCATCATTGACCTGATGGAGGTGAGACAGTCTCTCATCATTGACCTGATGGAGGTGAGACAGGTTCTCATTATTGACCTGATGAAGGTGAGACAGGTTCTCATCATTGACCTGATGGAGGTGAGACAGTCTCTCATCATTGACCTGATGGAGGTGAGACAGGTTCTCATCATTGACCTGATGGAGGTGAGACAGGTTCTCATTATTGACCTGATGGAGGTGAGACAGTCTCTCATCATTGACCTGATGGAGGTGAGACAGTCTCTCATCATTGACCTGATGAAGGTGAGACAGTCTCTCATCATTGACCTGATGGAGGTGAGACAGTCTCTCATCATTGACCTGATGGAGGTGAGACAGTCTCTCATTATTGACCTGATGGAGGTGAGACAGGTTCTCATCATTGACCTGATGGAGGTGAGACAGGTTCTCATCATTGACCTGATGGAGGTGAGACAGGTTCTCATCATTGACCTGATGGAGGTGAGACAGGTTCTCATCATTGACCTGATGAAGGTGAGACAGGTTCTCATCATTGACCTGATGGAGGTGAGACAGTCTCTCATCATTGACCTGATGGAGGTGAGACAGTCTCTCATCATTGACCTGATGAAGGTGAGACAGTCTCTCATCATTGACCTGATGGAGGTGAGACAGGTTCTCATCATTGACCTGATGGAGGTGAGACAGGTTCTCATCATTGACCTGATGAAGGTGAGACAGGTTCTCATCATTGACCTGATGGAGGTGAGACAGGTTCTCATCATTGACCTGATGGAGGTGAGACAGGCTTTCATTATTGACCTGATGGAGGTGAGACAGTCTCTCATCATTGACCTGATGAAGGTGAGACAGGTTCTCATCATTGACCTGATGAAGGTGAGACAGGTTCTCATCATTGACCTGATGGAGGTGAGACAGGTTCTCATCATTGACCTGATGAAGGTGAGACAGGTTCTCATCATTGACCTGATGAAGGTGAGACAGGTTCTCATCATTGACCTGATGAAGGTGAGACAGTCTCTCATCATTGACCTGATGGAGGTGAGACAGGTTCTCATCATTGACCTGATGGAGGTGAGACAGGTTCTCATCATTGACCTGATGGAGGTGAGACAGGTTCTCATCATTGACCTGATGAAGGTGAGACAGGTTCTCATCATTGACCTGATGGAGGTGAGACAGTCTCTCATCATTGACCTGATGGAGGTGAGACAGGTTCTCATCATTGACCTGATGAAGGTGAGACAGTCTCTCATCATTGACCTGATGGAGGTGAGACAGGTTCTCATTATTGACCTGATGAAGGTGAGACAGGTTCTCATTATTGACCTGATGAAGGTGAGACAGTCTCTCATTATTGACCTGATGAAGGTGAGACAGTCTCTCATCATTGACCTGATGGAGGTGAGACAGGTTCTCATCATTGACCTGATGAAGGTGAGACAGTCTCTCATCATTGACCTGATGGAGGTGAGACAGGTTCTCATTATTGACCTGATGAAGGTTAGACAGGTTCTCATTATTGACCTGATGGAGGTGAGACAGGTTCTCATCATTGACCTCATGACGGTGAGACAGGTTCTCATTATTGACCTGATGAAGGTGAGACAGGTTCTCATCATTGACCTGATGAAGGTGAGACAGGTTCTCATTATTGACCTGATGGAGGTGAGACAGTCTCTCATCATTGACCTGATGGAGGTGAGACAGGTTCTCATCATTGACCTGATGAAGGTGAGACAGGTTCTCATCATTGACCTGATGAAGGTGAGACAGGTTCTCATTATTGACCTGATGAAGGTGAGAGAGTCTCTCATCATTGACCTGATGGAGGTGAGACAGTCTCTCATCATTGACCTGATGGAGGTGAGACAGTCTCTCATCATTGACCTGATGAAGGTGAGACAGGTTCTCATCATAGACCTGATGGAGGTGAGGCTCAGTCTCTGCGGCTGTGGCGCAGGAGGTAGAGCCGCTGTCTAATGATCACAACGTTGGCAGATCGGCGGTTCGAGCCCCGGCTGGCCACATGTCGAAGTGTCATTGGGCAAGACACTGAACCCCAAATTGCTCCCAGTGAGCGGGCCGGCGCCTTGCATGGTAGCTTGCCGCCATTGGTGTGTGAATGGGTGAACGAGAGGCCGTTGTAAAGCGCTTTGGATAAATGTGCTATATAAGTGAGGTCCATTTACAGTCCATTTACCATTTATTTCCTTCTTACCCTCGTGGAAAAGTATGGATGAGGAATGAGTGGTAGTTATCTCAATGTCTGTATGCTTGCTTGTTTTGGCAAGTTGCCATATTTGGTTCATGTAAAATCTCCTGTCTAGAAGTTCAACCTGGGAAATAGAAAAGGCTATTTTATTTGATGTCCAATTGAAATGGAATGTTCCCGACTGTGATTGAGGTCATAGTAAACTAAACTGGAATGGAAAGCATCACTCGACCGTCCAGCTTACGCTCCTCTCTTGTCTTTCAGGCCCAGGAGAGTGTTAGCAGTAGCACCTCCAGTCAGAAGAAGAAGAATAAGTTTGTGGCCCTTTATAACAAAGAGGGCCAGGACAGGCTGGGCGTGCTGCTGCCTGGCCGCTACACCTGCGACTGTCTGGCCCAGAAACACAACCTCATCAACAACTGCATGAGCTGTGGGCGCATCGTCTGTGAACAGGAGGGGTCGGGGCCCTGCCTTTTCTGTGGGAACCTGGTGAGAGAGACGGTGGTTCTGTTGGGTTCTAGGTCTAGCTTAATGCCTGCTTGGTGTTCATGTGTGTTTTCCTTTGATAAGTCAGACTGAAATGACGACGTGTGTTCCATTAGAGCAACAACAACGTAGCACAAACTGAAGTTTCAACGTTTATTTTGAAAGTAAAGTTAGTTCCTCAGCTCAGAAACTGAGCCAAAGCTGTTTTACATTGTAAAATACAAAACAAGGTGGCGCTCATGGAAGCATCTAAATCAAGAGTAAGATGAATTAAGAGTGCCCAGAATCGAATGTTGTCCTGCGACAATATCGCATCGCACGTCAATGCACACTAGGGCTGGGTTCAAAAAAATCGATTTCCCGATTCTGAATCGATCTTCATTGAATGAGCGATTATCGATTCACAAATCCCGAGATCGATCTTTCATTTTTTTTTATTTTTTATTTGCTTGCAGCTTCAACCCGCAACGAGATCTCGTGGCCAGATCTCGCGCTACAAGAATTTATCATATCTCACGCAACGACCAGGCTTAAAGGCAGATGTCTGGGTGCATTTTGGATGTAAAAATGATGACGATAGAGACGAGCAGGACAAAAGCAAAGCCATATGCAAGCTGTGCGCAGTGGAGGTTACATTTAGTGGAAACACCACAAATCTACGGAACCACTTATTGAGGCATCACCCTGACGTGAAACATGGAAAAGCGGATCCGAAACAAGCCTCGCTGATAAAGACGTTTGGTTGCAAATTACAATCAAATTCTCCACGTGCCCAACAAATTACTACAGCGTCGTCAGTGTCGTCAGTGTACTAGAACCACGCTACGTGTTACCGACACGCAAACAGTTGAGTGAAGTGATAGTCCCAGACATGTCCGCGCAGGTGAAACGTGACATCGCAACTTCACTCCAGCCAGCAGAGAGAGTTGCCATAACGTGTGACAGCTGGACATCCAGAGCAATGGACTCGTACCTGACAATCACTTGCCACTTTATCAGCGAGGCTTGTTTCGGATCATCTTTTCCATGTTTCACGTCAGGGTGATGCCTCAATAAGTGGTTCCGTAGATTTGTGGTGTTTCCACTAACTTATTGTTACTGTATACTACAGTATTTTAATAATCATTGATTTTCCAATTATGTTTATTCCTGAATAAAATCATCCAATCTCCAAAAAGTGAGAAAGCAGTAATGAAGGGCTTTAGTTTCATGGACATTATGGTTTACAATGTGTTTTTTTGTTCCCCAAAATACCCTCATCTATTGCACTATTTTTGTTTGAGTTTTGCACATTTTTATTTTGTATATATATATATATTATGCAAATAAGCTATTTGAGACAGTCCTGAGGGATATGTGATGTCTTGTTTACCGATAGGCTATGTTTGTAGCCCCTTTATTTACACTGGCTGCAGTAAAGCACTTTTTGTAGTGTCTGATTTCGCAAAATGTTGGTCAATGATGTTCATTTATGTTCCAATAAGAAGTACATTCATGTAACTGCTTTGGAGTAAATGCTTAATGTAAACATTGATATGTTTAACAATGCTACATGTTATAGGGTTCCTTGAACCATTTATAGCATTAGTTCTGAGTAGGGCTGCAACAACGAATCGATTAAATCGATAATAATCGATAACGAAATTCGTTGGCGACGAATGCCATTATCGATTCGTCGGTTTTTTGTTTTTTTTTTTCCCCCCCCCCCCCCCCCCGGGTTTTGTTTCCATAACAAACCTACTTCCTGTTGACGCACGCCACGCTGTCTTGCGGCCGGTGTAGGCATCGCGAATCATAGCGAATCATAGCGCTACCTATGGCCGGAAAGGGTAGAACCTATGACTGTCCTATGACTGTCTGCTGTCAGGACATGCTAGTGAGTTAGCTAGCAGGGTTAGCTCGCTGCTGCCGCTAGCTGACTGTCACTACGCTGCTCGTCCAGCTGTAGTCTGCGTAGCTGTGCTGAGAACCAGAGCACTAACTATGTTTCTATAGAGGAGGGTTACACTAACTATGTTTCTATAGAGGAGGGTTACAGCTAACTTCCTATTGTTTTATTATATAAGTCCTGCTGGGCTCAGCCCTTCCATGGTCTCCTGCTCTCCATGCAAATGCAGAGTGAGGCACTGACTGTCGCCTAGCCTATTGTATGGAGTGAGAGGACACATTGCATTGTTTTGGAGCATATCTGTTATATAAAAACATTAGTGTCTTGTCTGTAGCCTATATTGCACTTTGGGTTACTGACCTTTACATTAAGCAAAGTTATTACCTAAAACAATGCATGTATTGAGCTAGAGTTCAACTACTTTATTGAAACAATCTACCGCCATAGTCCATGGCCTGTTGTTAAACCTATTTGATGTAGCAAAGCCTTTTTTATTTATATTATTATTTATTTTTTATTAATACTTATTCATTTTGCACATGTATATGTATAGGCCTGGCTGATTTAGAAAACATAAAATACAATTTGCAAAATAAATGAAAAAAATAAAAATAAAAATAAAAATCTTTCCCCCCCGCTTTTTGTGTATCCGATTCATCGATTAATCGATAAGATAATCGTCAGATTAATCGATTATCAAAATAATCGTTTGTTGCAGCCCTAGTTCTGAGAATCTCTTCATATTCAAGGAAAATTGATATTGTAACTAAATCGAATCAGAATCGAATCGAATCGAATCGTGAATCGAATCGAATCGGGAGCTGTGAATCGGAATCGAATCGTTTTGGGAAATCAGTGGCGTTACCCAGCCCTAATGCACACGGCGTGCGATATTGTCGCAGGACAACATTCGATTCTCCATTCACACCCACTCACTTCGGTGGTGTGAATGGAGAATCGAATGTTGCCGTGCGACAAAATCGCACGCCGTGTGCATTGGGCTTTAGTCAACTTAGATATAAAATGTGCCCTATGAAAGACAAGAATTACAATGGGGAAAAGTCAATTAGTGATTTCCATTTCAGTCCTTCAGTCATTTCAAGTTCTTCCCATAGCATGATGTCATAGCATGATGTCATAGTGTGATGTCATAGCATGATGTCATAGCGTGATGTCATAGCGTGATGTCATAGTGTGATGTCATAGCATGATGTCACAAATGTGTTACTTTCATGGTTTCCCAGGTATGCACCAGGGAGGAGCAGGAGATCCTGCAGCGCGACTCCAACAAAAGTCAGAAACTGCGCAAGAAACTCATGGGTGGTGAGAACCAACATGTATTGGATGTATCTGATGTGGAAATAGCACATGACAGAGAAGTTACATTTGTCTTGAAAAATGTGTGTGTGTGTGTGTGTGTGTGTGTGTGTGTGTGTCTGACAGAGGACAGGGACTATCTCCCCCAGCAGGAGGCTAAGATGAAGGCAGGGCTGGAGAAGGCTCTTGAACACAAGGACAAACTGCTGGAATACGACAAGAACAGGTAACATACCAACCTTCCCACGTCCACATCACATCCTATGCTGTTCAACACTCTCTTAGCAAAACCCTAACGAGGTTAGATGGATGTGTGCATACATGCGCTTAATACAGGGTGAATAACCATACAAGCTTAATGAGTACCGACAGGAAATGACATCACAGCGCTCTTATCGAACCGACAGTACGAGGCGAACACAGGTCCTGGACGACGAGTCCGACTATTTCGCCAGCGACTCCAACCAGTGGCTGTCGCCCGGCGAGCGTGAGAACGTTCGCAAGAAGGACGAGGAGCTACGCGACCTTCGCCACGCCTCCAGGAAAGACCGGAAGGTCACCTTGGACTTCGCCGGCAGACAGGTGCTCGATGAGGGAGATAACCTCAACCGCTACTACAACAAGTAAGGAACCGATCCCAATCCCAAACAGACCCCCTAAGCCCCTACCTCTAACCCTTGATGGAAGGAATACCTTCTTTTTTTTTGGTATTCACTCCAAACCACTCAGGGTTCAATCCGTTTGATCCATTCTTAGTTTGTTAGACTACCAAAAACTAAGACCGGATTACTGTTGTATTGCCATTTCATGCCAATAGTCCTGTGACAGCACGGGCTTTCAACCGTGTTAAATAATTGCCTCCTCCAGGTTTGACGAGTCAGTGAAGGCCCTTAACGCCGGCCCTCAGGCCAAGTCTCCTCAGGGGTCACGGGGACCGGGGCAGCAGCCGCTCAGAGAGCTGGTGAACCCCAACATCCTCCAGGCTGCACCCGAGGTGGGTATGGACCTGCCGCGCGCCGTGTGGGTCTGGTCACCTGACATGATACAATCAGGGTTCCCACGGGTCCTTGAAATCCTTGAAAGTTTGTGAATTTGAGAAAAAGAAATCAAGGTCTTAAAAGTTTTTGAAAATAGACAGTCATTGAAAGTGCTTGAATTCCCCCCCCTCTCTCTCTCTCTCTTTTTAGTTGTTGACTGTGAGCGGATAGTTCCTATTATATAAATTCTCATCTAGATCTGTCTCAAGCTATGCCGTGTTGGGTCTTTGAATTTGAGGGAATTGAGTCTTGAAAGGTGCTTGAAAGGTGCTTGAATTTGATGTTTCAGAAGGTGTGGGAACCCTGTACAATATCGGGAAAGGGATTCAAAGTTTTAAAGTACACGAAATGCATTTGAATATGCTCTAAAGGCGGTATCTAGGCAACAGGTCACAGCCATTGAAGGCGACCCCCCCCCCCCCCCGGAGCAATTAGGGGTTCAGTGCCTTGCTCAGGGACACTTCGACACGTGACCAGCAGGGGAGTCGAACCGCTGCGAGCTGCCGACTTTACGATCATTAGACACCGGCTCTCCACCCCCCATATACTACAGGATATGACAAACTTACAAGTTATTGCAGTTAATATAATAATAATATACGCTAGAGATGCTCCGATCAGGGTTTTTGGTGCCGATCACCGATCACCGATCACTGGAATCAGTGATCTGCCGATCCGATATCACCGATCACCGATCACAGCGTCGAAAATGGCAATTGAAGCATTCTATTTATTGTGTAGCATTATTTATGTTTTAAATTATTCTTAACACCATTGACATTGTATATTAAGTATTTAAATGAAATTAGGAGATGAGAAAGTATCATGAATTGACGACCATCTGTTTTATTGAATTCACAACCACCTGTAGCTTACTTCAGGAAAAACAAATAAAATGTGAAAATAAAAATCATAATAAATAAAATGTACACTGTCACATCAAATGTGCAACATTCCACTCGAATGAGAGGAACTAGGGGCTCTTAGAGAACTTGGAGCTTATACTGTAACTGTAGCTTTCCTGAGGAACAATAAACATACCCAAACTAAACTGCAACATAAACAGGCTATAGCCAAATATAAAATACTGTTTCAAGTCAGTCAGTTTCAAGTCATATTTAGGAGGAGATAAGACAGCAAGTCAGCAATAATCAATAAAACAAAAAAACAAAACATTGCACCTAAGGAGATTTCAGACTCAAACCTTACTTCTGATTAAGCAGCATCACTGGCAGATTAGCCTTGAGAAATACAAGCATCTCAGCGTTTTTGGCACTCAGCCTGTTCCTCTTATCATCTCAAATATGTCCTGCTGCTGAAAAGTCGCTCGCTATCTACACTTGTGCAAGGTGCACAGAGGAAGACCTAAAACTCACGCGCTAATAGTTGTTGTTGCTATGGGCCAAGTGACTTCCTGCTCGCGGGGTCACATGACGTTGGTGAACACTACCTACACTACGCTCGTGAAGTCGCGCTGGAACTCTGACCAGCACTCGTGGAACGCCTCTCGTCCAATCAAAGCACTCGGTCCCTTTATGACGTCGAGCCCAGTGTGCGCTTCGGCGCTCTCTGAGCGAATCGACGAACGCAGCAAATGCCGTATGATATTCGTGGTATTGAAAGACCTTGCGTGCGTTCCTCCGCAAGGTATTTCTTTTGAGCAGACATTACAAACGGCATATTTGTTGTCTCTTTCCGACACTGTGTAATATTTCCAGACTGGCGACGCCATTTTGTAAACTGATCGGTCATGTTTGCAGGGATTAAAGTTCTCCGTCACTACGACGGATTTCCGTCAATTTTTTCCAAGTCACGACGGATTTCCGTCAATTGGCTACGGCGCGGGGGAATTAAAAAAAAAACTAACTGCAATTGCGGCATTGCGCCGACGTGGTGGCGGGGGCGCTGTTACGAAAGTTAGCTTTCGTGTTTGCTAGCGAAACAGCTGATAGTTGATGTTGACTGCTCAAGGAGAATACATATTTGAAAGTACAGAATGCCTGAGAGCCTTATATTGCATTATATTACATTATATTTTGAATGGTCATCTGGTGCCTGAATATTGTTTTTTCCTTTACATATACAGGTGCTGGTCATATAATTAGAATATCATCAAAAAGTTGATTTATTTCAGTAATTCCATTCAAAAAGTGAAACTTGCATAATGTATACATTCATTCCACATAGACTGATATATTTCAAGTGTTTATTGCTTTTAATTTTGATGATTATTACTGACAACTAATGAAAACCCCAAATTTAGTATCTCAGAAAATTAGAATATTGTGAAAAGGTTCAATATTGAAGACCCCTGGTGCCACACTCTAATCAGCTAATTAACTAAAAACACCTGCAAACGCCTTTAAATGGTCCCTCAGTCCAGTTCTGTAGGCTACACAATCATGGGGAAGACTGCTGACCTGACAGTTGTCCAAAAGACGACCATTGACACCTTGCACAAGGAGGGCAAGACACAAAAGGTCATTGCTAAAGAGGCAACAGATGGTAACATGGACAGGATCCTTAATGTTCTTGTAAGGTACTTCGATGAGGATATGGGGAAAGTGTTGACCCAGCATCTGGCCTCAAGGATAGTTAACATCGCAGATGCCTCAACCCTCACACACACACTGACAGATATCCTCCAGTCATACAACCTGAACTGGAATCAGGTTGTTGCTATACTGCTGGATAACTGCAATGTGATGAGAGGGAAAAGGTCTGGAGTGGAGACACAAATCCGAAAAGAAAATCCATCACTCCTGGACATCAGCGGAGACACGGTTCACATGGTCTCAAATGCAACCAAGGCCCTTTTGAAGCCTTTCCAGGGATTTGTGGATGAATTTTGCTCTGATGTCTACTATGATGTAGAAAAATTCCCCAAACAGAAGGAGCTTTTTGGCGAGTTTCAGTCCTTGCTCCATTTGGAGAAGAAGAGCTTGATCCGTCCCATCAGCAGCAGGTTCCTCCAAATGCTGGATGTGTGCAACAGAATACGGGAGCTTATGGATCCATTGATTGTGCACTTCTACAGCTTCCTGTCTCCTCAAGAATACAGGTACAATAGCATTAGCATTCTCTTTTTATGTCTGTTTTCTCTGTACTAGCAGGCCCAATTTGCTAAATCTAATTAAATAAATCAGAGCAAATATAGCATTCCTGTTCCCCCAACTGTATAATGATATGCTTTTTGTGATGCAGATGGCTCCTGAACCAGGTTCTTGATCAGCATGCAGTTACATCTGATGAGAAGGCAAGGATCACGGTTCTGCAACTGCAAATGGCAAAATCTGCAGGGACCGGAACTGATGTCAACCAAAACCGGAAGACACGCATCTGTATGCTTTTCTCAGAGTTCAACAAGCTCACAGCCTTGATTGATTTATACAGAGGTATGTTCTCGGGCTGGGTGATATTGGAAAAAACTGACATTGCAATATTCTTTTTCACTGCAATATATAGGCCTATTGTGATACATAAAAGAAAACTGGCATGCAGGCACGTGTTACAGGTTTACTTATCTAACTTAAGATCAGTAAATCTGATTGGCTGACCTGGCATGTAGGAAAGAAGCAGCTTCATTGGAAGAAACATTACACAGCAAAAAATAACGATGCAGTTTTTTCAGGAGTTGCAAGTGGGCTTAATAGGGACGTTTACCCTATATTGTGCAGCCCTAGCTCAGTCACTTTTGAAGTGGAAAGAAATGTACAGAGATGTCTTATCGATTTATTTATTGTTGCATATTTTTCGTGTAATGGAATCTGAGTATGTTACATTACTATGTTTGTGATCAGGAAAGAATAGTAAAACATATTCAGCGACTTTTCTAATCAGGCTTAATTGTGATTTTCAGGTGTACTTCCAACTTTTCCAGGTGGATGAAAAGCCCATGCTCCACGCACTGCATGCCGAAATGATGCTACTGGTCCGGGAACTTCTCTCCAAGTTCATGAAGCCTGTTTACATCCCCCTGAGTGTGAAGGGCTTGTTGAAGCTTGATGTTCAGAAGAGAGACCTGCAGTACCCTGACCAAAGGTTGTCTGTGGGGAGATTCAGCTTCTCTACCTTAAACAAGGCTAGAGTGGAGAAAAGGCCCTGGGTGCAGAACGTCTACAGCTCTCTCAGAGAAGGCTACATCAATGCAGCAACATACCTCCTGAAAAACCTTCCCCTCAACATCCACATCATCACCTCTTTGTCTGTGCTGACACCATCATTGATTCTCCACGAATCGGTCCAAGGGGCATTCAACACCTTAGCCAAGGCCTTGCCAAATGCAGTGAAATCTGAGGAGCTTGGTCAACTGAATGAAGAGGTGCGAGCCTACCAGATTGACGCAGATTTAGGAGCACAGGCCAAACACTTTGAGGAGAATACCGAACGAATCGATGTTGACTGGTGGAGTAGGATCTTGGCCAAGAAGACGCCAGAAGGAGGGATGAGATTCCCCATCTTAGGGAAGTTGGTAAAGGCCCTTCTGTCATTGTTCACTGGCCCTCTTGTTGAAGGATCATTTAACATCATGGATGACATCATAGAAAAAGACAGGGTCAGGCTGAACATTGAGACATGAAGGCTTAGCCATTATCAAGTCCCACATGAAGGCAACAGGGAAAACGGCCTCCAAAATGGAAATCAGCCCTGCACTGAGGAGCTTGTGTCTGTCTTCTTATGAGAGATACCAAAGTCATCTGAAGAAGAAGAAGGAGAACATTGACAAGCAAAAGGAAAGGAAACTGATGGAAGCTGTGAAAGTCCTCTCAGCAGTTAGGGTAAGAAAAGTAACAGAAAAGTTAAAGAAAGGTTCCACCTCTTCTGCTCCTGCAAGAGCCTCCTCCTCCACTCTTGGAGTCACAGCCATTTCACCTGTTAGAGCCTCCACCTCATCCTCCTCCTCCTCCACTCCTGGTGTCAGAGCCACTGCATCTACTACAGCCTCCTCCTGCTCCTCCTCCTCCTCCACTCCTGGAGTAAGAGCCACTGCACCTGCTACAGCCTCAAAATCCTCCTCCTCCACTCCTGGAGTCAGAGCCACTTCATCATCTAGAGCCTCCTCCTCCTCCTCCCCCTCCTCCACTCCTGGAGTCAAAGCTGGTCCCACAGAAGAAACCCTGAAACGGACATCAGGTGTAGCCAAGCTTCAGGCATAATCACTTCACTGCCAAAAAGCAGAAAAAGTGAAAAGCACTATAGTAAGTATTACACTTATTATTATTTAATGCTGTTTTGGTATTTTTCAGTGATCGCTCACTTCAAAACAAAAACTGTGTTTGTTTGGTGTTATACTAGACAGCTGCCATCTCAAGGTGGGTCTTACTATTAACCTGACAAAAATGTCAGTATGCATACAGTAGCATTGCATAGTCTTAACATCATATGTTTCTTTTACCTGCACAGAAACTGGCTGATTGCAGACACCAAAGACTAGAGGAACCTCTGGATGCAGAAGACGTGTGGATTAAGTGCAATACAAGACACATTCAGTTCATGTGTTTTTTTGTGTTTTTAGTTCCTTGTTCAAGTTGTAAGCTTGCTCCGTTAGCACAATGTAAATAAAAAACTTGCACTGAAAAGTTATGTAGATGATTGATTATTTGTATGTCAGAGTCAACCCTTGCAATAAGTATCAATTTTATTTCATGAATTGAAAACAGCATTGATATCACATAAAAGCAAACTGGCAATAGAAAAGCTGTTCAAAAGAATCTTCTTCCCTTAAAACGCTAACGTTATAAAATACAAACATATAGTGGAGGTTAAAATGAGAATATGACTTGGCTTGAACAAATTTTCAGTCAGGAGATTTTTTTTTGCTTTAATCCCTGTGTTTGATCGGCCGTTTTGAGAACTCCGATCAAAACCGATCAAGGCCATATCGGCCGATACCGATCGGCGCCGATCAGATCGGAGCATCACTAATATACGCCATTTAGCTGCCACTTTTATCCAAAGCGACTGACATGGCAGTGAGCACATTATTATTATTTTTTAAACCCATAACCAGTTCATGTCATTCTACTGCTCATAGAGATTATGGGGTATTTGCTCCTGGTTAAAAATGTGTGTCGGTGTCAGGGTTGGGACGAATTCAGTAATTGGGGGGGGGGGGGGGGGGGGGGTAAAGGGCATTTTCAATGGATTTTCAATTCATTGAGTATCTGGGGCATACTGTATGTTCCAATAGTCAGCAACTGTGCATGTTGAAAATGAAACTGCCAATCGGAATTGAGTTTAAGATACTCCCTGAATCGGTGGAATCGAGGAGGAATTCGACCCAACCCTGCTTGGTGTTTTTGTGTCTGTCGGTTGGCATCATGTCTGTTGGCAGGGTGTTTTGTTTGCTTGCATAACACAGCAGCATGTCTCCCCTGCTGTGAGTGGCTGTATCGACCTTGTGTCTCTGTCCATCCGTACTGACCCACACGTGTCTGTCTGTCTGTCCTCTAGTGGGTGGATGTGGGCGGCGGGGAGAACTTCCGGAGGGGGCAGGACAAAGGCGCTGGCACTGAGGAAGGACCGGGTGGCTCCAGAACGCTCCCCGGCTCCGTCTGCAGGACAGAGAGCTGCAGGAGATGGCAGATGGGGGGTGGTGCCTCAGCATGCACCAACCCTGGGCCTCGCTGCTGGTCACAGGCATCAAGAGGTATGGAACCAACCACCAACACACAGCCTTATTATTATTATTATTATTATTATTATTATTATTATTATTATTATTATTATTATTATTATCAGGGTTCCCACAGGTCCTTGAAATCCTTGAAAGTTTGTGAATTTGAGAAAAAAGAAATCAAGGTCTTAAAAGTTTTAGAAAATAGACATGGGTCATTGAAAGTGCTTGAATTCCCCTCTCTCTCTCTCTCTCTATCTAAAAAAAATTATATATATATAATTTGTTTTTTACTTAGCTCGTCAACAAGTAAATAAGTCTCTGTATTGCTTAACTTTACACATATTTCCCAATATATTGTTTTGCTGTGCTGTGGTAGAGAAGGCAAGAGACCATCTCGTGTTCTCACATTCAAGGCTCTCTTTTTAATTGTTGTCTGTGAATTATCGGATAGTTCCTATTATATAAATTCTCATCTAGATCTGTCTATGCCGTGTTGGGTCCTTGAATTTGAGGGAATTGAGTCTTGAAAGGTGCTTGAATTTGTTTCAGAAGGTGTGGGATCCCTGTATTTAATATTATTATTATTATTATTATTGTTGTTGTTGGCAAGGCTGCATTAGAAAGTACATACTGCAGCACAAACGAGCCACAAGGCTTGCGATAGGACAAAGGCTGTATGATATAGGGCTATTGTGGTGTGTGTGTAGGGTGGAAGGGCGTTCCTGGTACACTCCACCGGGGTCGTCTGTGGATCGCCGCCGCAGCCAAGAGGCCCAGTCCTGAGGAGATCGCTCAGGTGGAGAGCATGTATCGCCAGATCTACAAGCGAGGTACACACACACACACACACACACACACACACACACACACACACACACCTCACACACACGGTAACATGAGGATGTTTTATCTAGAGTTGTCATGTTGGAATTGAGCTGTACGCTGGGTTAGGTTGGTCATGCTCATTTCTGACTGGTTCCATATGATGTGCGTCGTGTACTGTGATGGATCATTGACTGGACCTCTCTTCTGTCTCCTCAGATCCCAAGTTTCCTAAAGACTTTCCCCACTGGCTGCCTCCTGGGCTGTGTCAACATGACTGACTGTCTCGCTCAGGAGCAATTCAACGAACAGGTTAGTGTGTCCCGCCATCTATACACGCACACACACACACACACACGTGCATACTCACATGTCATTGCTATGGGGATATATACAGTACTCTATGTTGTATCTCTGGGTTGTTCAAAACTCTCATAGCTTGTGTGCGTGTGTCTGTGTACCATACTCACAGATTTAGGGGCTATCGTGTGTGTGTGTGTGTGTGTGTGTGTGCGCGCCACGCGTACCACACACACACACATTCCTAGAAACACACAGGACAGCCTCTTCACCCTGGCCAGCCACGTTGAAGTCGTCTGTGGACTGTTTTTCCTCTCCGCTCTGCCAGGAAAACACTCCAAAGAGACGAGCTAACGCTCTGGAAAAACTGATGGGATTATTAACTCTCCATTGCTGGAAATAGTGTTGCCAGCGTGTATTGGGCGGCAGTTCCACAGGGTCGTTATCTTCTTAGCTTAAGTGGGGGAGGCAAGATAAATGACTAAAAAGAAACCCCCCCCAAAAAAGATAGAAGTCAGTGAGAGGTGTACAGTCGTTAGTACTGAAGCCTTTTTATGAACAGTTCCACCGCACACAGTTTTGTTATTGTTTCTGCGTTGTTAGGCTACAGGTTGAACTGTACGACAGTATTATTCGGTCACTCACCTCGAGAGAATTCCCTGTCAGATTTTATTCTTTTTTTTTTACTGCTATGCAGCATCTCACCAGCAGAGGGCGACGTGCACCACAGTAGCACCACGAACCACCAGCCAGCAGACATTTTGCCCCCAGGCTACACCTAAGCTGTAAAAACCAGCCCATCGACCAACCGTTCCTCACAGATTACCAGCAAACCCCTCCCCCCCACCCCCTATAACATAGACAGTAATGTGTGATCATTAAACACGCCTATCGACGCCAACCAACCTGTCCCACGAGCAGTATGCAAAGAAACCCACGTAGTAGGCTTTTGGGGGGGAGGCGAGATTTTTCCGCCGACAATCCCGAGGTGATTAATAATAAATGGACAGGGTTGCGCCGCGTCTCTCTGTAGTCGTGTCTTTCATCCTTCACCTTTCATGCTGGCGGAGGAGGAGATGGCCGGGCCTCTCTCTCTCTCTCTCTCTCCACCCCACAACCCTCCCAAACGTCTTATGAAGAGCCCACGATCGGCTCTCTGAACACATTTACTGTAGCTGTACCGAGGGTACCACCCCACCCACCCACCCGCCCGCCCACCTTCTATCCATGATATCGTCTATTATTTGGGCGGAGGTTGAGTTTCATTTCGAATAGCTTGGTTTGGTGTCGTCGTCCACCCCCCCCCCCCCAACCCCCCGTTTCTTCTTCTTCTTTATGTGTGGTTCCTTGGGAGACGGGAGTGGGGGGAAGGGAGAGAGGGAGAGAGAGAGAGAGAGGAGAGGTTTAAGACAAAGAGACCTGAGGTGATGTTGTTCCTGTTCCTGTCAGACGCTCGTGTTAGCCACTAATGTTTGACCAGCGAGACCATTATTCTATTAAGTAAACATAAAACAGACGTGTATGTTCACGTGCTTTCATGCATGTCGATTTTAGAAGTGTGTATGTGTGTGTGTGTGTGTGCGTGTCTGGGAGAAAGCGTTCGCCCTACCTCCAGAGAAAAAGCATGTCTCTAAATTACCTTGCTCTAGGCTTTATTGCATCAATGCGATCGTGACTGTGCAAAGATCTGTAACTGCCTCCCTCCCTCTCCCTCCCTCCCTACCCTCCCCTCCCGCCGCGCACACTCACTCACCCCGCGCACACTCACTCACCCTCACACACACACACATTAGCTTTAATGAGATATTGACACAGACACAGTTGTTGAAATCGTGCACGCTCCTTTTCTGCTGAGATACTAACTGCTTTGGGGAAGTGTAATTGCCACTGATTAGGTTGCAAGGGTGAGGCTGGTATGTGTCTGTGTGTGCGTGTGCATGTGCGTGCGCGTGTGCATGTGCGTGCGCGTGTGCGTGCGTGCGTGTGTGTGTGTGTGTGTGTGACTTTGACTTCGTAGAACAAATAGGAGTGTTTGTTTAACAAAATGGCCATGTTGCTACTCTGGGCTTCTGATAGGGCTTTCACACCGGCAAAGAACCGTGCCGGTTCGCGTTCGTGTTCGGAAACCTCCGAACGTTGGCGCTGTCTGGCGAACGAGCCCGCGTTCATACCCGTTCATACCAGTGTACGCCAGACAGCGCCAACGTTCGGAGGTTCCCAAACGCGAACGCGAACCGGCACGGTTCTTTGCCGGTGTGAAAGCCCTATGTGAGGACCCAGCCTGGTAGAACCTCTCCATGTTCAGGTGTCCGCCTGTCCGCCTTTCCCCTCTGGGGTCTTTTCATTGTTTTTGTTAAAGGAGAGTCGAGTTCCACCCTCCTCCTTTCATAAGCATATTGATATATTTCAGACATGGAGGAATGGTAGAAAGGGTGTGAGACCAGAAGTGGAACTCTCTGGGGTGGATGTACAGTACACGCACATTCTAGTTTTCGGCAGTCAGGCAAACCCCCGCTCGAGCCAAACCCCACCACCCCTCCTTTGTTTTTTGTCTCCTCCCTCCTCTCTCCTCTCTCTCCCTCCTCTCTCCTCTCTCTCCCTCCTCTCTCTCCTCTCTCCCTCTCCCTCCTCTCTCCTCTCTCCCTCCTCTCATCCCTCCCTCTCTCTCACGGCCACCGAATGATGTGTGCGAGCGTCTCAAAACCGTTTCATCCTGTGTGCGTAGGGGAGCAGAGGGACAGCCGTAAATAAGACCATGCGGTAAAGCCTCCCAGAAGAAAGAAACACAGAGAGGAAAGGGAGAGGAAGGGAAAAAAGAAAGAAAGAAGAGAGGGAATAGATAGCCGGGGCTGAAAAAGCAAGCAAAGACCAGGGGCCATATGGAATCACTCACTCCCAACCGTCCTAGCCGTCGAGGAGCAAATCAGCTGTTCCGTGTCAGGTAATAGGAGTAAGCGTATCATCGCTAGTCCCTTTGAATACACACACAGACTGCTAGCTGCTAGCTCCCTGGCTCTGCCGCCGTGTGTGGGAATGGCTTTACTGTACTGCACTGGGGCGGGGGGCTGAGGGGGGGGGGGTGATGAATCAGTCCCCACAAGGCTCTCCCAACCTACTCGGAAACCTCTCCTCCTGGTGATCCATAGCCTGGGGGGGTGGGGGGGGTTGGGGGGTGGACGGACGGACAGAGAGGGAGGTTGTGAGGCCATTTGAGGAGGCACGGGATGAGGAGTTCAGTTGAGTGAGGATATTAAAAGGAAGGGTACTTTTCATATGGGGGGAAAATAAATATCAAGACATCACCAGATTCCCATCTGTTTTGGCTTTAACAGTCCCACCGCTTATTAAACCACACAGTTCATTGATCTCCCCTTACCCTGCTCAAGCTTACGCGAGCGCGTACACACACACACATACACACACACACACACACACGCAAACACACAGCCCTTCTATCTCTCACCACCCCCCTGGTGATTACCGCACAGCCATTAGTATCCATCCTCTGCCTCTCTACCGCTGTGCTCGCTCAAACAAGGGATAAAGATGCACACAAGACCTGCCTGCTGCAGAGAGAAG
>NC_137690.1:68510272-68520272 GCF_963989245.1 Nansenia antarctica
TTCCCTCCCTCTTCCCCTGCCCCACAAAATCAAGGCAAACATTCACCTCTGTAGACACGTTTGTAAATTCTCTCGCTCTCTCTCTCTCTCTCCCTCTCTCTCTCCATCTCTATTTCCATATTATGAAATCAGAATTCCCACCGTGAAGCGGTTTGTTACCTGTCTTGAAACCAGAGCCGTTGGGCTGACAGCACCTGCGCTAAAAAGGGCTGGATTTGTGGCGGCGATAAAAGGGAGATTGTGGAGGGAAAATAATACGTTTTAATGCTTCAGATTCCCTGGTGTTCTTTGAAGTCGCGGTTTTAAAAGCAGACATGGTAATTGTCCCCGGGGGGAGGGGGGGGGGGGGGAGTGTGTGTGTGTGTGTGTGTGAAGCTGGATTGAGGCAGAGGAAGTGGGTTAAAGCTGTGTGCTAGGTTAGAGAGGCTTCTCCTTTGGCTTGAACTTAATGTGATGCAGCTGTATCACCGTCATCACCATCATCATCATGTGTACTGTAGCGGATATAGGGTGACATAACTAACATCGCTCGCAAGCCATGTTTTTTGAAAATGGACACCTCCTGAAGTGGTTTTATTTTTTCCCTAAATTATAATTCAATTGAGCATGACTCGCTTGTGAATCAGTGAGAAAATGATTGGCTGTTCTGTTTTGAACTGCCTATTAGCTGGTTGGGAGTGTGCCAAGCCCGTTCAGGTCTCCACCCCTTACTGACTCACTTCTGCCTTGAATTTCCCATGGAAGATAGAGTGAAAGACAAGATAAAGGATACTTGACTATGGAATACTTTCTATACTATACTGAAAGAATTTCAGTTGCATGTTTTATCTCCTGAAATAACCTTGAATAAAAGTCAAGATACTACATTGTGAAATGTCTAGTCTTGCTACCCCTTACATACAGTTACATATTGTTCATATGGTAAATATTGTGTGCATTGCTGTATATCCAGAGTCTGCTTTATGCAGAATTCTGACTATCAGAATATCAGGGCCCATGTGAAGGAAAGTGTCAGCGGTTTGCTTGAGTCTAAACAGTGCGTGCGTGCGCGTGTGCGCGTCTGTGTCTGTGTCTGTGTCTCTGTGTGTCGGCTAGCTTCAGTGACTCATGATTTTTGGACCACTTGAGCCCTCGGCTAGCTTTGACAAAGGCAATTTGTTCTCACCTTGTGCGAGAAATATCAGCACCCTGTTCGCAGGAAAGTCAGCTAGTTTGCATGCGAAGTTCTTCAACTCCTTGAGCCCTGATGAGTTCAACAAAATTCCTAACTGGTTACCTCGTGTAATGCAAGCTAGGTCCCTAGAGTGAGCTTCAGCTGCCTCCAAACGTTATTGTTATGATTCAGTGCTAGGGTGCCATCCACTAGAGGTCCTGAAATGAAGGCTTTTGGGGGTGCAGTGTGAGATCCACGAGATGGTGTCTTTCAACGCCTCATCTCTGCCATCCTCTCCTCCTGATTTGATTTATTAGGATCCCCGTTAGCTGATGCAAAAAAGACATTACAAAGAACCGTCCACAAACAACAGAAATAGAATTACAATTAAAACCGAGTTGACTGAAAGAGAACCACTCCTAGTTTTCTCTCCTCTGCAGGAGGTATATAGCGCCTTTTTTTGCTGCTCCAAAGCTGCTCCAAAGCGCTTTACAACGGCCTCTCATTCACCCGTTCACACACACATTCACACACCAATGGCGGCAAGCTGCCATGCAAGGCGCCGGCCCGCTCACTGGGAGCAATTTGGGGTTCAGTGTCTTGCCCAAAGACGCTTCGACATGTGGCCAGCCGGGGCTCGAACCGCTGATCTGCCAACCTTGTGATCATTAGACGGCGACTCTACCTCCTGCGCCACAGCCGCCCACATGGGCTGGGGAAGTGGAACTTGTTTGGCGAAGCAAAGCAACCTGTGTAAATCTCCCCTTGCTAAAAACACATGACTTCACCCGTCAGCACTAACGCTAGCTTAAATGGCGAATGTGTGTCTTGCTCTTAACCAAGCCTCTCTCCGCAAGTGAATCATTGTTTGCTGAACACCAAAACCGTGCTCCACCCACTCAATGTACTGGAGAGCTTTAATGATGTCTGTGGCTGTCTTTGGCAGTCGAGTAGGCCAATGTTAGCTTTTGCTGTCAGTTATACGCATTTTTTTTTTTTACTGTGTTGTCACTTCTACCTAACACTTTACGGCATGAAAGTCTTACTTGACTCTAGGTGAGGTTGAAGTATCATAGCGATCGTCAGGAAACGTCAGTCTGAATGAAGCTGTGTTTTTTGAAGTTGAGCAGATGAGACACATTGTGGAAGCTGAACAACCTTGGGCTGGTGATGAGCTACTAATAAGCAGACATCGAGGGCATTAATAATGTAAGCGTACTCGAGCTAGGGTCGGACACGTTTAGATAATTAATGTAAACTCTCCAATTTGACACCGGTTGGTTCTGAGAGTGCAGAAGTGTGTTTAAATTATGAATGCATCACTACAGCACAACTCAATATCTCTGAGCCAGAGTGAAAAGGCGACATAATAGTCCAGGGGCCGTATTACAGAAACTCAACAGTCGTCATCACAAGTTAGAAAATGGGTTAGAAATGTAAATGACCAACTGCACTCCTTGAACAATAGCAACGGAATTCTGTGAAACCTGCACCGCTTACTCCACCACCTGGGTGTGATGTCTGACAGTTAGGACAGCCTAACGGTTATCCTAAAGTTAGGTGACTTTATTTAAGATTTGGTGAAGTTAGGAAGCTTGCGTAATACACTTTTCCTATCTCAAGTTAGGATAGGAACATTGACTTAGGAACTGTGATCTGTAATGGCTTTTCGGTCCTAATCCTAATTACCATGGTTACCAAACAGTTAAGATAGGATATGCAATTTAGGAAGTTTCTGTAATACGGCCCCAGGCGAACTAGCCAAATTTGGGGCTGGACTTGGAACAAAATTGTAATAGAATTTTCTTCACCACAGATAGACATTTCTAGAACAACATACTAAAAGTCCTAATAAATCCTAGTTGAGGAAATTATGTTTAATTTGCATAAATCCAAGATCGCCACCAATTATCGACAAAATGCCATATAAAAATGATGGTGGGTCAAAATTAGGGATGCACCGAAGGTTCGGCCACCGAATGGATTCGGCTGAATAATAGCAAAAAAAAGGAAATGGTAGGGAAACCAGTGGAAGCATTCATCTTCAGGAAAACTGACCAACCAATGACACTTGCATTCAAATGAACTGTCAAGATCACAGGAGAAGTATTAACAGTGGATCCACAGCTGTTATCCCAGCGGCCCGTAGCAGTGGGAGACTGTTGTGAAGATTTGCCATCACTGTTTAAGTAGGAACTCTGCAGTCATCCTCCTGCATTGTTTGAATCCTCCTCCCTACCCCTCCAGGCAAGCAAGACTGTCCTTGCCGATGCCCTCTGGAAATCCATAGACCAGCAGCAAAGAGAACCCAGCGGTGTTGTCCAGTATGTCCTTGATGGGGGTGCACTACTACATCGCCTACCATGGCCTCAACGTTCCACATATACAGACAGATGTATGTCAGATACGTCACACAGAAATATGGCGCTAATACTATCGTAGTCTTTGATGGCTACAAAGATGAACCAGCAATAAAAGACACCACACAACTGTGACTGTCGTGACACAAGCGTTACAATTTCTCAGTTCCCAGATTTATCCGACGACTATGACCCAATGTCAATTGAGCCATCTACGTTAATGAACATTTGGTCAATTGTCATTCATCCAAGTTGCAAGTCAAAGTCAAGTTGTTCCTACTAATAAGCTATGTCACAGCTGCAACAGTCAAACATCTTAAGTCAAACTTCTTCAAACAACAGTTATACTCAACTACTCTAAACAGATTGGCTAATAAATAAAACCCAGGAAAACTAGCCCAATTTGGAGCCCAACTTTAAACAATATGCAACATCATTTTATTTTATCTTTATCTCTATGAAGTCTCTAGAGCACCATACTTAAATTCCTAAGAAAATGTGAGTAGCAGAAAAATGTCTTTGAATATGCACATTAATCACAAAAGATATACATTTGGCTGCTATATTCTATAATATGGGAAATAAATATCTATCCAATCAAAGTGCAACCTATTTGAAACAAATCATTGTGTCCAAAAATCCCACTTCAGAAATTTAAATCATTAAAACTTCTCTATGGAGAGCAAAATGATGGCTTTATATCGATAATTGACGGCCGTCTTGGAGTGGGGGCAGTCCCACTCATATTTTTCATTCCATTGGACAGGCACAGTGAAGACAGACAGGAAAGCAAGGAGAAGAAGTGAGAGAGGGCATGTCAGCAGGGCATGGGCCGGACTCGAACCCATGCCGACATGGGCATTATGTGTGCACTGTAGACTGCGGTGCTAGACCCAGGCCACCTCAACTAGGATTTCTGAGATCTTTTTAGTATGTTGTTCTGGAGCCCTCATAGAAATACTCTGTGGTGAATTATTAATTCTATTACAATTTGTTCCAAGTGAAATGCTAGTTTGCCTGGACTCTAAGCTGTTGACTCTGATATAGTCGTTTGATATTGATTTACTCCTGCTGCAGACCTGTTGTGGTCAGTGTGTGGCGGGGGTCATAAAGATGTTTTAGCTGTAAAACTGAATGTGTTTATATGCTGTTGGCTGCTACTGCTAAAGGGCTTTTGGAGTTTTGAACCTTGTAAATGTTGTCTTGGTGTGTCGGCTTGTAAAGCAATGGTTTTGGTCACTTTTAGTTTTTGACCCCATTCGGTCGACATGTCTCTACTCTTTTTTTTATCCAGCAACACATTCAACACATTTGAAACACAATCTGACTTCTTAGTAGACAATCCTTCTGAGATAGCTATAACGGCTATCAGCAGTGAGGTGAATGTGAACGGTCGTCTCTTTAAGTGGCTTTTTGCAGTGCAGACGCAGGTGACGCAGGTCCCTGGTGCCTGATATATACAGAGGTTAACAGCCTCTCACCTCACAAACACGGCCTATCAACGGGACTTATCGTACGACCCAGATCTGTTTCTTTATGCTCAGGGTAAAAGCAGCCTTGACACAGAGGCCACTACTTACGTCATCACCTTTTTCCTTTCTGGGAAAAGGGAGGCTTGGATCTCCTTTCTTCCTCTCTTGCTTCTCTTGCCTCTCTATCCCTCCCTTTCATTTTCATTCCCGCCCTTTCCCTTCTCTTTTTTTACCCTCTGTTTTTCTCTCTCTCGCTGTATCTCTAAACCCACTTTTATTCCCTTTCTCTATGTCGGTCTCTTTATCATCTCTCTATCATTCCCATTCCCTCGCCTCCCTTTCTTTTTCCCACCCTCGTCATCTTTAAAAGCCTCCCCCCACAGCTCTCTCTCTGCTCCTGTGGCTCAGTAGCTCCCTCCCTGCCAATGAAGGCCTTTTTATTGGGCTGAGATTGAGTGCAGCCAAGCGGATCCAGAGCTGGAGCTTGAAGCTGGGGGCCGGGGCTGGGGCTGGGGCCAGACACACAGGCCTATTACCACACAGCCTCTACACATGGCCCCGGCCTGGCCCGTGGCCTCCCGAACGGAGATTGCTTGTCACTGCCGCCCCTAATTGCCGACAGCAGATGAAAAGGGTCCATGTTAGATAGGAGGAGAGAGGTAGAGAGAGGGCATGGGGAGAGGTGAGGAAGGGAGTTGAGAGAGAGAGAGAGAGAGAGAGAGAGAGAGAGAGAGAGAGAGAGAGAGAGAGAGAGAGAGAGAGAGAGAGAGAGAGAGAGAGAGAGAGAGAGAGAGAGAGAGAGAGAGAGAGAGAGAGAGAGAGAGAGAGAGAGAGAGAGAGAGAGAGAGAGAGAGAGAGAGAGAGAGAGAGAGAGAGAGAGAGAGAGAGAGAGAGAGAGAGAGAGAGAGAGAGAGAGAGAATAGCATAGGCTTTTTATTTTTGGTCTAGGAATGAGGATCCTTCTCGAAAGTGTCTTTTTTTTCACCCTACCGCCCCCCTGATTGGCAAGGTTAGTGTTTAGGGTAAGAGGATCCTGTCTATGCTAAGGCTGAATTTCCAATCAGAGTTAGTTAAGGGAAATGGGGGGGGGGAGGGGACACACACAGGGGAACCAGTATTACCCACCCTCCCCCAGCTGAAGGCCTTCTTCCTGTGAAATGTATTTCGCTTTTGACTGAATTTCACATTATTACAGTCGGTTATTGTCGCAGTGAATGGTGAAGCTGTAAGCTTTCTCTCCTTTCACAGGGGGCGGCTGTGTTCAAAGGGTCTCTCTCCGCTGTGAAAGGTTTCAATTGCAGTTGAAGGTGCTTGCTTCGACCCCTAAAGTGCTGAGTGGAGTGCCTTGAAGCTTTAGAAGCGTTTTACCAGACCACAGACTTTTTCAAGAGAAGATTCTGTTGAGACTCAACTATTTCACTAATTGTCCTTTCCTTGGCCTTTCCTGGCCCGGACATTTTGTTTGGGATTTTTTTTCTTCTATTGTGAGTGTGGCTACTGTAAAACTAGAGAACCCTTTCTAGAAGGGACTTGACATCGGTCACCAAAAACCACAGCAACGGGGTCGGGGGAGAGGCAGCAGTAACAATTTGAATCGCCAGCTTTGCTAGCAATTTGAAAGAGTTGAAGAGAAGAGAAAAAAATCGAACCAAATCACCAATGGATCCAACCCACTTACAGTAATTCGTTCATTATTTAACCTTGTATTGGTTTTAACAGCAAACAGACCTACAGTATGTGATCTGTTTAGTTCTGGAGCCAGCGTTTCTATGCCAGAGTTCAAAAATGTAATTCCTTTGTTAGCGTGTCGATGTTGACTGCATTAGATCTCTCCTGATGAATGTGGAGTGTTTTAGTGAGTGGTGGTGCTGCCTGGCCTCCTGTCTCATGCCCTTTTGATTAGCTCAGTCTGGAAACAGTTAGGCTGGGGGGGGGGGGGGGTGGGAGGGAGGGGGGAGGCAGAGAGACGCCTGGGCCACATTCAACTGCGCTAAATGCTAATTAGCTAATGGAGGATGAAAGGGCAGCCAAGCGGCTGGGTCTCAGATGGGCGCTGGGTACAAATGCCGCTCGATTCATCCGAACGTGTTGAGACTCGCTACCACTTCCATTTTGTTTCCCCTTTTCAAAAGCTGAAAAAAAATAAAACGACAACAAACAAACAAAAAAAACACCATCAATTCAGCACACGTGCTTTATTACCGTGTAGAGTGAGGATGTGTTACCGGTACAGGGGAAGACAAAGCAGCAGGAGGAAAAGCACACTTGTAATGTGTGATTTGCATCAGTGTTCGAAATACACCTCCCCCCACGTCTCGTTGAAGCACGGAGGCCTCTCTTCCCTCTGGTCCACTGGTCATAATTGCTGCACTGGGACACTTGCTCAAAGGATGTCAGCTATTTCCCCTGACTGGCATTATGACACTACTGTGGGTATGAGCTGAGGTATCGGTCCGTAGAATGTCATTTTAGTTCTATGCCTGCGTATGTTATAGTATTCCCATGTTCCTGGTGTGCAGTTGAATGTTTTTTTTTTAAGTTTAGTAAACCAACCAATCACTCAGTTTAGTAAACCAACCAATCACACTGTTTAGTAATAATAATAATACCGGTAATAATAATAATAATAATAATAATATCGTAGTTTTATACTATTATATTCTATATGCTATTTCACAGAACCCAACGACGTGTTACACATTTTACAGAAGAAAACCAAGTCAAACAGACAAAACAGAAAACACAGAGACGGCAACAAAACTAAACTAGGGGCCAAAGGCCTTGGTGAACAGATGGGTTTTGAGGGCTGATCTGAAGGTGTCCAGGGTAGTAAACCAACCAATCACTCAGTTTAGTAAACCAACCAGGATAATCATTCAGTCGTTGAGCCTTTACAAGCAAGTTGGTTCTAGATTCTTCTATTCCCTCCCTTCAAAAAATCAACTTGCTTTTGTTGTCTTATCATCATCTTGTTCAATGTTGCAGTGTACAGGAGGATTAATTAAGAAACGTAATCATATTTAAGAGGGATAAACTAGCCTACAGTGTTCACTGCTGGAGATCATTCAGACTCGAATGGAACATCATCACTTGAATCAGTGTATCGAGAAATGAGGAAACTCCCATTTTACAATCTCTAACAGAGCCGGAAGATTCCGGAATGTTTACTACATCTTCTACTATCACAGACCTGATATTACAGTCAATCCAGCATCAGCTGTGATCTGTTATGAACACCTTCATCATCTATCCAAGCTAGTCAGGGGACCACAAACACACACACACACAGAGATAGACTTGTCTGTCAGTCCACTCCCCTATAACCCCTGAATTTGTCACATCCTTCAGTGCTCCTTTCAGGCAGACAGAGGTGTAGTGGGGACAAGTGTGCTGTCATGAAAAGCTGCGTGGCTTCCTGCTTGCCTTGCCGAGATGGAGATGCAATCAAAGGCACTATCTGATAGCCGGAGAGGAAATTGGATGAGCTGCTGAGAGCGGTTCAGCTCTGACAGATTGCAAAAGATGACTCCTTTTTTCAGTCAGTCAATTCCCCCCACTCTCACCTGAGCAAGCCAATCAATTACCCACTCTCACCGAAGCAGCCAATCAATAAGCAGGGAAGAGGTTATGTCCCGGCGTGCTTTTCTTACAGTGGGTGGGTGTCCTACAGTCTGTCATAGTGTACTGTCTCATTAGGAGACGGATGTGGTGTGATATGTCATATTGCAGCCATCAGGCTGTCATGGCAGAGATTTGCTAATGATATCATAACAAGCCTTGAACAGATAATGATTCAATCCCCGCCCGTCCTCTCCACATCCTAGGAGACAAGTTTGATTAAATCAGATCATGTCGTTATGATTTAGAATGATTATACGTAACCTCAATGCATCCAATCTAAGAGAGTCTTTTCACAACAGTAGTATCTCCAAGTGGAATGTGAAATGGGGTTGAAATGACTGCGATAACTGTGCTGCTTTTGGGTGTTGGTGTAAGAGTGTTTTTTCCTAACTCTCCCCCCTGCAGTTTCCTCAGTCCTGCGAGGAGTCTGATTCCCCATTCGTCTTCATCTGCACCAACCCCCAAGAGCTGGTGGTTAAATTCCCCATGAAGGGGAAACACAAGATCTGTAAGTCCTGCCTCTTTCATGTGGCAACACACTCACACACTCTCTCTCTCACACACACACACACACACACACACACACACACACACACACACACACAGCCTGGTCTCTTTCATGTCGGGAGTCAAGTCATCTGAGGAAAGTCCCCACATTGTACATCTGCAGAAGTGTATGCTCTGCACACATTGTACACCTATTCACAAGTGGCACACAAACACACACACTTGCATTATGCACACGCGCACACACGCACACACACACACACGCACAGACAAACAGACTCTCGCACTCACAAAGCCATCTGTAAAAGACTAGATTTTGCTTTCAGTTTGCCCAGGGGAAGCAAGACGTTGGAGCAGCAGTGTATTGTGTGATTTATAATAGACCCGGCACAGTCTCCCTGCTGTTGCTAGGACTGTACAATCATGTCGCTACCTGAGAGCTTTTTCTGTTAATATTTCAAAAAACCCTCAAACACGAAGGGTTGTTTATGCACTTTTTTTTTCTTCTGGTTCTCGAAGATTGATCGGCGCTCTGAGAGATTCAAGGCCCTTCACCCCTCGCAAGTTGCTGTTCTTTCCTTTCAGACGCAGGAAAAGCAAATGCTGGTTTCACAAAAGCTTGAGCCCCCTCACCCTCGACTAAAAAGCATCTTCAGTAGATGTTGACATTGAAAGTGTGGTTTTAGTCCAGGACTTCACTTGTCTGAAACCAGCCCAATATCTATTCTTTTTCTAGCGGGGATGATTTAAGTGTTTCTTTTGGTTGGGTGTTTTTCCTGCGTCTGAAAGGGAAAAAGGACTGCCTGCGAGGGTGAAGGTCCTTTATACATAAAGACAACCGCTAAGTCTCATCGGATGCATTCCCTCTGAATGCAGTTATTTCGGGG
>NC_137690.1:68525272-68665272 GCF_963989245.1 Nansenia antarctica
ACAGGGCATTGTAGATACAACTATATTGTGTGTGAACAGATATGCCTCTGACATGTAGAGTAAAGAGTCATGTCAGCCCTATTCATGGCATTTCTACCTGCAGCGTTCAATACAGCACGTTGCACTCCTGTCCTGCCACCCAGTTGGACCCTCGTTCTCCACATGGCTATCTCGTCTATGGGGTTTCCTGTGTGAGCTATAGCCAGCAGCTTCCGTCTGGAAAAATAACCAGCCGCAAAAAAACGAATTCTTTATCTTAATTTGATCCTAATTTCCTCATTCCACAGTTGCAGTGGAAAGTCCCAGATGAAAAGAGTTGAGATTCCAATTAAGACGTAATGACAGTGGCAAGTCGATGGTGAAATCGTCCTTCTCTCTGTGTATCTCTGTGCAGCAATCATCTGAAAGTGCACCCTCGAAAATGATTTGCTGCCATTTACGTGACCCGTGAATGCCTTTTTTTGGCCTGTGTTTTTGGTCGGACTAGACCACATTTACTATTCTTGTTTTCAGCTGAAAAAGCCTCCCAGACCTAAATGGAGGAAACATTGTAGATGAATATAGTGCCACAAAGCCATGCCTGCATTTTGCCATTCATTGAATCGTCATGCTAATCATAAATTACCTCATGCTCGAACAAGGTCAATGGAGTAGAAGGGGCGGCCATTTTGAGAGGCCATCCTAGTTGGCTGTACACTCGTGTCCATTAGACCTACGCAGAGAGGCGAGGACTGTCCTTGGCCATTATCAGTTCAGGAGCCGAGACTTTTGCTTCCACGACCTCCTCCCCGTTCTCCCACCTCCTCCTCTCCCTACTCCACCTGCCTGGTCTTTCATTACAGTGTTTTCATTGAGTCCATTACCCAGGCGTAATGTGCACTTAGCCATCAAATGTATGCATAGCGGCGGCCGACATGCAACTCCCCCAGTGCACTCTACTCATAACCTCCCATACATCCTGTTAAGAACACTAATCTCCCCCCCCCCCTCCCTCCCCCCTCTCCCTTCCCCCCTCACCCACCTTCCTATTGCTGTACACCACCCTTTTTATGTAATTTTATTAATTCTGTCCTATTTCGTGGTTGCTGCCGTAGGCGATTTAGGTGTTATTTGCAATGCTAATGAGGCAAGCAATGGTTTGAGGGGAGCTGGCTGGAAAGATGGTTATAGTCTATGGCTCTCTCAAGCAGCTTCTTTAAGAAACTAACATGCTGGGAGATGTGGGTCACCTTGTTTACTTCAGCAATTCATCCTACTGTAGGTCCCATGAAACCTGGAAAAAAAGCAATAATTGAAAAAAAAAAAAAGAGCACAATGCCAAGACTAGGCTCTTTATAACAGACAAAACTGCATGCCCGGTAAAGGACGGCTTCTCAGCTAAAGCCACAGCTTTCTCCAATTAACCAGGGTTGGGCTCGGTTTGAATTTCAATTGACTCTTTGTAAGAAGTGGATTTGAAATTCAATGCCTGAATTGAAAGCAGACTATCGAAGTCATTTATTGAATTTGGATTCATTGAGAATAATACAAATGTGAATTGGCCCTCACCCTGAAATAATGCCAGCTGCTCTGTCCAATCTCCCAGATAGTGGGGTTGTGGAATTCCACTGTAAGCCTCTGGCAATCCGACTAATGCGTCTGGCATTCCCAATCCCTAAAGTACTGAAACGACACCCCCAAATGTTTTCGCCTCTCCCAACAAAGCTCCTGTTCCATACTAGTAACCCGTCAGGGTTCACACTAGCGATGACAACCACAGAGGAAGACCTATTGGAAAGTATTACATTATTTCCCCCAAATGTTTTAATGTCTTGTTGAAGAGATGTACAGTGCAGTGCAGTACATTATCGCCTACTGCCAGAACTGTGTGTGCTTTGGCCAAAACCCACAATAGCCATAGGAGTTGGCTCCGGCACATACACATGTGGAGCCAGGTAAGTGTAAGGCTGTGCGTCTGTAAATAATCTCTCTGATCTCGCATCGTAAGACTGGAAGTAAGAGACCAGAGTCGGCGATGGGGGGAAGGAATAGATGTCAAGGTAGCTGCGGCTCCATCTCAACTGATTCCACCCGCAGGCAGCTATCACTGAACCTTTCCCTTTTGTTCTTTAGCCAACCCACAGTTCGAGCCGTATGAATCTCCTGCCGCGACCGGAGCTAAAAGAAAACGACTCTGTGTGAATGGGAACGAATTCACAGGGAACTGTAAGCAAATAGACAGCTCGCTACAGATGCTAAAATGATTTGATGGATCGGGGATCTGTGAGAGACTAGAAATAGCATCATGTTCACTTGGCCCCCCCAGGGTAAACACAGCAGGTGGTAGTAGCTTCAGTGCTTAGCTCCAGTCTTGTTTGGATCTGTGGGAAGCATTTTGCAAGCCTCGGTTTTGCTTCTATTCTGTATCTTGCCACCCACGTCCTGAATTCTGGGGATATGCATACATTATACACTCCATGTATTATTCCATTCATTAGTGATTCCTGTTTCACCTGATTGAGTATAATACCTCAGGCTGGGTTGAAAGCGACTTAGTTTCAATCAGAAACTCTTTACTTGAACCCATGAGGGCCTACATAGATGTTTATGTTCATAAACGTTAACAGTCCCTAAAGTATGAGGCAAACCAATATAAACCTTTGCCAAGTATGAGTTACAAAACGTAACATCATCGACCGGTAGCGATAGCTTACACCGTCTTGCCTTCAAAGACATTTTAGATCTCGTTTACTGGTGAGGTTTGTTTTCACATTGCTGAGGATCATATTTACAGAGCCGCTAGACCAGACACGTACAAAAACAAACATGTTTGTGAGACAGGCTTGATACGGTGTTGTAATCGTTGCGTAGTCAAGGTTACCTGCTACGTCTGACGTTTTCCTAAAGCATAGATGTTGTGAGGGTCCTGTAGCAGCAGTGGAACATGATGGACATAAACACCATACAAAGTACCTGAGATTATAGTTCTCAATTATTTTTGGGACGTTTTAAACATATTCACTCTGCGTCATAGTGTAATAATGTTAATAGTAGTAGTATATACATACAAGAGTAGTACCTGTATGAAAAACAAACATATAAACCGAAATACAGTTGAACTCGTTTATATTTGGAGGTGAATGATGTTTAGACAAACCCCCATTCGAAGATATTCTGATTTTACAGGCTACTCAACATAAAACAAAAACAACTTCAACATCAGGAATTGATCAATTTGAAGTTCCTCACAGACACAAACTGGGAGAGCTATTTATTCTGAGTCCGTGCATGCGACCAATCATGCTTCTGGTGTAGCAGGCAAAATGACTGCACTGGCGGGGCATGTATGCTTTGCGTATGCTGTGTTGCTGTATATGATGGGCTTGTAGCTTGTTAGTCTAGAAGCATCTGCGCTCGTAGTCGTCCTGAGGTGAGGCGGGGGATGGGTGAATGAGCTACTTATAAACACCCTGGGAGCACCGCCGAGCTCCAATATCTTTTCCTTTACAGACCATGCTAACCTCTTTCAAATGTTGTTTACAATGCTCCTTACCTCGGGGCCAAGAAGTAAGTATGCTGGCACTGGGCCCCATTCTGATGCTTTGAAAATCCACCACTCTTCCCTTTCTTCCTTGAAGTCATCGCAGATCTGGCTGGCATTACATTCACATTTACATATTTGGCATTTAACAGATTCCAAAAGCGACTTACGACATAATACATTTGTCTAAGTAAGTGAATCATCTATCCATCAGTCATCACAAGGAAAAAGTAATCTATGATCGGGCGGCCAGAGACCATTGGCAGTCAAAATGCTAGAAGGAAGAATATTGTTTTATTTATTTATTTATTATAAATCGTTATCGAACTGCTACCATTTGATGGTACCTTTGCTTTCACCCACCCACCTAGCCAGTCCATTGTGTTATTGATTCTGTCATGGAAGGTTGGAAGGTAGGGTTCATTTTTTATCTATTGAAAAAGGGACCCAGTGTTTAGGGTTGCTGGGTTACTGCTGGCTGTGTGAATGTTAGAGCTTTCAGTCCATTTGTTTTCCTATGAATTGCTTTATCTTAAGGCGTATGTTCTTCTGATTCACATCCTACAAAGCACCTAAGAAAATAAATAAATAGAAGAACAGAAGAAAAAGACGAACCGGTACTCTTTTTGATTTACCTCCTGTTTTTCTTCTTTCTCTGCATGATGCTTCTAATCTAGACACATTTTTTATTTATTTACCTTTATTTAACCAGATAAAATCAGTTGACAACAAATTCTCATTTTCAATGATGATCGGCAAGAATAAAAACAAACATACAAACTGAAATACTCAGGGTCAACATAGAACAATACATACAATACATAAGAACAGCAAAGACCGTGAAGATAAATAAATAAAAACAAATAGAATATTTGTGTGTAACAAATAGAATAGGTGTGCGTGTGTGTGTGTGTGTGTGTGTGTGTGTATATATATATATGTGTGGGGGGGGGCAATCAGCAGGAACTAACAGTCAACTATGACCTGCTGAAGTTTATTTTTGAAAAATGGTAAGTGATGTGAGTTTGAGTGTGTTCGGTAAGGATGCATTTAGCTTTTTCACAGCATAGCCTATTTGCTAATGAGATCAGTGTGTGTGTGTGCGTGCGTGTGTGTGTGTGTGTGTGTGTGTGTGTGCGTGTGTGTGTGTGTGTGTGTGTGTGTGTGTGTGTGTGTGTGTTTGTGTGGTGTAGCGTGCCCTAGGTGGCGGACTGTGTCAGCCTGGCTTGGTCCTGTTTACTCTTCCTCCTCACCCCTCGCTCTCGTTCCCAGACACTTCCTGTAAACACTCAGAAGGTCTGGTGGACCACCTCGTCAAACTAGGCCCTTGTTTACCAGAAGCCCATTGGCTTTACCTTAATCTTCTCCCACAGCACCCCCCCCACCCCCCTCCCCCAGTGCTCGCGTGCTTACATGTGTCTGACTCTAAGCCCTGCCTTGCCGTCATGTGGTTGGCTGAAATCAGAAATGACAAAATACTTTACTAATGACTTCCCTCCCACTAAGGCCAGGTTTGAGTCTGTTATTCCAGGCTTTATATGCGCTGTGCGCAATAGCCTGGGGAAGGGGGGGGGGTGGGGGAGGGGGTTACACCTTCGCCTGAGAGCTCATGAGCTCCCGGGGTAGAAGTATGCTCACAAGTGTCAGCCCCAGCTGAGCCTCTTCTTGGGGTTCCAAGCCGACATCTCCTCACACCTCCTCTCAGGATGACAGTTAACCTGTTTACCTCTGGACAGTTAACCTGTTAACCTGTTAACCTGTTTACCTCAGGTTAAAGGGACACCAGCCGAGCCTACGTACTCGAGCGTTGTGGAGTACTTGAATTGAATGGAAGGTTTGCGAGCGCACAGTAGGTACTGTACTTCCTTGTTACGGCTATAGTAGTTTAATCAGCCCATTCCAACCCCCCTCCCCCACCCACAGGCTTCACGCGCCTCCTCCTCTACCTCTCTACATCTTTGTAATTATCGAGTGTGTTGTATAAAGCCTCTGGTTGCTTATGAAGCTCTCCAGGAGCGGTGTTGACCCACTTTACCACTTTACATGTGGAGTTACTGAGCCCTGGTGAACATCTCCTCTGCTGAACCACTCTCTCTTTCTCTTTCTCTTTCTTTCCCCCTCCACACAGCAGGGATCCTTACATGGTCTCTCCCTGTATACCAGTTGTCTTGTCTTCACTAATTCCTGTTAGTTAGCCCCTTCGGCAAATCACGTTTCACGTCGAGAGCTGTCCTGTCCTGTATGTTAATAGAATATCATAGGCTTGCAATTAGCAATAAGCATGGCTGACTAATAGTCATTTTGTATTCATAGACAATGCAGTATGCTTATATAATAATATATTTCTCATGGCTAACAAAAGCACCAGCCATGACAGCACTTAGAGTACACTGCATAACAAATAAGTGACTGTTTGGATTTAGGCTAGGCTCATAATGCAGAATCAAAGAGAAGTCATGTGTTCGCTTGAATTACAGTAAGCAGGGTTCCCGCGCTGGTCTTAAAAGCCTTAAAGTCAAAATTCCAGCAACCCGATCTATGAGGCCCAAAAGGACGTAAATTCCAGGTATTCGGTCTAAAAAAAAAAAAGAGGTGCTAGGTCTTAAAAATGAGATTAGATTGTCCTGCAAGGAAATCAGTCCGACCACATCTATTTACGCGGAAATTAATCAAACTGGAACCAATATTTATTTTATATTAATTATCCTTCAGACTTTTGTCTGTATGGCAGTGAAATCCCTCATTTCATCACCTTGAGGATGACAAAAAGCTATCATACGGTGTCGCGAATAGGTCTAAAATGATATCCAAAGACGTCTAAAAAAAGATCTAAAAAGGTCTTAAATTTGACTCGTTGAAACTTGTAGAAACCCTGAGGAAGCGTACTGTGAAATTGGCTCTGTCTTAAGCCAGACGGACACTGTGCAGTTTTCACCAACGCAGCCGATTCCACCCTGATGAGAGTGTCTCTCCTACAAGACACATTACCCACGTCACGATGTCCACTGCACGAGCAGGCCCCGCCGGTAACTCACACAGGGCAATGTGATGGAGCCCCCCCCCCTCTCACCCTCACCCTCCCATGTTTGTTTATGGCCATGGCAACAGCAGGCCGTGGAATAGTAAGAAAGTGCAGCGGTAGGCATAGCCTTCTTATGCACGGAGAGCACGGAGGGCTAAAAAAAGACAGGTTAATTTGGACATGATAGTCAGGCGCTGACAGCGTGGGCCTGTCGGTTCTTGAAAAAGCAGTTAGAATTGCACAGCGTCTGACTGGCTTCCACTTACGGCTGCATTTACACCACAGGTCGTAATGCCTAGTTCCGATTTAGCGCCTATATCCGATTTGTTTTGAACGCCTGCTTACATATACCGATACCTGTGCTTACACTAGTAACACTTGAAACAACCCGCATGCGCACATGCTTTGGTTACCGAAAACGAAAGTTAACAGACAGCCGGCGCTTGCAATGGATGCAAACGAGACAGAAATTATAATCCCTTTTATATATAGAATAATATAAAGCCATTGCTTTCCGAACTATGTTTAGATTAGCACTTCACTGTTGAAGTGAGTGAACCTCACGTCAAACGTCATCAAAATGCAAAATGACACACATCCGATTCGTATCTGATTGAGGCCAGTATGAGATTGAGGCCTGAATCGGATCTGAGTATCAGATTCAATGTGCTTTTTTACTGGTTAATGTTACATATCAAATCAGTGCCACATGTGAGCAAAAATCCCCCCCCCCCCCACACACACACACTGAACAATCCAATGTAACCTTTGCAAGACTGCTGGTTGCACATCCTTGGTCAATATGATCACTCTTTAACCTTTACACTACTGATGTTTACAATACTACCTTTACACATACTGTATATTGCACATTGCACATACCTCTTTGATATAGCCTCTTATTCATCTGCACATTACATACTGTACATAAACTACCTTAACTGTACATAGCTCATAACTGTATATACCTCTAAACTTACTGTAGGCTACCTATCACTGTCATGTTTTTAATATCATGTTCTTATATCATTATTTGCACTCCTGGTTAGATGCTTAACTGCATTTCATTGTCTAGTACTTGTACTCTGCAATGACAATAAAGTTGAATCTAATCTAATCAATGTGTAGGTCTGGTGAGTAATGTGTCTGACAGGATCATTTACTGTTAATAATCACGGTTCAATCACCATTTAGCATGTACAACCGTTCGGTTCCACGCTTCGTTTCCGAGCTGAACTCCACAGACCTCACTTCCTGCGCCTTTTGCTCTCGACACAGCTGAAGATTATCAGTAACATCACGACCATGTTAAGTAACCATAGCAAACAAACCCATCGTTTCAACTCTTCTTCTCATTTCTGGAAAAAAGATGGAATGAACATTCCTGCTTTGATGGATAATTTTTACAGTCACGGAACTGCAACGATTTATGACTTACTAGGGATATTTATTGTATTTCCCAGGGATATGTAGCCCAAGACTACCCTTGTTTGAGAGATAATGGCACATTAAACAACGACAGGGAACTTTTAGGACAATGTTTTGCCTTTTTTCGGCTGTTAAAAGGGTCATCGCATGACTAGCCACAAACTCTGAGCCAAACATTCAAAAAAATAAAACAATCTAATCCTGCTTCTGCCCCCTATAAAAAATACCGACAGGCTTTTAAAATGTTATCTTTATCAGGAGGCGGCGGGTTTGGTCAAAGAAGCAGCTTTGCTTTGCAGAGGCCTGGTCTAACACTGCTGTCACCAGGGGTGCATTCAGAATGCTGAAACCAGTATGGCAGATAGGAATGGCATGTACAGTAGGCCTACAGCTGACAAGATTGCCCTACTACTCTGTGCTCTGTGACAAAGAAACATTTCTGTTTCTATAGTTTGTCTATTCAAACCTTTTGGTAACTCTTGAATGCCTCGCTGATCTCTCTCACCTCCTCTGAGAGGATGAAGTGATTTTGAGAGCTACCTAGAAGAGAACACACTGTCTGGAAAGATGTTCTGTGGCACGTGCACAGGATGACATTCTGTTCAGTGACTAGTATGTTAACCCTGTATCTGACTAGTATGCCAACCCTGTATCTGACTAGTATGCTAACCCTGTATCTGACTAGTATGCTAACCCTGTATCTGACTAGTATGCTAACCCTGTATCTGACTAGTATGCCAACCCTGTATCTGACTAGTATGTTAACCCTGTATCTGACTAGTATGTTAACCCTGTATCTGACTAGTATGCTAACCCTGTATCTGACTAGTATGCTAACCCTGTATCTGACTTCACAACAAGCACTCAGTTGGTCATTTTACTAGACAAGTGAGATCATACAAAGCATAACACTGTATCTATAATATGTTATATATGCTATACTGAATTTTTAAGAGCTCCTTATTATAATGTTTATACAGCCCCTTTTGATTGTTAGGGTATTTCACTGATCACTATTCATGAAAGTGTAATGAACTTTGAAATTGGACCGTATAATATTCAAGCAAGGTTTCATTGAATCTGATTAGCTTTACATTAGGGTCCCAGAATCTGCTTCCAAAGTCAATACTTGCTTTCAGGCGGGAGTAGATGGGGATACTAAACAGTAATTACCTATTAAAAACCCTGCCTGCATATCCTTGCCAATACTGAAGTGCTGCTGGAGAGTAGCTCTCGGAGACATCATTGCCTTCCTTGTCTTTTGGAGGTCACACACTCTATCCAGCGTTACTGATCTAGCTCTGACTCAGCCAGCCATTAACGACATAGCTCTCCATAAAAGCATGTCAGACATTCAGAAAATCTGGGGCCGTTAGATACACGCCACCCCCTCCCCCCATCCCCAGGAAATCTATAGCATCTGATGGCGTGTCTAAGGCCGTTCTGCTGCCAAGGACTGGAGGTGGGGACGTGTGTGGGAGGGAGGGGGGCCGGGGGAGATACATTGATTAAATAACTCACTGTTCTTTAAGAGATGATGGATCCTCACTTAGACTGCTAGCCTCGGCCAGTTTCGTTTCTGGGGAGGCGAGAGAGCTGTAGATCCCGTCGCTACTCGTGTGAAGTCCAGTCATGTGACATGAAACAACGCTATGCTAATGAGGACTATACATGACATGACCGTGAAGAAGCTCACTGCATTGTGATGTCACATGAATGACGAGTCCTCCGAAGCCTAGATTTAATTGTTAAACCTCCTGAGGTCTTGTAAAAGGAACGGCAACAGGATAGGGAATGGGAACAACACAACAGCAAACCCGATGCTTTGCCCTCCCCTCTTCTCTCTCTTGTTTCCTCTCCCTCCCTCACCACCACCCGACTCTCCATCTGCGCCCCTACTCCACCCTCTCTGTCTGTTGGGTTATCTGTACATGTGTGGGTCTGCTTTGATGAAAAGAGCAATGCAACAGTGGCCTAGGGTGCGTGTGTGTGCGCGCGCATGCTCGTAGGTATGTATGTATGTATGAGCGTAGCATGGCTCAATTTCCATTTTTATTAACAATCCAGTTACCACTGTCAAGGAGACGGATGGAAGGGGGCCGGGCGAATCAATGTCAACGCGCCTCCGGCATGCTAAGATGCCTGAGCACAGTGTCAGAGAGTGTGTTGTGTGCGACTCACATCCTTGGAGGATGTCTCTCTCTCTCTTCTCTTCTTTTCTCTTCTCCCCTCCCCTCTCCTCTCCTCTCTTCTCCTCTCCTCTGCTCTTCTCTCCCTCTGGGTGGAAGCTGAATGGAGATTGACAGTCCCATCAGCATTCCCCTTTCTACTGACAGAGACGCGTTCACAGCCCTGGGAGACCGGAGCGTCACCTTGGGCTGACGTGACCTTGGGCTAAATGGAATACTTCCCCAGGACCCATCCATCGGGTCTTCATATCCACCACTGTTAAATAACTCACAGATTCACAAACGATTCATTCAAAAACAAAAACGGCGAGCTGATATCAAAGCCTTGTGAGAAATGATGATCACTATCGAACGATAGATACTTAACTAGACCCATCATGTTTCTTTTTTTGTTGGGGCAGTGCTGCATTCAAAATACCATCGGTGGCCCCCGAACTAAGCATGTCAAATCCCCGCCAGAAGTGATGTTCGCTGTCAACAGATATCATTTTTCCTGAAAGCTTTGATGTTGATCCTGGGAGAACTACCGATTTGCTGAATTAAGTCATTTTTAACAGCCTCACCTGGATAAGTAGGATAATGTTGATATCCTGGGGGGCGGTTTTGACCGCAAAAAAACAAGCATTTTCTCTTCATGTGCTCTTTTTTTCCAATCGAGGACATCAGATAAGGTAGCTTAGCTGACACACACAGAGCCGTTACGCACATACAGTAGGTCTTTTGACATACTGGAGATGCTGGAATGTAGAATGTACTGTATGTGTCCAGTGTATTCCAGAGGAGACTGTGTGAGCATGTGTTTCTCTCTCCCACGGTACTCACACTAGAGTGTGATTGGAGGCACTGTGCGGAGTTATTTACCACGGGGAGATCGGGGTTGAGGTGGGTCGGTGTTGGGTGTACGCATAGCTTCACTCTCTCTCTCTCTCTGTCCTACATGCACACACACACACTCTCTCTCTCTTTCTCCCTCTCTCTCACACACAGATGTCTCAGCGTGCCCTTTGAGCAAGGGAGTGCTCCAGTGGGTCATTTCCCTAGAGATGTGCCTTGCACTTGAACTGACCATTAAATAAACCAAACGCTACTGCACACTGCCATGTGGGAACAAAGCAATGCACAAATCCCCCAGTCTCCTGACCTTAAGCAGAGAGAGGGAGGGATTGAGTGAGTGAGTGAGTGAGTGAGAGAGGGAGAGAGAGAGTGAGAGAGAGAGAGAGCGAGAGAGAGAGAGATGCCCGCAGGGGTGTCAACAGAGGTTTAAGATATTCAGCGAGCTGTCAGCACTGACACATTTCTCCCGCTGCACTGCTGCACATATATGGAAATCCAGCCTCCTCTGAATGCAGAGCACTAGATCAGCTTCAATTTATTCCCTCTTCTGCTTTCTCTCTCTCTCTCTCTCTCTCTCTCTCTTTCTCTCTCTCTCTCCTCCCTCACTGTTTTTCTACATCTCCCTCTATCTCTGACTCCCTCCCCTGCTTCTCTGTTTGGTCTTGGCTAGCTCTGTTCCCAGCTTCTTCCCCCCCTGAAGAAGAAGAAATGTATTTAGTTTTTCTTTACACTGTGGAGTATCGAGTGAGGCAAAACAAGAGTCTCGGTTTAACACATTCAATCAGTTCTACAAGGTGGTGCGTGTGGTGCGTGCGTGCGTGCATGCATGCGCACCTGCTCTTGCAGTGCACGTGTGCTCATGTAACAACAAATTAATTTCTGCACTCCCTCTACCTAATTAGCGATGATAGAGCAGTGATAGCCTCTTACTGCCAGTGGTGAAATACAATTAGTCAGTCACCCAGGCTGTGGAACGAGCTATCTCCCCAACACACACTGTGTCATCAGTAATCTAGTCTCAGACTAATCTAAATGCCAGCGCCTCTCTCTCTCTCTCTCTCTCTCTCTCTCTCTCTCTCTCTCTCTCTCTCTCCTTCCCTCCCTCGTGCGTGATCCATCCACAGCCCACGCTACATTTACATTCTAATTAGACGAGGGTAGGCTGTTTTTAATACAGACCCCCTTCTTCATGACGGGCTGTATTCACACTCATTGCCCAGCCCTAGGCGACTGTAGGAGAGATCCGAATGTGTGTAAACAAACGGCCGTTCTAGCCTGGCCCCCGGGCAGAACGAACAACTACTTCCTTTCTACACAGGAAGCCGACGGTTACTAGCTAGCGAACAAGAAGAAGAAGATGGTGGTTTAACACCTATACTGAAGTCATGCTGTGTCTGGGGGGTGAAAGCTGAAAGGCCACATATTGGAGAGGTAAATGCAAATGCACATTTTCCGTCCGATAAATGCAAACCCACCTCAAAGACACAGATGGATACGTTAACGTTTAGTGGAGAACATAGAATGACCACGGATTAGGCCATGCTAATCTCATTCCAGAATGCCCAAATGCTGTAGTAAACAGGTGGACGGCCACATAAAAAGAATATAAGCTTATGTGGTATTTGGATTTCCACCAGCGAGAGTCCAGGTCAGCCTTTTACGTATAGGTGATGCCAATGACGGGGCTTGAGCTACCTTATGTTTTCTGAGTATTATTATTTATTTACATTTACATATGTGGCCTTGTGCACCCCCAGACACAGCATGACTATTGATTCGTCTACTTATTCAAACCTGGCCCTAAAACAAGACAGCATTCTAGTTGTTGCCTGTGGCTAGTTGAATTGGGACTGTTAAATAAATGAGTCTGCAGTCTTCATTTTATTTATTAAGCATCGATTATTCTAGCAGCACAGGTCTTTGCAGTGAACGTAGCTGACTCCTCGAGTGTGAGATTAGTTATTCGTTTTAGAGACGGGCACGGAAAATTACGCTAATGTGTTATGGTGCAATGCATCTGGCTTATTGAAATTTCAATGTCAATGTTTTTGCATCTGTCCTCTCTCTCACGTAAACACATACATAAATAAAATGTGCCAGTGTTCATTGCCAACTATACAGTATATTCTCAGGAAAGTGATTTTTATGTCCTTGCAAAGGGCTGAGATGAAATATTCAAAGACAGAAGAATGTCATAAGAGATGGGGGGAAAGTTATTGGAGCAGGACTCTACTCGACCACCAACCCCTATGTGTATTTGATTTGTCATAATGAAAAGAGAAGAATTTGAAGTTCCAGTATGGAGATTTAAATTAGTGCTAAATGGCCATGATTAATCAGTTGCAATCAAGGAATGAGATTTCATGATAAAGAACATTGATTGGAGAGCTCTGTCTTTAGCCAGACATGGTGTCTTCTAAAATCTGGTGTTGTGGCCGAGCACTGGCCTTTACGTACCATTTAGGCAGGTGAAACCCGTTATAACGATTTCTGGGAAATAACAAATAATCAACTGTAAAATCATGATAAGTTTTGGTATTTAACAATAGTATTTGCATCAAAAAACAAATGTGTTTATTATTAAGCTTCCTCTTTTGGTGTGCTTGCTGCTTAAAGTCCAACCGTTTATGCTTGTCAACAGATGCTAACTGCATATACGCTAATGTTTCTAAGAAGAAAACACTGACAGTTTTCAGCAGCAAGTGTAATGATAACATGAATTAACAAGTAAATGTACAATATTTGGGATATTTTGAACAGTTAAAAAGGCCCAACAGCGATATTTTTCCTGAAAGTGGACATTCAACATTCAACTCATGCCCATAGACAAGATAGTATTGTGGCCAGAAATGTTTACCACGCTACCATTTCTACGTTTTGTGGATAGACACACATTTACCAGTATTAGTAAACATAGCATATTGCGTGTTTTCCAAGTTATCAGTGTCTCCAAAGAGGGCAGCCATGCGCAAAACAACATGTTACCACATGTAACTTTCCAATACTTTCAGTGCATTTTTACACTTGGTTTTAAGAATGAAACCCTCCAGGACAGATGGTGGATTCTTGTAAGTGGAGTGCATAGCTACCCATGGTGCACCAGAGCTCCATATCTCTCTGTAGCACACTGTACTGCAGCAGCCAGTAGCTGGGACTAAGAGCCCTGGGTGATTGATAACCACAGAGGCAGCAGCCCTTCTAGACATTACTCCTGGGCGCATGAGAGAGCTGCTCTCTCCCTGTTGGGCCACATTAGGATGGCCGACCCTGGGTACTGGGAGATTAGTCACTACTGTGTGGAGTTCCCCAGTCACTGTGCAGAGAGGCCAGGTTACACAGATAAGACAAGAGATGGATTAGAGCAGAGTTATTACCACACAACGTTCTTTTTTTCTCCTAAAAGGGCAAATTGTGTAAACCAGAAACTGGCCCAACCCACCGTAGAATGACAAAGAAGGTTATACAACGGGTTGGTCAAATCAAGCATTGTGATTGGCTGAGAAGCATTTCAGCAGTTGAGATATCCTCGATATAAGCGCAGCTACCTCATCACTTTCACTTGCAACACGTATACGTCATGAACACCCTTCAGGATATCTGTGGAAACAGATTTTTCAGTCATGAAAACGTTGCTATACCATGGTTGTTTTTTATTTTATTTTATTTTATCAGTGTAGACTCATTGAGATTTAACAATCTCTTTTACAAGAGACACCTGACCAAAATATTCACAGTATATACAAAAAACATTTAAATGGGAGCTGTCTCATTATGACCTTATCGATACAAACAAGTCAATTAATCTCTGAAGAACTCAGGAAGACCACCTCACCCTCCTATAGAGGGTACAGTGATGAGCGAGGGCTTTGGAGTTGGTGACAAACCTCAGCGCCCCATGTTACTCAGTGTCCAGCAAACATAATGAGGCCACAGACGTCGACATCATCATAATCACTTACAGGCACAAATGTAGCGGAGACAAGACTTCTCACTTCAAAAAGAAAAACATGACTTATTCCCCAAATAAGAACGCAACTTGAGATTTTTCCCCCCCCCCAAGACCTTAGATGTGGGGTTTAAAAGTGAGACACTCATCTATCAAGAAACCCCACGTACTTGTACGTTGCTCTTTCTATTGGCTTGTCCTCCTTAGTGACTATGCTTAGAAGAGACTGTGGTTTAGTTTAAGATTTTGTGAAAACCGTTAACTTTGTCTTTTCAGTACTTTAAAAGCAACTTCAGCTGACAGAGCTGAACAAGTCTGAGTCTGAACAACAGTAAAGGCAGGACAGTTAACAACTTGCCGAGTTGCCATCAAAACTCAACTGCCATCAACTGAACACCCTGAGTTCTATCTGACATGTAGCTGTTGAACCTTGAGACCGCCTGATCAGATAAACCTATGATGACAAGTCTTTGCAACATGATGTCATGATCAACGGTGTCAAGTGCCGTAGACAGATCGATAACAAGGGAGACACAGTGCGGTTTCCTATCCGTGGCATCAGTTACATCATTACGGACTGCTGCAGTAGTATGGAGTGCCATGTTGTTTCCTAAAACCGGTTTTGATCCTTATGCTACTACACTCCTCAAAAACCCAACTGGCTAGCTTAGAAGCAGGCCAGGTAGAGATCTGTTTCACCGGGTTGCCATGCCAACCGTATTAGACCAATCCGTTCCAGAACTATCAATGAACCCTGTGTGAATCCCTAACTACGGTAATGAACTACTTTTATAGGCCGGGAGAGCATAAACCAATACAATATATCATGAGAAATCCCCCATTGGCACCATTGCTTGTTGTCAGAGTTATTGCTGCTGTAAACCAGTTGTATAAAAGCAATAACACACTCCAGGGTGTGTTATATCTAGGATATCGGAACGGCCGCGACGGTCGACAGCACTCTGCTGCGCCTCGCGCCCGTGACCGCATTACCGCATTAACCGCCATTCCGATATCCACGATATAGCACACCCTTGAGTGTGTTATTGGCTTAATTAAGAAACTAATTACATCATAGTTGAAACATGGACGCACACATGGCAACCAGAAGGAGTTTCTATTTGGGTCTTTGGTTTTAATTGAGTTGAGCTCTTCCTACAGGGTACTTCCTGGAGAGAACTGTTCCAATTGAATACCACTGGGTTGTTTATTTCATCCTTGACTTGATCCTCTTCTACCCACACACACACACACACACACACACACACACACACGCCCCCCCATTCCCCTTGACAAGGTGTGTGGCAGCAGGTACAATTGATCCGAAGCGTCACACCCTATTTAGGCCAGCAGCTTCAACGAGCCATCACACTTGTCCTTGCTCCTCAGAGCCTCCCCCACCCCCCCCTGCCATGCTAGCTCCGTCGTTTCCTTCACCACTAACCTGTCAGACACAGGCCGTGTTCAGCTGCTGTGTGTGTGTGACTAAACCAGCACAGCAGCAGTGGTGGGAATCACTCAGCCATTTCAGCCCCTTCGTTCGGTGTCTGTGAAAACAACTTCAGGGGGGCGGTGGGTGGGGGTGGGGGGGTTGGTGGAGTGAGAGAGAGAGAGAGAGACGTCCTCCAAGGAGAAAGAGCTTGCTTTGAGAGCAGACAGCCAGTGGAGCGGCAGCCGTGTTAGCCGCACAGGAGCAGCATCCTTCTCTTCTCCTCAACCTGTAAATGTACCAGCGAGCAGGAGAGGAGCAGGACAGGAATTTAAATTAGGTGTGACTAACACGAGGATGAGAATACTGTGTGCGTGCGTGCGTGCGTGGCTGCATTTTTCCCTCCCTCGCTGCTGCTAAAACAATTGTAGACATCCACTTTGCTGCAGTGGAGAGCTGGTGGGTTTTTTAGGTCTGGCGGTCTGCGGGAAGATTCCACTTTGAGAGGGGCACTCTCTGGCTTGGGTCTGTCTGTCTGGCACGCACATGCTGTCTTGGGAGCACGGATTGAACTTGAGAGCTTGCAAGTGTGAGGAGCCTTTTTTGGAGATTTCTTCATCGTTGATGAAGTATTCATAAAATGGAAAAACTCTGCAAGTTACTGCATTCTTGCAAAAACATACTAGGTCAACGTCACACGTGCAAGCCCTCAAGTTTAATTTGTGCACCCTACACTGCCAATGCGCTCTGTAAAGTTTATGCCGTCGCACAACTGAGTTTAGGCTTGCTCGGTGAGCGCTCGACAGCGCCATCTCACGCGTGCTTGACGTTTGTCACTAATCTGACGCCGTATTGAGGCTAGATTTGAGAAACAAGATGGATGCCTGTTGGACACTGATCTACAGTATAATCAGTTTGACATTTTCCTCCTTTGATTTTGGGGGAGGGTAAGCTGATCCTAGATCTGTGCCTAAGGGCAACTTGGCTTTCTTGGCCTTGTTTGCGTAGTGGGTGTTGCCCCAGAAATTTGAACAAGAACTGTTGAGAATACAAAGATTTACCTTATTTGTGTTGTTTGGTAGGTAATCATTATTCCTAACAGAAATTCGGCAACACAAAGAAGCCTTTCATTGTTGTCATACGGTTGTCTTAAGGTTGTTGTTGTCAATTGGCCCCCTGTCACATTGTAGTAAATACTGAATACAGACCTCTTCACTCTATCCTGGGTTTGGAGAGATTGAATTTTCAGGAACACATTACCGTCTCCTGACTGCGTGTTGCGCGTGCGTGCGCGGGTGTTTGTGTGCGTGAGAGCTATCTTTCTGTGGACACACTGCTGCGCCTATTATTGCCGCCTCCCCAGCTGCAGTGTGGGTAATAAACCTCTCTACAGCAGCCTCCACACTGAGCAGCAATCAATGGGAAATTATCTCAGCCGATCGATGAGCTTTCTCCCTCCTTACTCTTTCTCCCCTGTATCTCTTTTTTCTCTCTATCGCCTCCCTCCCCCTCTCTCTCTCTCATTCCCTCTCTGTGTTTTTTTTCCCCTCTCTGTTTCTTTCCTTCTTTCTTTCTCGTACTTCTGCTCTCTCTTTCCCGCTCTCTATCTCTATTAATGCCCCCCCCCCCTTTCTCTCAACCTTCTCCCCCTCCATCCCTCCATCCCTCTCTTCCTCTCCACCACTTTGAAAGCGTTGCCTCAGCAGCCTTGCAGATTTAACAGAGAGGAGAGGATAGAACCAGCCTGTGAGCCAGAGCATTAGCACTTCCCAGAAACAATCAGCCTCGTTGGCAAAACAACCCTCTTCATTACACACTTGAGAAGTGAACTATCGTCTCACGATTACAGACTTGTTTTTTAGTGGGTTGTTTTTTGGACGGACTGTGAAATAAGGGTACCAATGTAAAAAAATAATATATATATATATATATATATATCAGGGGTGCCACCACACGTGTCACCTTTTAGCTGTTTTAACCTCAAAATAGGTCAACAGTTTTCATAAATGTTCTTTGTTTTCAGGCAAAAAAAATGTTTGTCACCTTTTTGGGCCATCACCAGTTTGCATCCCTGTATATATTATAATAATAATAATAATAATAATAATAAATCTTAATTTGGAACAGATTTAGGTTGTTGAGTGAGATGGAAAGACAACATAATTTGTATTTATTCTAACATGTTTTCTCACTTTCTCAAATGATATCTAATCTTGAATGGATTGATTGATTGAATAGGACTATTGTTTGTGAATATGCATTCTTTCATCATGTTCAAAGGTTTCATTACGACACCCACTATCCTAACAGTTTCTGCTGACTGCCGTAACTAGACAATTCAGAGTCACTCCCACTCACCATGGAGGTTGTGCTCCAGGCGTAACAGACAGACACATGCATACATAAACACACTAACAGTATTTTCAGACACGTTTGGAAATGGTGAGCAAACAGTACTTCTCTTTAACACTTTGTTTACACTGCCTCTAACCAGGCAGTGAGGGTGTGTGTGTGTGTGTGTGTGTGTGTGTGTGTGTGCGCGCGCTCGCGCTCGTGCGTGTGTTTGTGTGCGTGCGTGCGTGGTCCGAGAGACACGCGATGGATAGAAAACAGAAGTGACAACCTCCGACTGCCTGCTTCACTTACATCATAGTTTTCCTACCACAGCTACTTGGAAAACAGAGCTAGCTAATGTCAGCACCGACTGTTTTGAATAGCATGAGGGGTTTTGGACCCTTCGAGGCTCTAGATTATTATGTGCTTAGACATTAACGGCTGGTTCCACACAGATTATCTGGCCTAATATGGGTCTCTGCTGGGCAGAGAGGGTGCTTCGGGAGCCTGGACGATGCTACGGGGAAGGCTGGCAGAGGCAGACATGGAAAGCAGGCTCATTGTAATGCATGGAATGGAATGAGGAATGGTATCAATGTGTTCCGTCCATTCCATGCATCACAATGAGCCCCCAGTCCTTCCCATCATGTCTGCCTCCGCCGAATTGCTGTGCTGTGAATGAGCTCTGTCTATTTGGGGGGGATGTTAATGTTGTGAGTTGGCGGAGGAAATGCGGTTGAGGGGGTAGGGTTATGAAAAGAGTCATTCCACTTCACTTCAACTCTTTTTATGGCTTACTAATTGTGTCCTATCATGTTGAAATGATCCCCCCACACACCGATGGCTATATGCTGATATGGTCACGTATCTACCCAGCCCAGAAAGTGTGACTGTGGAAAACCGATTGAATCACTAAAACAAACCCGCATTGAAAGAATTAGGGATGTTCTTGTCCCAGAGACTTTTGACTACCGGGTTATAAAGAGTTGCTCATTATCTGCCTGATTCTATATGGAACTGAATGCAGTACTTTGTCGCCTATATACATCTGTATAGACAGATTAAAAGACATGGCTAATTGTCCCGACAACAAAAGCCTGTGGACTAATCCATGCTAGCAGTAGGATAAACAGCCTCTAGCCTTTTGTCAGCTCTCTCTCTCTCTCTCTCTCTCTCTCTCTCTCTCTCTCTCTCTCTCTCTCTCTCTCTCTCTCTCTCTCTCTCTCTCTCTCTCTCTCTCTCTCTCTCTTTTCTCTATCTCTCTGCTATCTGCTGAGAGGTCACCTCTAATCAGTGGGTCTTGAGCTTTCAGAAAGGTCACTCTGTCCCTTTGATGGTGTTTTGATTCATCCCTTCCTCCCCTCTTCCCTTCCCTTCCACCCCCTGCCCCCTCCACAGGGAAGCTGGAGAGCCAGTACCACCAGGGTGCCAAAAATGGGTTGGTTCCGTCGGCAGCAGTGTGACATTGGAGAGAATGGGCGATAGGAAAAGGAAGAAAAGGACAGAGGAAGCGTGGCTGTTTCTCAACTGGAGGAGAGAGGGTTTGACTGTGGCTAAAGGGGGACTATTAGCGCCAGATTGAATCACCCCAGTATCTGCCAACTATGTTTTATCGGGAGTTCCAGCTAACAACATGGACACTGTGTAAATGTGTTATGAATCCATGTCATCTAATTAAAGGATTTACAGTCGGAGGTCCATGACCAAGCAGAAATGCACCATATACAGGAATGTCCATACCCATGGTCTCTCGCTAGCCTACATTCTGTTATGTACAGTGTGCTCTTGAACAGCTGTATTTTCTTTGCAATAAAAGATATTCAAGTTGCTTTGATTTTTTTCTCTCCGTTGTTTGCTAACAATGATCAAATCAGATAGAGGGGTCAATGAAGAAGTCATTTGAAAGATCTAATCGTCTTGTTTTAAATGTGTTTGTCTTTTGTGTATCCTTATTTCCGGATACCTTATTTTAGTTTTTCATTATTTATTTAAAATCTTTTTTTTTTCTTTTTTCGCCACAGTTATTTTACAGCTACCGTAATCACATTCCCCAGACACTTCCACTCAAATGCTGGAAGGGTCTAGCCTTCGTTTACAACACAAAGACCAGGTAATTCCCCACATTAGCCATGTCTTAATCGGCTTAATCTACCAATCAATCATCTTCCACATCACCTCCGGCCAATGCTTGCACACCACACGTTTCTGAAATGTACCACCACCAAGGCCAGGTTTGACTGGTTGTTATTATTCCAGGCTTATATGGGCTGTGTGCAAAACCTAGTTTGTCTAGTTTATCTTTCACAATGGAATGTTCAGTGTGACTGAAGCACCAATTGGCCACAGGAGTGATTAAGTCCCTGTTCTCTCTTCATTATCTAGGTCACAATGGCTGTCAGAAGCAGAGGCCTCTGGGCTTCAGGCCTGGGCTCAGAGTGATGGTGTCCTCACGGTGACAGCACCGTCATTGCCTCAATAGGAAATAAACAAAGGTGTCAAATGAGTACCGTGACTTCCAAACAGAGGCCTGGTAGTAGGAGAGCTATAAATATACTGGTTACATTGGGTTAGGTTTTACTTTTATTTAGTCTTATTTATACCGTTCTCACCCCCATATGCTCAAGATTGTGAGACTTTTTTTTAAAAATGTTATCGCTATCCAATATACAGTAGCTAGCTATGTTGCTCTATGATGTAACTACCCTTGTGCTTGTGTGTGTTCATTTCCTTCAGTGCTTTGAGTGGCTGTTTGACTTGAGCTGTTTCTTGCCTGAGGTTGTTTTCGGAGATGTTGCATGAATCACCACCATACACACCCATTGCTAGTTGTAGTGTTTTTGTGTATCCATGCCTAGCATTGTAATTCACCATTGATTAGCCTAGATTTACTCTTGTTTGAGTTGCAGATTACCCCCCCCCCCTCCCCTCTTCCCTACAGCATTCAGCAGGAGACCACCTAATTGCACCAATCCTCCCAGTCATCTCAGCCACCCAGAGAGCGTAAGAGCTCTCCTTTGTTAAACCCCCCCCCTCACCCACAAAAGGTGTTTTCCAGAAGGGGCTGTTCAAGAATTCACCGAATTCAGCCTCACTGAATCAATGATGACAGCTACTTGCCCCTGTGGGTGGCCTTCAGATCAGAGCATTTCTCTGGATGAGGAAAAAGACACCCGAGTTCGCACAAACACAAGCTCTGTTGGTGTTATTCCCTGCATTCGAGCATTCACAATTTTCACTAAGCGTGTTTAAATAAACACCGCATAGATCATTCAAGTCGTTTCTCCTGGGCAAAATGATGGAGGGATCTAATTATGTTAACAAAAGGCCCCAGTGTGAGTCGTTTGAATGAGAGTGAGCCCCTGGTCCTGAGGGTGTGTGCTTCTGCCATCGCTGAGAGAGAAAGAACACTCAGGAATCGAATGGAATGGAATGCCAGTGGCAGCTAGCAGCTCTTCCTGTTTCTCATCACACCAGACAGCTTCCTCCTCACAGCCGTTTCCTTGGGCCTGAAACAACCAGAAAGTGCTTGTGTGTCTCTAGTTCCTCGTAGGCCGGCTGGCAGGTTGCCCATCGCCAGAAGGTGGTTGTGTGTGTCTCTAGTTCCTAGCAGGCCTGGCTAGTTGCCCATCGCCTCTCAGATACCCCCATTTGTCCTCTCACATCATCCACATGAGGAGATGACCGAGGGACAACCCTTGAAATAGCAGCAGCAGCAGCAGCTTCCGGTGCTTTCCAAAAACAACCCATAACACCCCCCCCCCCTCCGCCCCCTCCCTATTTCACTTGTGTTTGTGTGAAAAGTGCAAAGTGGTGTAGATAAAAAATGATTGGAGAATGTCCACCAAGCCTCTCAGAGGATGAGATGGTGTTGCTACAACCTTACATACCCATCCAACCCTCGGGTCGACACAAGTGTTGTGTAGGGACTCAGGGCCAGGAGTTGTTCCTGGACAGGGCACACATTCTCTCTTCCCCTCAAGGCTACTGCTGCTGCTCCACTGGCTGTCCCTCTGTGATCCACTCCTGAGTCCTGAACTGGAACAACAGGACCAGTGGCCAAATGAAGGTACATGAGGCAGGGTTCCCACGGGTCCTTGAAATGTTTGAAAAGTTTGTGAATTTGAGAAAAATAAATCAAGGTCTTAAAAGTTTTTGAAAATAGACATGGGTCATTGAAAGTGCTTGAATTCCCCTCTCTCTATCTCTCTCGAATATATATATATATATATATATATATCGAATATATATATATATATTCAACAAAAAAATACTTAGCTCGTCAACTAGTTCTGTCTCAAACTATGCCGTGTCGGGTCCTTGAATTTGAGGGAATAAAAATGTAGTTATGACCCAACCCTGTGGTTCTCCCTCCTCCACCTGCCAGGCTATAATTCGTAAAATGAGTAGTGGCAACAGAAGGGTCTTTGTGTGTCTTCCCCAAACTGGGATGTGGAATTATACTGAGGAACACTTGAAAGAGGCGGCTGAGGAACAATGCAGCACAGGAACGTCTTGTACCCTATCTACAGTTGAGGCCAAAATGATTAGCCCCCCTTGTGAAATCAGACAAAACCCTTGATTTCTCCATGGAAATTACCATTAACAACAAGTGTTTATGGTGTATTGGTTTAAAAAATAATAAAGACAAAACGTCCACTAAGTTTGATTTGAAACAAGAAACGGCAACGGAAATGACACGTCCAAAATGATTAGCCCCCTGGCCATTAATAGTCAATAGTGTACCCTTTCTGAGCCATAACTGTCAACAACCTCTTAGAGTAGTTATTTACTAGGTTGGCACGGGTCTCTTGAGGGATTTTGGCCCATTCTTCCATTGCAAATGGTTCCAGCTGGTCCTAATTGCATGGTTTCCCGAGCATGGACATTCACTTTGAGCACCCACCACAGATTCTCAATAGGATTGAGATCTGGGCTCTGTGCGGGCCACTCCAGGACCTTGGTTTTGGTGTCCTTTAGGAACTGTTGGACCAATGTTGATGTATGCTTTGGGTCATGCTTCATATTATCCCTCAAAATGTCAACATCATTTTCTTTTTTCATGATGCCATGCACCCGGCTACAACAAGGCTCCCTGTGCACCCGAACAAGGCTCCCAAAATATTTTTGACCACCCCATTTTTCACTATATTTGATATAAAGCAAGCCTAAAAGCTTGTTTTATATTCCAAAATGTACCAAAAGCTACTAGATAGCACTGGTTAATGTTTGATTGTATCAAGTTTTATCAATGCTGCAAACATTGGGGGGCTAATAATTTTGGCCTCAACTGTATGTCGCAAACCGCCACTCCTACCAGAGGTTTTACTACAGGTTTGTGGCCAATGGTGATAGACGTTTTATTATGTGTAAACAGGGAGCGATTTGCCACCGGAGATGCTGGGTATTCCCCTCCTTCTGCTTTATCCTTTACTCTGATCAGTATCTGGTATCCCCAGTGGGGACACAGTAGCCTATATCCCCTCTTCTGATATCTGTTTGTACATTCGTTTCAAGAACAGATCCTAATGCATCACAGCGAACTACAGAGAATTTCCAACTTTTTTGAAATCCTTTTCTTCCCCCCAGCCCCTCCGCTCTAATTATTTTTCCTTTGGGGTGTAGTTTATTTGTATTTAATAATGGGCCTATATGTTTGCTCCTGACTGTGGGGCAAGGTATTTACCTCCTGGCCCCTCCCCCTGACCTGATAGGACCACTGGCTGTGACTGCATCTTGACCAAGTTTATAAGTAAGGATGTGGGCTCTGGCCCTGCCTCTCTTCTCCCTCACCTCTTGAGCAAGCAGCTCCCTCTCTCTCTCTCTCTCTCTGTCCCCTCCCCCTCTCGCTCTCTCTGTCTCTCTTTGCCAGACCAGCGTCCATCTTTGATGTCTGTGTACTTTTGCATTTTGAATAAATGGTCTTAAACTGCTCAATAACTGTTCTTCATTTTAGTAGCCAACAGGTTAGGAATTTACGACAGATGGCGAGCCTAGCACGGAGTCCAAAAAAGGAAATCTACGTTTGAAAACTTAAGCTGAAGCCACAGCTCTGAAAACGGTAAGAATTAAAATAGCGCTATTTTCTGTTTAAACCGCTAGGGGCGCGTGTGCAACAGCTGGGTTTTCAAGCGTTTTCTTTGAGACTAAAACAACCTTCAACTTTAAGGTTTAAAGGAAAGTAACTTGTTGGAGAAAAGGAAACACATCTTTCATAGTCTTTAAACTGGGGGTGAGAGCCGGGTTAAGAAGCCCGTATTTGAAAATATACGATTTGATTTGTAAGGTATTTGTAAATGAGGGATTTGATTTGCATGGTGTTATGGAATATCGTGTATGTGTGTAAAATTCGGTATTAGAGGAAGACGGACTCTAATAGTGTCTATATGAAAAAGTGTAGACTGCCAGCAACAAACTGATAAAGGCATTTTGAAGTGGACTGGTATATATATTATTGATTGTAAGTATATTAGATCAGAAAAGAGTCTGATGTGTGTAAAATTGAAATTTGATAAAGTGTAACTGGATTATGGAGTCTGTTTTGTAAATAAGAGCATTATTTGAAGTAGATTAAGAAATCAATTCTTCAGAACTGGGTCATAGAATCCATTCATAGACGCCATTGCCCTTTGTCCGGAGAAAAGACACGCACAGAGGGCGCGGTTTTCCCCAGAGGTTAGACAAAGGGTTGTTAAATTGACCCCCCTGCTTTCTGCCCTCTGGCCTTTTCACACATCAGGCTACAAACACGCGGTGATTTTTCAAGGGAAACGGGTTGTAGCCCCCCTCTTCTTGCCTCTGCAAACAAACACTCCTTTAGAAAGCATTCCTTTAGAAAGGAACCTGACTGATTAATTACATTCCTTATTTCTTACAGATCATTTCACATAGGTTGTGTAGTAATTTAGAGATAGAAAGATAGTGAATTGATCATTGGGGTATTTTAAAGTAGTTTAAAGTTTAAGCATTGTTTGTTAAAAGTAAAAGATAAATAATAGTTTAACTGGATTGAAAGATAATCGTGAAATTGTTGTCGTGAATGTTGTGAGACTAATCTCTTCACAGGAGCGGTTTTTCAAACATTGCCAAACCGCAAAGACCAAAGACCAGCCCCTCCCCCTCCTCCTTCCTCTCTCATACAAGGCTGTCTTTGTCTCCAGTTTCAAGGAGAAAAGGGGGGGCGGAAGAGTTGGCGCATGCGCAATCGATGCGCGTTAGCCGGAGCACAGCTCCACCTGCTGGACAAAAAAGTTACAAGACATTTTTAAAACATTGGCTCTCTGTAAATTGATGAAATACAACCCTCCTTCATTGATGATGTTTGTAGAGGATTGTTAGATATTACTTTAATTAATTTAATTAATTACTAATTGATTGAATTAATTATTCAGATCATTTCATTTTCTGTTTCACAGAACTTTGATCAATTGTTTTGTGATAATCTAATAATAACCATTTCTTTGTGTCGATAATAGCTAATTGACTTTACAGGTTTGCATCAATGAAGTGTCAATGAATAATTCTAACTAATCATTCATTCCTTTCATTTAACAGTTGATTTATTTACAGGTTGTAATTAATATTTGTAATTTACATATTTTATTTTAGTTAGGTCATTTCCACAGTGTTTGATTAAGGAATAGCAGAATAGTACATATTTGATAGTTGAGCAGTAAAAGGGTTTTTGTGGATCGGTGAATACTTAGGTGTTGATCAGCCTTTGTGATTTAATAATTGTGTTGACCAGAACTGTAATTAGTATTGAATGAGTAATTAAGTGACACATTCATAAACAATTAGGAAACACATTTAAGTATAAAGTACTTACACAGCTATTAGATTTAAGTTAATACTGCACTGACATACACAAGAGGCAAGTCTGTTATTCTGAAGTTGCAGGGTTTTTGTGGGGATGGTCAATACAGTTATATTGGACTAGCATTTGTTTAGCAAACAAGACAAAATAAGGTGGGTTGTAAGAAGCGTACACCTTATCTAATATAGAATATTGTCAGCATATTGAGCAAAGTAGAATGGGGTCGAATTCCACGAAGCTGTTAAAAGATATTAGTGAACATCGTGGAATGTTGGCTACGTTATCCCCTATGGCTGTAGTGGAAAAAATGAATCCTCTTGTTAGGGAAATTAGCAAAATGTCTACGAAATGGAATAGCCGTTGGGCATACATTGAACAGCCGTGGCCGAAAGAGGGCAGCATTAATTTACAATTAATTGCAACATTGGAAATACTTATCAATGGGCACAAAGCACATCAAAGAGGAAAGATTAGATCAGAGAAACGCAAGTTAGAGTTAGCTATTTTAGATCTATTTAAGGTAGAGGGACAGAAAATAGCTCAGATGGAACCGGAAAAGAAAAAAGAATTGGCCAGAACACTGGAACAGAAACTGAACATTTCATCCCCAGACCTGTGTCCTGCCCCCAGTCCCCCTCCATATGCTAAGGCACTGGAGGATCATTCCCAGAAGAAGAAGAAGGAGCCAAGGGGAAAAGGGGACGACAGGAGTGACGAGGAAGATGACAGCGAAGATGGCAGTGCAGACTCAAGTGATGACGACAATGCAGATGGAGGCTACAACGCGCAGGTCAGGAAGATGATAGCCACAGCCGAAAGGAAAGGTGGGAGAAGACGCCCGGAGAAAGAGGGAGATTGTCACCGAATGTCATCAAATACATTAAAGAACTGTCCAGTGCTGATTCGGGGTAACAAGATGGAATATCATCCGTGGCATCATACAGATTTGTCTGAAGTGATCGAGAAACTCCCAGTTCTTCAAGAGGGAGGACATTCGTGGACGCGAGAGGTCGACGTGATACTGACAGGAACGCAGGCCGCGATGGGAGACCTGAAAAGACTCTTAGCTTTTATTGCAGGATTGGATACAATGCAGGAAATATTGATGAAGGCAGGACTTCATAGATATATCAATACATCAGTTTATGATCCAGAGCTCTTCGCAGCAAACAGAGGCAGGCTGTGGAAAGCAATCAGAGAGACCTACCCTACTCACATTCACCCAGACAATATCATTGTGAAGCCACTGGGGGGGGATGAGAATCCCAGGGGTTATGTTGCCCGTGTGCACGCTCAATGGAGAAGTGTGACAGGGAAAGACGCTGAAGATAACCCCTTAGAAAAATCCATAATCAGGGAAAAAATACAAGAAGGGCTTCCTACCCCAGTTAAGGATAAGCTAGCAGAAGTGGTGGGGCTACGACACATGAACAAAGCTGTTTATATAGACCACGTAGCTCATCAAGTTGAGTTATATCGAAAGAACATTCAGATACAGAAGGCACGAGACGAAGAATCCCTCAGAATATTGACTCATTTGCAATTGACTGAAAGCGAGAGGAACATAGAGGGAGTGCAGGCTTTAGCCCCACAGCAACAGCCACCTGGAGTGCAGACTGCTACTTACCAGTCCTACTCACAGGGGCCACAAGGGGGGTATCCTGCTACTTACCAGTCCTACCCACAGGGGCCACAAGGGGGGTATCCATACCCACAAGGGCCACCAGGGGTGCAAGCGGTTCCATACCAGATGTACACACAGCCTGGCCAAGGACCACCACCAGGGGGATGGACAGCAGCAGGGAAGGAGATGCTAGAACCATGCCAATGCGACCAGAATGGACATCTAGCCTGTGCCTGCTGCAACAGGCCCCAGGGGGGCGCAGGGGGGAGCCAAGGAGGAGGATATTGGCCCCCTACTACACCTGCTCCAGGAGTGATGAACCCTTACGGAGGCCCAGCAGCTGGCCTATAGGGGTGCCCGGAAGATCCGAGTGGGAGGTGCCAGCTGGTGGTGACAAAGAAGCCTGAAGGCGCCACACACCTCCCTATGTCTAGAGAATATGTGAAGACAATCGGATTTGAGGGAATTAAACAGCTGATTCCTACAACTGAGCTTGTAGACTTAGAGTACAAGGGACAGAGAGCAACTCTGTCAACACTTGTGTCAGAACACACGCCAACAGGGCTGCTAGGGAGAGATGCTCTATGCCAATTGAACTGTACAGTAAAATGCACACCTGACGGCTGTCAGGTGACGGTGCCATCCGGTGTTCAGATTCCATCGACAGCCAGAGTGATTAAGCATAGAACAGACCTACAAGCTTTGCCTTTAAAGGGAGCTGATATAGAATATTGGGTTGATGGGTCTTGTTACGGGGTAGGAGAAACGTTGTGCGCTGGGTATTCCTTAGTTAAAGCACAGAATTCAAAGTTTATTGTAGAACAGGCTGAGGCAGTTCCTCAGCCTTGCTCGGCTCAGTTGGCTGAATTGATTGCCCTCACAGAAGCATGCAACTTGGGAACCGGACGGAGAGTGACAGTGTACACCGACTCTGCCTATGCACATAATGTTTGTCATTTTAATGGAGCTGTATGGAGGGGGCGGGGTTTTAAGAGAACTGATGGTACGCCTATACAGCATCACGCACAGATCATGAAGCTGTTACAAGCCATGATGAAGCCAAAGGAATTAGCTATAGTGAAGTGTGCCACACACAGGTCTGACTCATCACATGTCACACAAGGTAACAGGGCTGCAGAAGATGCAGCCAAAGCCATTACAGGAGCAGACAAGGCAGGTAAAGGTCTTCTGGTCACACATGAAAAGCAATTACAGGGCATGGTCACACTTGAGGATTTATTGATGTTACAGAGTAGAGCAACTATGTTAGACAAGAACGTTTGGCTAGCAAGGGGGGCAAGTCAGGATGACACAGGTCTATGGAGGAATCATGAGGGGTTGGTTGTAGCACCCTCAGATTTAATAGGCATGTTAATACGGGAAGCTCATGGATTAGCACATGTGGCTAGGGGGGAGGTAAGACGCAAAATCACCAAGGAATATGGGTTTTGGAGTCCATATTTGATGGAACAGATTGACCATGCTTTGGGTCAATGTGGGGTCTGCTGGAGAAACAACATCAGAGTGGGTACACCAGTGGTGTCTGGGCATATCCCTACCCCAATAGGGCCACGGGTGGTGGACAGGGGGGTGGATGTACAGAGTAGGCAGGATGTTGTGCCAACAGGTGCCGAGGTCCCCAGAGAACCTGAGAAGGGGGAGCTACGACGAGATGCTGTGGTGTTGCCTGAGCCAGTGGCAATGCCAGTGTTACAGCCAGTGACATTACCGGCAGTGCCTGAAACCGAGGGGACAGTGGAAAGCTGTCCAGATGCCAATGAACCAGAAACCAACGAAGCAGAGAGTGCTGACAGTCTGGAGGTCCAGCCTGGGAGTGTCCAAAGCCTGGACACCTGTGCTACTGGGGATGCTGGCGAGTGCCTGCACCATGCTTCAGATGATGCTGAGGGCGACTCCCCAGACCTTGATCAGCGTGGGAGGGGACCAGGCGGCTGCCTGAACCTCAATGATACTGACGGACGACGACCAGTTAGGAAAAGATTAAAGACTATGAATAGGGTAGTGAAGCAGCAGATCAAAGGGAACGACGGGAATGGACAGCAGATGATAGCATGGCTGGAAACGGTCTTAGGGGCATGGGAAACTTATTTTGCTAAGATAGGCGCACCTATTATAGCAGACATGATTTTTGACTTTCTTAGGAGGCAGGGCCTCATTGACTGTTTTTGGAAAATCAGTCACTCAGTCCACGTTAATGAACTTTTCAGAAGACTAGTCCTCACCTGAGGTGAAGATCTATGCATTAATGCATTCCCTTTGTCCTATGCTTACTGTTGGAGAATTATGTGTTATGATAACTGAATGTCATTATTTGTGTATTGTTTGTGTATTTGTGTGATTGATGTCAGTTGAGAAGTGATGTGGTGGTTATGCAAAGATAGGAAAGAGGTTCTGTTCCTAGCGCAACGAAAATGGAAGCTCCTGACTATGAAAGTGTTATCAATCTGAGACAGCGGTAAAGGCTGTTCTCCAACTGGGTTCAAGTGCTAGCAACCTCTGACCCTGACGCTTCAAGGACAAAGAAAACATCGGTCGTTGGAAGTTTTTGTGTTGAAATATGTATGATGTACTGTGTTTAGATTAATTTGTATTGTTATTTTTAGGATTCTTTTTTATTGTTGATTGTTTGTATTTGGTTTATATGATATCTTTGGTTGCTGGTACTGGTGCTGGGTTGGTCTGTGTTATTATGTTTCTTGTGTTGTGTGTTGATGTAGTTTTTCTGTTGTTTATTGGAACATGTTGTTTATTTTTTGAATTTTTTTTTTTTTTTTTTTTCTCTTTGGTTTCTTAGTTACAGTCGGTGGGGTTTTGTGTTTTTGTTTTTGTTTTGTGGTCATTTAGTTTCGGAACACCCTCTGGGTATTCCGAGGGGGGAATCTGTAGTTTATTTGTATTTAATAATGGGCCTATATGTTTGCTCCTGACTGTGGGGCAAGGTATTTACCTCCTGGCCCCTCCCCCTGACCTGATAGGACCACTGGCTGTGACTGCATCTTGACCAAGTTTATAAGTAAGGATGTGGGCTCTGGCCCTGCCTCTCTTCTCCCTCACCTCTTGAGCAAGCAGCTCCCTCTCTCTCTCTCTCTCTGTCCCCTCCCCCTCTCGCTCTCTCTGTCTCTCTTTGCCAGACCAGCGTCCATCTTTGATGTCTGTGTACTTTTGCATTTTGAATAAATGGTCTTAAACTGCTCAATAACTGTTCTTCATTTTAGTAGCCAACAGGTTAGGAATTTACGACAGGGGCTGAGCCTTGAATGTGTGTAAATTATAGAAACACTTCTGGCTTGTGGCTGAAGCCACAAATCATACTCTGTGTGTAGAAGGAAGGAAAGGAAACAACATTTACAGGAACACAATGTGCCACATGTAAGATGTCACCCCCTGGAGAGAAGTCACCCTGGAGAGAAATCAGGATTTCTGACCAATGTATTATTATCAAAATGAAATGGAATAGAAAGCATTGTTAAGACAGTGAAAATGGAGATGACCATGAATACTGTGTTGAATCATCCTGAAATCAGCAGATTATCCACAAGCTGCCACCGTCTGATGCTTCATTTTGTGACAACACTGATCCAGTCAGTTGCTATCTGTTCTCTGTCTCCTCCAATCTCCTCCTCCGAGGTCTTCTGCTCTGCCTGCATGGAACGCATCATTTCCTCATCACACCCATGATTGCCTGCCTGCTTGTGTGTGTTTGTCTGTGTGTGTGTTTGTCTGTGTGTGTGTGTGTGTGTGTGTGTGTGTGTGTGTGTGTGTGTGTGTGTGTGTGCGTGTGCGTCCGTGTGCGCGTGCGTGTGTGTGTTCATTCGGCATGCCACATATTCTTTGATGTAAGACAGGCTTATAGAGCTGTTAAGTAGAGCAGAAGTCCTGCTGTCTGCAGCCTCCCTCATTTCTGAAGCTGTAGCCTGCCAGCTCCACTGTTCATCTGCGGAGCCTCCAGTGTAGCTCATGGCTCGTCGACTTCGGTTAGTCACGAGGTCTGACTGAGGCAGGCCCTGACAGCAGGAAGTGAAGCACATGAACTTTTGAGCACCCCGGCTCCCCCAAGGCTAGTAAGTGGGTAAGATGGCGAAGTATGAAAAATCTGACATCAGCTGTGTAGCCGACAGTGTCCTCCGGAGACGGGCGCTGGGAAGATGATCAGATTTATCAAACGATTGCTTCTGCCTCCAAACATTCGTTTTTTGACAATCCAAACAATCCAATCTTAAATCTCCAATTTAGCCTTTGTACTACTGCTGGATGCACACATCTGGTCAATGTGATCACTTTACCCTTTGCACTACTGGTGTTTACAATACTACCTTTGCACACACCGTATTAGTGCACATTGCACATACCTCTTTGATATAGCCTCTTTTTTACATCTGTATATTACATACTGTACATAAACTACCTTAACTTTACAAAGCTCATAACTGTATATACCTATAAACTACCGTACTTGCCATACTGTACCTATCACTATCATTGTCATGTTCTTATATCATCTTCTAGTATCACTATTTGTACTTCTGGTTAGATGCTAAACTGCATTTCATTGTCTGGTACTCTGCAGTGACAATAAAGTTTAATCTAATCTAATCTAATCTAGTATGTGATTACTGGTGTGCTAGATTTTCTATGAACATATCCGTCAGAACATGATGGAAAAGAAACATACTGAATCGTTGTTTTGCTGCAGGCCTATGGACTGTGTGGTTTTGTCATTTACTCTCTTGACCTCGAAAGTGTTATAAAATGATCGCAGTCTTCCTCCTCAGGAGTCTATTATCTTTCACACTTGTCTGGGAGATCAAATAGAATACACAATTGTCTCCCTGAGCTGCCACATTGTTTCTCTCAATTTTCTCAAATCTCTGGTGCTTCTATCAACCTTTAACACTTCCTGTCAGCCTGAAGGGGGACACTTTTTTGAATTAACAATGTTATTTGTGGTGTGACAAGCAGCGGTTGTTGTCTAAGCATTACATTTTATTTTGTTGACGGAAATTATTCATAAGAAAAGAATACAGTGGGTCATGGCAATATTTTAATTGGTTTCCTGGATAAGCACCAAAGCTCAATGTCTGGTAATGACAACTACCACACGAATCAACCCAGAGCCTCTGTACTTCCACATGACTGACTAATGAGCCATTTTTTAAGTTAGCGGTAATGTATACGCTGTCAAAAAAAAATATGGTTTGGCACTGACCTTGGTTGTAATTGATTAGACGAGACAGTTTTTAGTTACATATTTTTTCTTCCGTAGATAGTTCGTATATTTCAGGCCCCATTCATTCTGGAAATTTGTCCTTGCACTTTCCAGACACTCCAATCCAACTCATAATATGACAGAATTCCTTTCTAAAAACTTTTTTGTCACTTTGTTATGCTGTAATACACGTTTCCATTTTGTTATCATGGTATGTGGATTACAGTGTAGTAAAGTGACTTTTAAAGTATGCAGTCAAAAATATGAGTTGGTTTGGAGTGTCTACAAAGTGTTTTTGAAATATTTCAAGAATGAATATGTCCCTACAGGGCCCATAATATGACTACTCAGTATCTAAGGGAGCAAAATATGTAGCTAAAATCTTTCTAGGCTAATCAACTACAGCCAAGGTCGGGGCCAAACCAGAGAAAAAAAAAGGGTGGAGCATCCTTGGTTTGAAGCCTAGGACGTGAAGAGCGAGTCATCAGTGAGATCTCTCTCTCTCAACACTGCTGTTCGCTGACCAATGAAGACTGACTGGTTGTTCCTTGGGGGAGCTTGGCATGAGTGTGCCTGCCAGCGGGAAAGCAATGCACATGGAGGAAATGTGAAAATGGAGAGGACAGTGGCTTGCTACTGTTCTCTCTCTCTCTCTCTCTTTGTGAAAATGAGCACATTAATTCAGCCCCCCCCTCCTCCTCCTCTGTCCTCCCCCCGGCCTCCCCGTGCCTGTTGTCTCTGTTTGTTAGTGAGATGATTCCTTCTGTCATGTCAGAGGAAACATTATCATAATGTTGCCGGGGAAACCAGCAGCAGTGAGGGAGAAAGAGAGGATCTCTCTCTAAAGCCGCCACCACGTTTGAAGCGAGAGGCTATCTTATCTGTGCTGTAGTGCTGTATGAGAAATGGCATCCTCACACTGTTTTCTCTTGTGTCTCCTTACTATAATTCCTCCTGCTGTTTTATGAAGAAAGGAAAAAAAACTAAATTACCTTGGTTGAGAGATAGAAGTCTCTCTAAGGAATTGCATTCCAGTATAGGCCAGCAGTATGAATCTTGTGAGAGCTGGATAATATAATCAGAGTTGCACACATTCTCTGATTGACCTGCACACAGAGCACTTTAAACAGTTCCAAGGAAAGCAAGACAGAGGATCAAACGTTTGCCTCATGACATCACTGAATCGTTTTTTTCTCATCTTTCAAAAGTATCATTCAAACAAACCAGTAAAAACACTGAGGGAGAATGGGTGAATACCTTTCAAAACAGAACAATTTAAGAAATGTGCTGTAGTACTGGTTATGTCTCCTCATGTTAATACCTTTTTTTCGTGTGGATTTCCTGCTGTCTCCCTCTAAACAAATAACTGGCAGAGACTGTGAGATATTCTACCCTGAAATACATTATCGCCAAGCACCCACATGGGAAATGTCTCATGCTCTGTAAATATACACTTGTTATGAAGATAATGACATTAAGTGTGTAAGGAGGGGAGTTATTGATATCTTTAATTGGAGAGGCACTCAGTAAAATGTTGTTGCCTATGGGAACTGAAAGATACTGTGTGATCACATGTACATGCACATGTTTAACGCTACGATTTAGCATGTAAGGCTTGTCACGTAGCCAGAATGAAGTTACATTTTTATAATGATATGTATGTAATGTTGGTATAATGTTAGTTATATTGACTTTATTCACTGCATTAACACATTGGTTATGTGTAACATTTAAGGTTGCCTTTATAAAGGGTTTAGATGTCATTTGTTGACTGTTCATTGTGTTGTATATCTTATAAATCCTTTTAAACAGTTACAACTCATTGGTTTGAAAAGTGATAGACACGAACATGAGCTTATGTGGCACAGAGACTATACTGTTATTAAAGGTGCATTATGTCATATTTAAGCTTTCTAATGGTTCTAAATTACTTATCTTGACTATGTTGAATTGGTAGCAATCTGGGAATAAGATCTCTTGAAAGAAATACTTCAGTTACAAATGCTGTTTTGATCATGAAGGCGCTTTCTAAAATTAAGTGTCTAGGGGCAACACCTAGGTTTGGTTTCCAACTAACCAGGGGTGTGTTGGGCTGACTATTTTCTATCTGTCTCTTCAAATACCGCCCAGCATGCAGAAACACAAACTGCTCATGTATGACACTGCAATTTCATTTTAATTTCACAACAGGACGTGCTGGCTTGTGATATCTTATAACATCATCTGCGTTATCACTTCTGACTGCAGCTCAGTAACCATTTAACAAGCTCTGTTCAGCTCAGGACTCAACAGTGTGGAGCGTGCAGTGCCCCCACCCAGAGCCTGTGTGGTGGTGGTGAGACTAGGGGAGGGAGGATGTTGTTTGGGAACTTCAAACTGAATGTCTCCTCTGTGGCCAGAGGTGGCAGATTTCCAACAGACTTACGCCCTAGTGTTTTTACACCTATTTTTAAACCCTTTACCCTTTATAAAAAAACCTCAATAAAGGCAAATAAAGGCCCTTATGCCCTGAAGCTTGGGTAAACAAGTTAATTGATAGTACTGGGGAAAAAACATTGTGAAAGCATTATGAATCCGTTCCCCATCCAGTTCCTTGTATTATCAGATCAGTTCAGTCCAGCATGGAGCAGAGGAGGGTGTCCAGTCCAGGGTTTCCCGACGCCTCCTCGCTCTGCTCGTCGGTTACATTGTATCCATCTCCAGTTGGATTGGAGGACACGGCACACACACAGTCAACAAGATAGCGCACACAGAGAGTACACCGAGAAGCGAAGGAGGATTTAACTCGGGGGGGAAGAAAGAAATCGATCCTATGTTGGATTTTATTTACGATTCAAACTTTGAAAGGGTGGGCCTTACGAAACGGAACCTGATGAGAAAAATAAAAATGCCAGCCGGTGGTGTTCTCGATGCGGAGCGGGATCTCGAGGTGTGATGGTGGCAGCAGTCCAGTGAGCCGCTGGCCTCCGAGCAGCACATTGGCTCTGTGTGGGTTTATTTTTTGAGAGGGTTTTTTTGTTGTCATTTTGATTCTAGTGAAGTCCATTACTTTCCAAACCCATTCGCATCTACTATGGAGTGTACATAAAAGACCGTTGGGGACCGTGGTTCACAAATCCGGGTAAGTAAAGACAAAGTGGTGTCGGAAATTGTCCCCTTGGCTTTTATTGTTGATGTGGTTGGTTGGTGGGAGTCACACTGAAGCTACTTGATGCTAGGAGAGGCTAGCTTAGCCTCATTGTCTGTCTGAGACACCGTGCTACTATAAGCTAACACAGCACAGCCAGGCTGGCTAGTGGGAACTAGTTACAGTGTAAGTGGCATAGCTAGTAGGCTATTATTGAAAGAATAAAACAACTGTTTTCTTTTGGGGGGAGAGGGGGGGTTTAACCTTAACCAATCCTATTTGGCACTTGGAGAGCTAGCTAGCTAACTAAACTAGCTCCCAGAATGAAAACAGAAAACACATATTCTTGCAACACAGCTCGTGTTTAGTGGAGGCTAACTAAGCTAAGCTAGCGGGTGGTTTGAATGTTGAATGACACGTTTCGTCTTCCACCGTTATTACAGAGATGAGCGATGTTATTATTACGATGGATCAACAACTAACTGCTAAAACCCACGTTGTCATATCAACCGCGTGTGGTTGGGGATTCGAGGTTTACCTCTGTTTTTGGTCACAGCCTAAGCTAAGTGTCTGTGCCAAGTAAACCGGTCCTCAGGTCAAATGTGGTCGTAACGAGTCTGTGCACCAATTTCAGTAAGGTAAAGTCACTGGGGGGCATTCATTCATTTGAATGCTCAGCCTCCATGCATTGAGTGTAGCCTGTCTGCTATTTCTTCCTTGTGCATACATGTGTAAGCTTGTCAGGCACCCTCCTATTCAAATCTCAGATCATTTCCCCCCTCTCTCAAGCAGTTTAGTTGCTGCCACCACCACACACTCCTTTCAGATTGCTTTCTAGTTGGTTAGCTAGACTAGAGTATGGTTGCGTTTGAGTCCCCCCACCCAGGTCAGTGGCTACATTAAAGACCCCCTGGCTAATGTATCTGCTAAATGTATAACGTCTAAAGAGCTAGGAAATGTTAGGGTATGCATAGCATAGAGTACAGCACAGTGTTTTATTTGTATAGCATAGTATAGTGGATAGTGTACATAGCCTTTATTTATGTAAACCAGCTCTTTTCCCTTCTTGTTTTTAGTTTTTTTCCTAGCACCAGGGGAGGCCCCCCTCCCAAATGTCGTTGTTTGGTACCTGTACTATAGCAATGACAAATAAAGACCATTCATTCATTCGAACACTCACTGATCATTTGAAGAAGGTTGAACCCATGAGGGTTGAACCTGATGTAGGATCAAAACATGGTGGTATGAAAGTGGGTCCATTCACCCCTGAATTGAGGGAAATAACATGATGAGGTCATCCCATATGCATTAGGCCCTACCATAATACAGACAATAGTACATTTAATCAATGAGAGCGGGTTTATGGATTGGATGATTCTTTGGAGCATACTGCTGTGTAACTCTGTAAAACAAACATGTTTTTGTTGCATAGCTTCTTGGATCAGCCATTCATCATTGGTGGTAGCTTACTTTAGGGTCCCTTTTACTCTTGTAGGGCTGGTGAACCAGTAGGCTTAACAACAGAGCTTTAGCCCAAATCACACGGTAGAAAGGGATTTTCAGCTTGTTTTTAGAGGCCTACAGCGTCTGATGGTTGTATTTCAGGGTAGCGGATTAATCCTGTGAGGTTCCAATCATCTCATTGAGGCACACTAGTAGATGACAGTCTAGATAGGATTTAGGCTACTAAAAGGTAGCTGGCAATTCAAAACCTCTCAGGGGAATCACTTACAATCACTTGAACAAAGCCAATTAGCTATGTCGGCTAAATCTGACGCCTACATTGGAGGTTTCAATTTGTCAGGCATTAAGTTTGGAAACAAAGTGTGATTGATTTGGATTGATTTTCCCTTGGATTCACAGTAGGTTGGGGCAGGTAGGCCTATAAGATAGCCTATTCCCAGGTGTATAAGGTGTTTAAGCTAAATGTAGGCTATTTCTGTCAATACCGTCCACACTGTCTCCACCTGTATTTTGCCATTATTTGTTTAATAAATATTGTTCAAATTAAACTTGTACACAAGCATCACAAGGCATGATGATGAATAACTCTTGTCTAAGGGCAAGGGGAGGGGTGGAAGAGGTCATAAATCGGACTTTTAGGCTGGTAACAATGGCCAGAGAGAAAAACTAGCCTACTTGCCGTACATTTCGAGTCAAGTCCGCTGAAAGGTATTACTTTATACAGGGTATTTTGGATGGAATGTAATGTATAAATCGTTTTCTAATTACCAGCCCAAGCCTAATACACAGTATCAAGGGAGATGTTTACGTCTTTACTCTAGGTCTAGATAACAAGTGTTTGCCTCCTTTTAATTGTCACCCATCACTCAGATGTATCGATGAAAGCTTTCAGTCCATTGTTTAAACTACCACTATTGGCAGGCAATCATGAACTATGCAGCTTCTTTAGTGTACGTCAGCATCATTTATCAACACACCAAAAATGAACAGATGTAACACAAAGGCATAGGTTAGTCTGCCCACCGCCCAACCCCAGTGCAAGTGAACCAACTTCAAAGCCCTTCTCGTAGCGTGAGGGTCCTATTAGGATTTCATGTGGCAGAGTTTGCGAGAATCAGGGAAAAACGTTGTTCTTCATCTACAGATTACGTTACTATTAGGCCTACTCCTCAATTGACGTCCTGTATATTACACTAGCTTAGTCTTGAGTCTTTCTCTCAGTCTGATGGAGTCTTAGGACGCGTTCAAACTGAAATATATGTTTTGAAATGACCACGGTAAACAAAAATATTTCATGTGAAAGGTAGGTGAAAGGTTAGCCAAATTGATGATGCTCGGACTGACAGACACTCCCTGTGACACGTTTTGTTTACCAATGACGTAAATTGATATCGTAGCTAAACCTCCGTGAAATAAAATGTAGGAACTGTAGTCTAGATACTCCAAGCTCATGGAATTCAAGGAACCATGGAATATTCCGAAATGCACTGATCATGCGCTTTAAAACTTTGCAAGTGTGAAATATAAAATATTTTCAAACAGTGCAAAACAAACTGAACGCAGTCTGAATACAGCCATAGAATGCTGAATTTGTCCCTGATGCTGGATTTGAGAAATTAAAATTATACAGTACTTTATTGGACACACAGACTTGCGGATGGTGTTGTCAATGGTTCCTGAAACCTAACTGTTCTTTCAGATCTAGGGTTTTTGTGTTTTTGTGGCTAAATCAATATTGAATTGTGCTCTAATAGCTTTACCTTCACTGAGCTTAGTCTTTGCAAAATACAGGGTTATGGCTAATCCACCGATAGGGCTTTCTTACCGGCAAAGAACCGTGCCGGTTCGCGTTTGGGAACCTCCGAAAGTTGGCGCTGTCTGGCGAACGAGCCCGCATATGAACGCGGGCTCGTTCGCCAGACAGCGGCAACGTTCGGAGGTTCCCGATCGCGAACCGGCACGGTTCTTTGCCGGTGTGAAAGCCCTATCAGTGGTTTATCTGGCTGTGTCTGGTCTCTTTGCATTCACACTGATTTACACAGCTGGGCCATGAACTGAAAATCAGTTGGGGCTCAAATTCTTTGGTCGCTTTGAGCCACTGAACACACACACACACACACACACACACACACACACACACACACACCATGTCTGTGGACAAGTTAGAGATGCACTGCACCATGCCAAGTAAGGATCGCTCACAGAAATTATTTCTAAATTGTCATGGGGAAACATGTATGAGGCGAGCTATGATTATGGAGACCGTGTCCTACGAAAACAGGGTAAAGAAGGTACCTGGTACAGATGGCTTATTAAAGAGTCTGTTGCACTGTTTGTGTCTTCAGTGTTAGGAGAATGATTAGGCTTAGTTGCCATGGCCAGGTCCTTACCTCCCCCTTCTGCTCCCAGGGTAGGCGAGGCTAATTATTATTCATTTGGCCCGTTTCTCGACAGGTGTCAGGGCTGTTGACATCCTGTTAAAATAAGGTGCTTGCCTAATTGCATTAAACATATTCAACATGCTATTGCCTTTGAAATGTGTGTGAGTAATGCAGAACCTTTTTAGAACTCACCCCCCCCACCCCCCCATAGCTCTGGGCACCATTCATCACTCCTTCTCTCACCTCCCTCTCCCCTGACAGTAATCATTGTTTCATTGCACCACACGGCCTGACTGGCCTTTATTCTCACTCTGACAAATGTTTGTTTCTTTTTGTAGAGATGTTGTGAAATTGTTAAAGGTTAGGCTACATAATTAGCCTACTGGAAGTTTAAGAGTCCAGGTATAGGCCTCGGCTAATACATCTGGAGTGGAGGGATGCCTTGGTGCAAGGTTTGAGATATTCAATCTGAATCAGGAATGTCTAGGTTATCCAACATGCCAGCTGTGGCCAGTTTGAAGAGCCAGTTCAGGATTTTGGGTGTTATACCTCATTTTTCACTTGTTGTGCTGTAGGCTCACCCAGACACTTTTTTCAGTCAATAGTCAAAGCTATTGCTGGGCTTTGCTGCTAGCGTTATCCATGCTAGTGGAAGGGGAATATCGACACAGCTCTCAGTATGACATAGGCTACATCTTACAAACATCTCCACAAGAAATATCGACAGCCGTATCATGGCCTATACACACATATTGATATGAAAACACTATGTTATTTCCACTATTGAAAGTGTAGATATACATTAATCGAACAGGCACTTGTTTGCACCTCAGTTTGCATCTCAGTTCGAATAATATACTACATGCTTGTAATAGTGGATATAACTAATAGGGGTGGGCATCAATGATCGACGATCGATAATTGATCGATAAGGATCTTGGTCGATCACAAAATATTTTGCTCGATAATCGATAATAATAATTTTTAAAAAATTAAGGACACTAACGTTTTCAGTCATCCTCCTATTTGTTATTAACAGTTTTTTTTACTGCTCCTATGGTGAGTTACTTATTTTCTATATTTTTATTTATAACGTAAAATGTGTCTTTAAGTTAAACAATTTAGGCTACTCACTGCCTTGTTTAAGAGGATTGTTATCTGACTGTAGTGTCTAGTTTGAATGTGAATGAATGTGTGCAATAGCAACACAAATAAAGTTTTCCCCAAGGAAAACATGCTTGTTATTTCTGCCCTATTATTTTTTTTTCGAATTTGTTTTCGAAAATGTTTAGATTTTTTTTTTAGATTTTTTTTTTTAATGAAAAAAAAGCTTATCGATTAATCGATAATTGATCGTTAATTCTTGCGATTATCGAAAAAGAAATTTTGATCGTTTGCCCAGCCCTAATAACTAATAATTTTCAGCCATGAGATGGCTGTAGGATGTTTTTGAGTAAGCCTAAGTAAGAGCGGCGTTGTATTCCCAGTCCACTTCCACTAGCATGCCCCTTATGCTGGTGGCCAAGCCCAGAAATAGTTTCACAAGAGTGCAATTATGACCGAAAAAAGTGTTTGGATGAGCCTACTGCACTCCAAGTAAGTGGACAATTAGGCATAACATCCAAAATCCTCAACTTATCATTTAAGAGCAAGTATGTCTTCTTTTTGGCCAACTGGGCTTTTTTCATATGACCGTCCTGTAAAGCAGTTGTATAAAGCTGTCCTGTTGCATTATCCTAGATGTTGTATGCTGAAGGGGTGATGTCTCAAATCAAACAATCTCTACCCTCACTGAGAAGTAGGGGTGGGCATCAATGATCGACGATCGATAATTGATCGATAAGGATCTTGGTCGATCACCTTTTTTATTTTATTTTATTTTATTTTTTTATAATAATAATAATGGAAATTAGTTTGTCCACGTGTCACCAGATTGCGTTCGTCTCTCACCCCTGAACATGTTAACATGATCATCTTTCTGAACAAGAACCAGTAGGCCTGCCGCCTACAGTCTCTCGCTGGAGTTTAAATTTAAGTTAAGCTGGACGCTCTTAAGGACACTAACGTTTTCAGCCATCCTCCTATTTGTGAGTAACTGTTTTTTTACTGCTCCTATGGTGAGTTACTTATTTTCTATATTTTTATTTATAACGTAAAATGTGTTTTTAAGTTAAACAATTTAAGCTACTCACTGCCTTGTTTAAGAGGATTGTTATCTGACTGTAGTGTCTAGTTTGAATGTGAATGAATGAATGTGTGCAATAGCAACACAAATAAAGTTTTTTCCCCAAGGAAAAAAAAGCTTATCGATTAATCGATAATAGATCGTTAATTCTTGCGATTATCGGAAAAGAAATTGTGATCGTTTGCCCAGCCCTACTGAGAAGTCTGTAAGACTTGTCTGGCTACCATCAAATCAAATCAAGTTTTATTTGTATAGCGCATTTCTCACAAGATGACTCAATGCGACTCAATGCGCTTCACGAACCATGAACCATAACACCTATGTCTAGTTGGAAATAGAGTAGTTATTAAGCCTACACAAGGCTTAAAGGCCCCAATCTAAATTCCAAATGTACTGTCTTCTGTATGGTGTTTTTACTTTTACAATGGAATATTGAATAGGCTAGGCCTAAACGTGTACAAATGTGAAAATTCAGCATTTTTACAAAGCGTTCTAAGCGTCTAAGTGTTCTCAGATAGCTACCATAATTTAGCCTAATGTGGGTTGTTTTGATTCTTGTGAAGGGCTGCTCAGAAACTATTAAAAACGTGTTAATGCATTTGCATTGCACCTGTCTGTGTACTAACAACATTGTATACAGTAGGCTACACCAGTGCTTTGTGTTGGAGCTATGACACAAGTGTGATCTTTATTACACCTGTGTAATTTTGCAGTTGCTTAATAAATTGTTTGGTCAATGCCTATTGTCATCATGTCTACCCTAATGACATGTTATTGCATTGTTGCTACAACCTAATGTAGGCTAGTATGCCAACTTTGTGTCTGTTACTATGTTACTGCCTTGCATACAAAGTATTGTATTATAATGAGACTGAAAGAGAGAGTTGAAGTAATTTCAATGGGCTGTAAGAAGACTTTGCTCGAGGCAGCTTTCATGATAATTTAATTGTCACCTAGACTAGTGTTGCATTTGCCTAAGTGACAGCATATAAGAGGTTGTCTGTCTAGTGTCTCCTTTCTTCTTTATCATTGCACTCACATAAAAAAAAAATACTTTTCAGGTTTTCACCTTAGTTTCATCTGCTTTGGTCTGCAGTAAAGATCAAATAGGCTGTGTCGTGTTCTTATCTTATCGCTTGACAGTTTGCCATTATCAGACAGATTTCGGCTTTCCACAAGCGTAGCGTATGTATTTTCGACCTGGTCTTTTTACGAGCGCTTAGTCAGCAGTAGGCTACATGGTGTCTCAAAGGCCTGGACATGATTTACAGTGGACGAACGCTTGACAGATTTCTTCCCCTCCTGACTTTTCATGTGGCTTTTCGATAACTGTTAGTGATTGGGCCGAGGCTAGATGTTTTCCTAAGCTTTCGCCAGCTGTTAAAAAAGAAAGGCTAGGCCATAGAACATGAGGAACTGTCAACTGAATAAAGTCTGCTTGAATTCCTGAAATTCCACATTGGTACGTAATGGGATTCCTTTGGGTGTGAAATGAATGTCAGATTCCTTTTACCGATGCAGGGAGGTAATAGTCGACAGGGTGCCTCTCACTCTCTCCCTCTCTCTAAAAATAGGCCTGTTCACTCTTGTTATTGCTTCCCTCCTTGTCTTATAGCCTAAACTGTGTAGAGTGGGCCCATGCTATTTGAGTTCTTGTTTGTTTGACCAACCTCTGTTTCTGTGGCAGTGTAAACAGGCATTGAGCAGTTAGCCTATTTTAAGGTTAAAGGCATGGTTGTTCATCCTTAATGGCGAGAATGCAATGTATGGTAGGTCTTTGCTAATCGTTGTGCCATTTTAGGCCAACTCTGCCTAATTGTTCTGATGAACCGTAGAGGTTTCACTATACTTTGCATTTGGAAATGTGGTGTGGGCAGTTTATTTATTTATTTAATTTATCTAGGCATAGATCTAGCTCAGTATTTCATCCATACAGCCTTTTAGAAAGCCGAGTTAGAAAATGTGTTTTCATTCACGGAAAGCTGGTGTCAGATTGAGGAATGATCAGTACAATAAGGAGGAAGAAAGCAATGCAGAGTTTGTAAGTATTCAAACTAGGGCTGGGCAAACGATCAACATTTTTTTTTCCGATAATCGTAACGAATTAACGATCAATTATCGATTAATCAATAAGCTTTTTTTGTATATTTTATTTATTTTTATTATTTTTAAAAAATAAAAATAGGGCAGAAATAACAAGCATGTTTTCCTTGGGGAAAAAACTTTATTTGTGTTGCTATTGCACACATTCATTCATTCACATACAAACTAGACACTACAGTCAGATAACAATCCTCTTAAACAAGGCAGTGAGTAGCCTAAATTGTTTAACTTAAAAACACATTTTACGTTATAAATAAAAATATAGAAAATAAGTAACTCACCATAGGAGCAGTAAAAAAACAGTTACTCACAAATAGGAGGATGACTGAAAACGTTAGTGTCCTTAAGAGCGTCCAGCTTAACTTAAATTTAAACTCCAGCGAGAGACTGTAGGCGGCAGGCCTACTGGTTCTTGTTCAGAAAGATGATCATGTTAACATGTTCAGGGGTGAGAGACGAACGCAATCTGGTGACACGTGGACAAACTAATTTCCATTATTATTATTCCCAAAAAATAAATAATAATAATAATAATAATAATATTAATGATTATCGATCAAAATATTTTGTGATCGACCAAGACCTTATCGATCAATTAATCGATCATCGATCATTGTTGCCCACCCCTAATTCAAACAGGCCCCACGTGTCTGTAGGTCCCTCTGTAGAGACTGGCTGTTGTTATGCAGGCATCATGTCAGATGGCGAGGATGAGCTTGTTAATGGAGTTGCTCTTTTTTCATCCGGGCTCCTCTTTGAGCACAGGAAAAATCAATCTGGCAACTTGTCAGCCTCTGAAGATGGGGCCTCCCTTTCACTACTGGCAACGTGAGTGTGTTTTTCCCTTCCTCCCCCACTGTATCAATTGCCTGGAAGAGATCTGTGACATGAGGCCACAGAAAATGTCTCTTCAGATCCATTAGCCAGAAGGCTTTCGCTCAATTTACTAAAGCATTTTTCCCCATGGGCTCGAGGTGTGATCACAATACACAATAACATGATGACAAAGTTAGGGTCCGACAACAGCTTCACTTCCTTGGACTCAAGTTCAGAGCAGGCCTAGGCCTTCTACACTAATAGTCTAGCCTAATTTCCCCCAAATGTACTCAACGCTACAGGCCTAATGTAGACATTTAAACAGTAGCCTAATACTGGCATCACTTCTGCCAACGTTGCAGAGACGTAACGCTGGACTCTGTAACGAGCTCTGCTGCATGCCACAGGAAATCGAAGTCCCACTGTGATTCAGGAGGCTAGGCTGCTCCTCACTTCTCACATTAACATTTGCTGAGATGGAAGCTGGCTGACCTGTAGGCTCATGATTCCGCTCACGTGGAGTGCCCTGTGCATTTCTATTTTGGTAGCTAGCTCAAGCACACAATCCAATTACATGGAGGTTACTGTGTGGCTGTCTTTTACCAGCAGGCAGAGAAAAATTGCTCCTTGGCCAGACATTCGATTGAAGTTGTTATTGGGTTATTACTCTGCCACAGTAAATTATTGGGGAGCTCATGGCAGGTGCCACAAAATATCATTCTAATCTGCCGACAACTTTGTCAGCTTTCTCTGCACCATTCCCCTGTGGCTTGCACAGTAGTTTGTTGCAGAGGGGGGAGGGAGGGAGGGTGGGAGGGAGGAGACTTCTCCCTTCTTTCATGGCCCCTCAAACAGCAGTTTATTGTTAAGAAACTTTCTCCCCTGGATCTGTTCACTGGAGTCAAGGTGATTGATATTCTGCCACACGCCCCATGGAGCAGGGTAAGCTGTAACAGCAGATCGATTTCATTAAGACAGAGTCTGAAGAGAAGGGCAGAATGAGTGTGGCAGTGTTGCTGAGAGTCACCAGTTCAAGTCGTTGGACCCTGGTTGACTGATTATGGTAGTTGTCATTGCTAGTCTCTGGCGGCTGCACAGATGGTACCCTCGAACATTCAGATGCCGAAACTAAATCAGACCATTTAATTAGGATGGAACTTAAATTGGAGGAATACATTCTACAGTGAAAAGTCTCAGAGAATATTCTTGTAATAGGCCTATGTGAGCAATAGATCGCTAACTCACTATTTTGTTCTCAGGGTTCCCGCGCTGGTCTTAAAAAGCCGATTTTCGGATGTCTGAAAACAACAGAAAACGCCCGGTTATCAGATGGATCTTAACATTTTCCTATAACAAAATCCTGTAGTGTGAGGTGTGTTAAGAGTCAGTTCTCTTCAATTGTGCAATCAACTCTCCCGGCAACCTGCTCGGAAAATGGGCGTGGCCGGCAATCGTAAATGTGAAATGCGTTCAATACTTCCGACCAGAAACCATAGGGTTGCCAGATTGTTTGGTGAAATTAGCGGTTTTAGACTGTGGTTTGGGTGGAAAATGTCATTCCCATCTGGCAACCCTGCTCGCCAATCAAGAAGCGTGGGGAACGAGACTAGAGAGTTTGGAGTCTGTCGTAACGAACATCTTTATGTCTGTGGGGTGCTGAAATGGGGAAATTGGCGCACACCACACACAACACGACCAAGGCTGTTCAAATCCAAGATTTTGTTTCTTCATGTGTGGGGTCTGTCTCAGATAAGATTTCTGTTAAGATTTTGAAATTCCTTATGTGTGTACCCCGCTTTAAAGTCTAAAATCCAACAAAACAAATGGCCTAAAAAGGTCTTGAATTCCAGCTATTCGGTCTAAAAATGAGGTGCTAGGTCTTAAAAATTAGATCTTGCAAGAAAATCAGTCCGGCCACATCTATTTACACGGAAATTAATCAAGCTGTAACCAAAGCAAATGCCAATTCGCTTCCTTTTTTGTCTGTATGGCAGTGAAATCTGTAATTTCATCACCTCGAGGATGACAAAAAGCTATCATATGATGTCGCAAATAGGTCTAAAATTCTATTCAAAGAGGTCTAAAAAAGGTCTAAAAAGGTCTTCAATTTGACTTGTTGAAACTTGTAGGAACCCTGTGTTCTGGACCGTGGAGATAGTCACTCACACTAGAGACAGGTTTCTGTGATGGATGTCTGGAGGAAATCGGATCTGAGAAAAAAGGGACAAGCACCAAGGGAGGTAACATCGCTTCATGCCTCTCAGTCAACATGCTGCCTACTGGGATGTTTCCTCGGCTTAAAAATGGCCTTGCACTGCAGTTCTCGTTAAGGGCAGTACAGTAGGTCAACTGGCGATAGAGTTACAACCCTTCATTTGTGGAGGTGTTGGACAAATTGGACCCCACAACTGTTTACCCAGCCAAACAGGGGACAGCTGTGTTCTCCACCCACCAACAACTGCGCAAGCGGTGAGCAAGCAGGGTGATCAGATTAGAGTTTACCAGTTCCCAGTGGTGAGTTCCATGACTTGACCTTTACAAGAACCTGGTGAATTGTGGGCCTCCGATGAGAAGTCTGCAGCTATCCTCCCTCCACTCTGTCAGACCAGCTAAAGCAGGTATAAGGAGTGGGTGTATGGGTCTAGTCCAGGTGTAAGGAGTGGGTGTTTGGGTCTAGTCCAGGTGTAGGGAGTAGGTGTCTGGGTCTAGTCCAGGTATAAGGAGTGGGTGTATGGGTCTAGTCCAGGTGTAGGGAGTGGGTGTATGGGTCATAATGATACATTTGCAATTACGCTTAAATAATAGCCTCCGACAATTGAGGAGCAACCTTATGTCCACAAGAAGACACTAACGTTTAGCGGAGATCTAACAGCACGAAAGCGTGTGATGCAGTATTTACAATCATCTTTCCATGATCAACAATATTAAATTCGAAATTGTTATGAACCATTTGCATGCTGTTACATGAGTAGCCTGAGCTGCATAGCCTATCAACAATGGGCTAGAACGACACAGGAGCAAGGTTAGTCAGACGGCCTTTTTAGTACCTGGCAATCCAATCCAGTTATCGAAACAACAGAACAGCTAACGACCACACACACACACACACACGTGTGTTTCAGACCACCAATTTAAACGTTATGGCGATCCCCTCCATAATCAAAGTACTCCGACCTAGTGATCGAGGCATTTGAAAATTGAAAGGCCTGGAGGCAAACAACAGCAGCACAGAAGCTCTTTACAAACAGGTCAGGGGGGTTCGCTCGAGATCCTTTTGTGCGCTGTGTTGGCCCTGTGTTTTAGTCAGTGGGCGTTTGCGGCAGCACAAAGAGAATCATCAGAACCCAGACCTCTCTGAGTAGTATTGATCTCATCTCCCTGCCTGCCCCCCCACCCCCACCCCCCACCCCCCCTCTGAAGAGTCTTTTGTGCTGTGTTTGTTTGCCCCTGCTGCAGGTTCCCTGTCACAGGGGGAGACGAGCACTGCAGATGTGAGTGTTAATTATTTACTAGTGTGTGTTGGTTGGTTGGGGAGTGCGGGGGTGGGGGGGGGGGTACTCAGACAGGCAGGAGGCAGGGTGTTAGACTCTGCTCAGCCTCAGCCCGTACCCTAATGTGCTGCGCTCAGTCAGCGACATGTGAAAGAGAATGGTAAATGAGTTTATGGAGGGTTATTTACAACCTCTGAAAAGGCACCAGTAGCCAGCAGACAGCCTAATGCCCGCTGCTCGCGGTGGTTTTTATAGGAGGCTGGCGGGAGGGCCACCTGTTCAAGGCAAGCCGAGGGGGGAGGAGGCGGTGGCGGTGGCGGTGGCCATTGGAGCTGTGCAGGCAAGCGTTCAAAGTGCATTATGATGATGATCAAGATCTGGGTATCAAAAGTGTCTATCAGTGTTTGAATAGATACAGTAGGTGAACACTTTTTTTTTTTTTTACTAATTGAAAGGCACAACGTAAGAATCACAGGTTTCCGTCGAAACTTGCACAGTACAATGCGGCAGTTTCCCAGACACAAATGGATAGTAAAGAAAGGCCTAGCTACTCAAAATACATCATCACACGGCTGCAATCAATATTGTGTTTTGAGCACATTATCCTTTTCTCTGGGAAATCGCCCTCATTGTGCTCAAGTTACACTGTTTACTCAGTTTACACACTCAATCTCCAACCTATCAGAAGAGGTGATGAAAGTGTTTTCGTGCCTGTGCTTGATCTGTGCGAGGGAAACCACCGCAATAATGATTTTGAAAAAGCACAGCGTGAACAGCAGCGTGTAGAACAGGGATGGGCAACTTTGAAGCTGGTGGGGGGGGGGGGGGTGAATAAAGTAATCTGTCTGATGGGGCCGCAATGCTGTGCACGCGCGTGCACACACAATTAACCAATTTATGCATTTAATAATTAGTGTTGTTCCGATACCGATACTAGTATCGGCATGGCCACCGATACGCACAAAAATGCTGGTATCGGTATCGGCGAGTACTTTACAAAAACGTTTATTTTTTTACTTAAGTTTTACAAAAACTTTACGAGTTTTACAAAGGTTTTGAGCAGTGCCAGACTAAGTGTTAGCAATAATTTTACATCGAGGTGAGTATGCGGCTCAAAAAACATGTTTTTTTGTTTTGTTTTTTCAAACGCCGTGGTATCGGATCGGTACTCGGTATCGGCAAGTACTGCACGGTCAGGTATCGGTATCGGTATCGGGGTAAAAAAATGGTATCGGAACAACACTATTAATAATAATTATCTCTCATAACCAGTTAACCAGTAACCTGGAGTGTTTGTTAACAATTCCATTGTGAACATTTAATGGAGTGGTTTATATGTTGGGTTCTGATGGTATAGGACAGTTGAACTAAGCTCATGCGGCATTTTTTAAGTTATTCCTTAAGAAACAATGTCTATACTTAAATGACTGAATAATGGATGTATCAATCCCTGATTGATCAGTCGCCCATCCCCGGTGTAGGGCATGGAAGTGAACACAGTGCTCTAGTCAGGTTAGCCCTACTAGTGCTGTCTGAGTGGTTTCTTTCAGCTGTCTTGTTGATGCAGGGTTGTCAGTGTCTACCTGACAGAGCATGGCTATGTAAACCATTTGAGGGTGAGTGAGGCCAGTTAGCCTGTTCCACATCCATCAACGGTGACACTATCAGCACTCCTGGTGGAAAGAGAGCTAGTCACTCAGAACAGCATGGCTCCATTGGGTGTCAATCAGGATTTAGTCCTACGTTTTTCCCCCAAGGTTGCCATGGTGACCGTGGGAAATGGTGGTTACGAGGACCAGGATTTCTGAGCAAATCCATAGCATGCTCTGGGATTACTATCGGGTTTGTGTAATGTTCAGATGATGTTTAAAATGGATGGGCCCTCTTGGCCCAGAATGCAATGATTCCCCCATGTTTTAGAATATTACTATGATAAGAAGTAAGTATGTTATGATTTCTGCAGGAAAAATCTAACTCTCATTCATAGACATTCCTAAGGTTATGAGTGCCACTGACCATCCATGAGACATCTATCATCTATGTTCATGGTTGTTCCTAGCTTAAATAAGGCTTAGGTGGTAGAAGTGGAGGTGAAGCGAGAATAGTTTTTTACAACAACAACAAAATGTGTGCGCCCGCAAACCTCCTGTTTGTGAACGTCATCGCAAAGTCTTGCTAGTCTAGCATCCTTCATCAGCCGAGCAGTCCAGATTGCTACGAGCCTGGCTAAGGCTAGTTACCAGCTATGAGCCTGGCTAAGGCTAGTTACCAGCTATGAGCCTGGCTAAGGCTAGTTACAGCTATGAGCCTGGCTAAGGCTAGTTACCAGCTATGAGCCTGGCTAAGGCTAGTTACAGCTATGAGCCTGGCTAAGGCTAGTTACCAGCTATGAGCCTGGCTAAGGCTAGTTACCAGCTATGAGCCTGGCCAAGGCTAGTTACCAGCTATGAGCCTGGCTAAGGCTAGTTACAGCTATGAGCCTGGCTAAGGCTAGTTACCAGCTATGAGCCTGGCCAAGGCTAGTTACCAGCTATGAGCCTGGCTAAGGCTAGTTACCAGCTATGAGACTGACTAAGGCTAGGAAATCTTAGCTTTGATGTGCCCTCGTGGCTGGCTGGGAGGTGCAAAGAACTATGGATGTTGTAGGACTTCAACATTCAGACATATTACTTCTGGTGCGATAAAAGGCTATTTTCTCACGTTTGCCGGCTAGACAATTTAGACAATAAAGACCCCTAATAGTATTTATTAGTATTAGTATTTAGTAACTTGCTGTTGTTGAGTCAATCTGTGAAATGTTCCTTTCAAGTATCTATCATCTAATTAACGCTCTTTTTATTTTCTCCTTAGGACAAGATGTGGGTAAATGGGAAGGGGACACCTAGACCTTAAGGATTCTCTTACCCCAACACTCTAGTGCCCCAACACTCTGAGAAGGTGGCAGACCTCGTCGGGGCAAACCTGGGCCGTTGGCACTAAGATGTCCCTAAGTAGTGGCACTGCAGGCGGGAAAGGTGTGGACTCTTCTGCGGTGGACACTTACGACAGCGGGGATGAGTGGGACATCGGTGTTGGCAATCTGATAATCGATCTCGACGCCGACTTAGAAAAGGACAAACTTGAAATGTCTGGCACCAAGGACGGAGGGGGCATGGCGGCGCCGCCCAGCGCAGTAGCAGCTTTGCCTGAAAACATTAGGTTTGTTAGTCCCGTGCCCGGCCCTCAGGGGAAAGAGAGCAAATCCAAATCCAAACGCAGCAAGAACTCAAAAGACAATAGTAGCAAGGCCTCAGCTGGAGATGGGGCCAAGAAAGAAACCCAAGGGCGGACCCAAGGGGAGCCAACAGGCACAGCGGCCATTGCTGGAGCCACTGGCAATAATTCCACCCCTGCCAAAGGCATTGAAAAGGGTGGCAAAGCCTCTCGAAATGTGCCCAGTAGTAAAAAAGACAAGGATGGGGCAAGTGGGAAAAGTAAGAAGGAGAAAAGCGAAGGAGGGCCAGTGGTGGCAATAGCCGTCTCTGAGAAGGAGGTGGTTTCTCAAGCTCAAATAGCGTTGGGGGGCAACCGTAGTGCCCCCTTTGAAAACACACAATCTACGGACTTGGCAGGAGCCGATCAAATGGGGAATATTGCACTTGAGTCTGTTGGGATAGTCCCAGCGTTGACCATTAAAACTGAGCCAGAGGAACTAGACAATAGTGAATGCAGAACGTTGAAGAAAGTGAAAAATGAAAAGGTAAGCTAATTGTTGTCTTCACTTCATTTACTGCTGTGGATATTGTGGTTTTTGTAGCCTAATGTCATTCTAGAGATTTATTTTCTAGATTTTGTCTGGGAGTAACATTTGAGCTGTGTCTCACTGCCTTCTCTTGTCAGGAGATTGCAGTTTATGTGTCAGTTGTTATGGTTATCACTCAACACAACAGCCTTGGCTACAGGCTAACAAAAATGTCCTCTCTCTCATTAGACAAACAAGAATGTCATAGACAATCATGCGGCTTTTGGCTGCAGTTAAATTAGTCCAATTCTGCCTGTGGTGATTTAAGTAATCAAATGTTCAACAGGAAAATGAATAAACAAGGCCACCGCTCCTGGTTAGCCAACTGTTCTGGGCTTGCTGATATTGGGGTGAATTCTTTTCTCCCCCTTCAAGCATGGACATGGTAATGCAAGAAACTCATGAGCAGTTGCTTAACTATTTACCCGCACTTATCCTGTTCCCTCATTGAGCTGGTCTATCAGTGTGTCTATTGTGTGCGCCAGAGCAGGCTTTTCATGCTCTTCTGAGTACAAAAGACAGCAGTGCAGGGAGGTGCTAGTGGGGGCTGTTTTGTCTGTCGTTGTGTTCTATGCCTGGTGGGGTTGGTTATGCTAGGTGGGGGAGGGGTGAGGGCAGAGCGCGCCTTCCTCCGCTTTCCCTGCTGCTGCTGTGAAAGTGAAGTGCGGGGGAGAGGGGGGAGGGTTTGGGGAGAAGAAGAGGAGTCCCTTTGACTCCTTCAACCCAAGCCCTGTCAGGAATGTCAAGCTGTGGAGTCTCCTCAGGTAACTCATGTGGAAAGAAATCTGAGGAGCAAAGTGCGAGCAAACTGAAAATAATAATTCCCCTTAAAGACCATTCTGCCTGGTCTGGAAAAAACCACTCATGAACAATTAGAAAAACAATAAAATGTACTGGAAAGATTTGGAGGGTCATGGAAAAAATTATTAATAAGATAACAAATACATAGTCTTAACCCCTTTTCTCTGCCATAATAACTCGATTAAATAAGCAGCTGCATCAAATAAAAACATGTTTGCGCACATAGCTTGTTTCCGCACACGAGTCCAGAGAAGGTCGGTACAGAAGTGTGGATTAAAAGCATCATTGACTGTGCCGCTTTCCGACAGCACTCTTCTTCAACTCGTTGAGAACAGAAACGGCTAGTAGTAAGACGTAAGACAATTTGTGTGGCTACTCGCCCCCTGTACTGTACACCCCCTCGGTCAACAGAAGTCAGGTAGCATATTGGATCAGCGCGACTGCAGTTGGCATGCCACATGCTGAGCTGCAGTGATGTCGGCTACAACCACAACTGGTGAAGTTTACCAGCATGCCATGGTTACCTACTGGTACATAGAGAGGGTAGAATCAAGTATTTTAAAGAACTATAAAAGTAATTAAAACAATTTAGTCCATGGCATGAGTGTCAGTCTGTTATCGTTATACAAGGCGTACATTAACCCTAACTGCGTTAGTTTGGTGATTATACGCCTACACACATCGTATTGGAAAATCGCTGTTTCTGTCAGTTCTGTTATGTAGTCCATTAGGCTTGCTTATTTTATTGTAATTTATTGCCGGGAATAGCCTATGCAGTCTTCACTGAAGCAATTCACGGGTAGGTTCCTGTGTAGCCAAAGTAAAATAATTAAAAGATACCATGGTAAAACATTTTGAGTCAAAAACAAGATTAACAAAGTTAATTATTTGCACACAAGTACCGATGTTCTCTCAATATGAAACATGTGCCATGACACATGGCATTATTTGACGCAGGACAGTGGGGGCTCCCAGTGTTGTCGATGGGTAGCAAGCAAACTGCTGCTTGAAAATGCTGTTGAAAACTGAAGAATTGCATGAAATGCGCTTACAGAAGACATATTTTCCTGGGAGAGGACTTCCAGACCCACCCGCACAAATTATGATTCACCATATTCTAAGCCTATTATTCTACCACAGCCTGGTTTTAGCAGAAAAAAATGCCTCTGTAGTGCTTCTTCATTGACTTGAACACAAGTGTATTAGTCAGTCTTGGCTAAGGATATTAAAGTAGTACAATAAAGGGAGGGTCAATATTGCTGTTTGAGGAGAGTGGAGAGTACAAAGGGGAGGGGTGACATGGGTGGCACGAGGTACCTACTGAGGCAGCCAGCCATTGACAGTAATGGTGTGTTTAGTTTCAGAGTAATGTCTTTGTATTATTTATCCTGAAATGTAATTGGAAAATATCTGGGAAATGTCCTCGGAAGTGGTTTCAAAACATGAGACAAGTGGGATACGCTGAGCTGAGCATGGACAACCTTTAACCAAGAGAAAGGGACACTGGTGGCTCCATTGTACACTGACTTGGAGGCTTTGGAAAACGGTTGTTCATAGAAACCTCTTTGTTTTACTGTATTGAGATTCTATGAAAGTTCTATTTCCCATTCTGTATAATGCTAGGCCTATTATTTGATTTGAAATAATGATGTTCTCAGCTTTATGACATTGAATATAAATTCACTCAACACTTTATTAGGAACATTACTAATATGTGGCAGGGCCTCCCTTTGCTCTTAAAACAGCCTCAATTCTTCATGGCATTGATTCCACAAGATGTTGGAAACATTCCTTTGAGATTCTGGTCCATGATGACATGATTGCATCACACAATGTCTAACAGATTCTTCAGGTGCACTTTCAACCTGTGAATCTCCCGTTCTACCACATCCCAAAGGTGTTCTATTGGATTCAGATCCTGTGACTGGGAAGGCCACTGAAGAACCATGAACTCATTGTCATGGTCTCATGTTCATGAGACCAGTTTGAGACTTATGCTTTGTGACATGGTGCATTATCATGCTGGAAGTAGCCATTAGAACAGGGGTACATTGTGGCCATGAAGGGATAAACAAGGCAGGGCTGTGGCATTCAAGCGATGATTGATTGGTATTAACGGGCCCAAAGTGTGCCAAGAAAACATTCCCCACACCACCTGAATGAATGAGAAGGTAGGTGTTCCTAATAGTGTTCTCCGGTGATCTTGATAATGTCACACCATTAATCTTTGCTCCACTCTTGTTCTAGGGTTAAAGGCATAGTCCACCTAAAATACTAGCATACCCAACATGATTTTGGTAGACAACCCAAAGGAATATCCCTTTAAAGTCACCTCTGAGCAAACTCACTATTAAATCTACAAGAAGATATCAGGTGTTTGTGGCTTGTTTCGTTGTTGTTACTATTCCATTTGGTGAAGTCTGATTATAAGACTGGTGAAGATCCTGTACAGGTTTGACTGTAAACATTCGATGTGATGCTTTCATTTGACATCCTCAAGAGCACTCCATTTCCTTTAATTTCTTTCTGTTACGATGATGAGTCACAACCATTCAGGCTCTTATCCTGCTTGATTGAGTGTGCGGCTATGTGCTCACACAGTCTGTGTCTTAAGATGCAGCCCCCCTAAAGCATTGGCTCTTCATTCTGGAATAAATCATTGCTGCTTCCTCAATTTCAACACTGGCCCACACTCTCTCTCTCCCCCTGCTCTCATACAAGCCTGGAGGAGCCAGGCATTCGTCAGCTGTCTCGACACGATGCTGGCCTTGACGAATGGAGCAGCTCTCATGGAAAATTACATTGGCAATGTCAGTTCAAACGGGGAAGGAGGGAGAAAGAGCGACTGCTCAAAGAGTTAAGGAGCATGGCCACCACTCAGGGTAGTCGTTGATGTGCGGCTGGGGAGAGAAAGCTGAATTTCCTTTTTTACTTGCCTGTGTGACCAACTGACTTGCGCTATTGTGTTACAGCTCATTCCTTTTAACTAGTGCCAGGTTCTTTAAGGACTCTGAAGACGGGGGGAAGTGGATGAATGAGTGGATTTTGTAGCGTTGTGGCCATTTTAATAGAGTAGCTCCCCTTCACTGCACAAACTAAGCTAATAGCCCGACCTGCTCATGTGCAGGTTTGTCTAATTCTATCTTGAGACTTTGGAGCTCTTTGCTGAATTGTCCAATTTCAGTTTTGTGTGAAAACACGCGTCAGCACAACAGGGGAAAAGAAATGGGTTGTTGTTTTTTTCCCCTCAACCCCCGCCACCAATTTCAGACTTGTGCTAGGATGGTCTGCAATGATGAAGCCACATTGTTTTGTCGCACTACATCACAAAACACTTTAAAGGAAACCTATTATTCTCTTTTTCCACAAGTTAATGTAGCTCTCTTGGGTCCCCAAAACAAAGGGGAGTTGGAGTTCTTTAGGTGAAAATACCACTAATTCCAGCATGCCTCTAAACGCATCTGTTTCAATCAGTCCTTTTCTGGACAGGCTGTTTCACGGGTTGGGAAATTGTCAGTGGTTCGCAGTGCGGCGAAGAAACACACGGCTATTAAAAACCAAATATCCCATTGTTCCCCACAAAACAAGGAATGCAAAACCATTTGAATGGTAACGATCGGACCTTGCGATGTCGAAAGTGACATGTGGATAAACACAGGTCGGGAAACCGTCAGTGGTTTTCTGCAGATTCTCTATGTGGCGGCGTAGCGTTTTCAACACACGGTTCCCGCAGGAATAAAATTAAAAACCAAATATCCCAGTGTTCCCCACAAAACAATGAATACAAAGCCATTTAAATGTTGAATTGCAAATCGCATGTCTTTTTATGAAATATTCAGCCCACAAAAAAACGAATTGCTTTATTTCACAAGCACTGAAAAAGTGAGTTTGCCCCTATAGCTGTGTAGTAACACTTAACTCTAGTACCGGTAACAATGTTTTATTATAGCCTAAGTATTAGATAGTAGCCTACATAGTAAATTGAGTTGCGTAATAACAGTTATTCTTATTCCAAATTGTACTGCTTCACTCCATTACTATGCAATTATAAAGTAATTACTTATGTAGCCTACTATGTCATAGCATGTCTACAATGTTGTTAATAGAGTTATAACAGCGTTACTAGACAGATGGGGGAAACGCAACAGAAAGTGTTACCAAACCCTCTTTGCTTGAGCGACTTCCAACACTAATCTTGATTCAAACAAACCAAGAGTAACTGCTAGACAACCTTCCCGCGCTGGTCTTAAAAAGCCTTAAAGTCCAAAATCCAGCAATCCAATTCATAAGGCCTAAAAAGCCCAACATTTCAGTTATTCGGTCTAAAAATGAGGTGCTAGGTCGTAAGAATTAGATCCTACAAGGAAATTAGTCCAACCACATCTATTTACGCAGTAATTAATCAAGCTGGAACCAAAAAAATGCCAATTCGCTTCCTTTTTTGTCTGAATGGCAGTGAAATCCTTAATTTCACTACCTCGAGGATGACAAAAAGCTATCGTATGGTGTCGCGAATAGGTCTAAAATTCTATTCAAAGAGGTCCAAAAGGTCTTAAATTTGACTTGTTGAAACTTGGAGGAACCCTGGACTCATCCAATCAATCATTTTGATTCAGGACATGAAACGCTAAACGACCTATTCTTAATTTCTCCCTTTAAAGCCGAGAGGGTCAGAATTCTCAGCCCTCGTTTCAAACAGGAGACGGCCCCTTCATCTGATAAGCAGACAAGCCTTGCTTTGCATACTGCTCTGTGTTTTCGCCGCAAGCGAGCGACCGTGGAGAAGTGATTCCTCTTGATCAGCAGAGGTGCGCGTTACGTTTGATTGCGACTAATGAAGAGCTCTCATTCAGGCTGCCATGAAGTCTCTAGGTAGCTAAGGGGAATATATTTTGTCCTAGGCTTATTTTTCCACAGTGTTTACTGGTGTTGCCTCAAGTTCTCGTGGTAAAGATGATTTGTGAACCCTTTTTTTTTTGCCTTTCTTTTTTTCCCTTAGTCGTTGGCTACCCAAGCATACTGGCATAGCTCGGATTGATTGGACAGTTTGTAAAATAGGCTCGATCAGGGGAGGCTCAGATGTGCTGTGATTCCTGTAGTGCTGCCTCTGCCTGTTTCAAACACTTGCCTTCAGGGAGCCCCTACTACTCCAGTAAATCACACACACACACACACACACACACACACACACACACACACACACACACACACACTACTCTAGTAAAAGCAGTCAACACTGGTCTAATTGTTTTCCACATGTGTGCCATTAGCCTCTGTGTCTCCACAACAATCTAAAAGGCTTTGAGGTTAAGAGCTAAATACAAACACAGGGCTGTAAAAATGTGAGGTTGGGAGAAGTACAATGGAGGGTTTGCGACAATAATTCTACTGCCCACTGATTAAGTCAATATACTGTGTATAGGCTACTAGCCGCTAGTGTTTGATGTAGGATGAAGAGCTGATGATGGTCGAAGGTCAGTTTAACTGTACCACCTTTTTAATGGTTGGTATGGAGATATTGGTTGGTATGGAGATATTGGTTGGTATGGAGATATGGGTTGGTATGGAGATATTGGTTGGTATGGAGATATTGGTTGGTATGGAGATATGGGTTGGTAAAGCTGATCGTAGCCTGCTGTTAGTAATAGGCCTATGTTTTGGTCTCTTTATGGTTAGAACCCCACCCCCTTTGTTAATCTCTCTTGTTTTTTAAGCATTTGAACTCCGTTTCAACTGAAATACAAGTGTACAGTGAATGATGTAGGCCTAGCTCCCCTCCTTGTGTGAATTGCTGACAGTTATTCAAACATATGATTGGAAAGTTACCAGAATGTGTAGTGCTTATTTGATTCATTATCCGTCTTGCTCCTTACAGCTTAGCTTGAAGGCAGTTCACAGATAGGTAGGCTGAAAAATCACTGGAGCATGTTGTACTTATTCGATTCACTTCCAAGGATTTGACAGTATTCAGTCAGCCAAAGGTGTGGTCTGAGGTGCGCTCTCCTCTTTGCGCCCTGTTATGAAATGTTTAATGATAACAACCTTCCACTTTAACTGCACCATCACAAAACGATTCGAATCCGCATCACCTAGAAACTCCTAAACAATCTCTAGTTTCCTCAAATTGGGCCAATCTGTGTAATTGTAAATGCCGGAATCTGTATGGCAAGACGCATCATTCACCCAAGTTATGTCAACATTGTCCCAGTGGTGTCGGGGAGATAAAGCGTGTGACATACGTACACCGTACGGACAGAGACCGATCTATAGTCCACTCCGCGATTTCGTCATGAGGAACAAGGAAAGAAATGGCAGATTCATGTTAAGCTAGGTTGAGTCTAGACAGAGATAACAATGATATTCATGGGATTGCTATTTATTTTAATAAAACATTTTTATTAAAGTATTTTTTTATACTTACAGAGTTAAGAACAATAATACTGAGACAAAATATCCAACTTTTGTCACACTCTGAGGTACCTTTTATTGCCTCATTCTGTTCAGTTTAACATTTTGAAATGCCAGTAAAAACAAGCCTCTAAAATAACTGTTATGTGTATCAGTGCTGCCACAGGCATCCCTGTCGTATGCTTAATGAATCAGCTTTGGTATGTAGGTCTTGCTGCCTTTCCAGCTTTTCCTAAGCTGTTCTCCACTCAAAAAAGCCTGATTATCTGGGGTTGCTATTGTTGACAGGAGATGAGCCAACAGGATGAGGTGGGAAAGCCTTCTCAGGCAAGTCGATCCATGCCTCTTGCACATTTTCATCGCAGATGTTCGTAGTCCACTCTCTTTAAAAGGGTACTATAGCCTATTAGGCTCAGTCAGTGTGAGAATTTGTATTACTGCTGTTCCAATTGTTGTACCATGGGTCATGGCCTTCAAAATAATTCTTAAAGCAGCAGAATAGTCAACATGTTTTTATTCTGCTCATGGATTTCGGAGCTCATGGATTTGTCTCTGTGCTTTGCCTTGAGCACTCAGGGTGTTCAGTGTCACCTTATTGAGGCAGAGTTGAAAACGGTAAGAGGAGAATCCTCCAGGCAGTGCTGGCAGAGTTAATCAAAACATAGTAGCCTAGATTTTTACCTCAGGAACAGGGTTCTGCCCCATCCCCCATGGCAGTCCAGAGGCTTTGCTCTGCTAGTGAATTGGAAATGGAAATGCTGCGGGCCACTGAGTTTATAGTCCTGTCGGACAGTGTTCCAGGAAATCCTCGTCAAGAGCCATGAGAGAGCCTTGTGTGGAAATATTTAATATTGGAACCGGGTCCTCACTGGTCATAAACTCTGCCTGTAGACATTTAGCGGTCTCCTTGACCTGGAGAACTCTGGGGCTTGATTTGTGCCCTCTTGCTCCCTCTCGTAGGCAGCTGGGAACACTGAAAGAGCTGCTTTTGTACACAACATTATGGAAGAGATTTAGCTTCCGTTCGTTTTTATGATGAATGAAATGAACTCTCACCACGAACAGAATGATTCAGAAAAAGTGTCGTTCCTAAAACAAGGATAAAATTGCCTTTTTCGGGGGGGGGGGGGGGGGGGGTGTAATTTGAGCAGAGAACTTTAGTGGGTGTGGGGTCTTGAAGTCCCCAGAATCTCAATTGAGAGATTAGGCAGGCTATCTTTTGACTAATGAGTTAAAAAATGTGTCGTCTCACAGGATTCGCTTGGACATTCCTTACAATTCTATTTAGGACTACAAACAAACAGTTTCAGACTTCAAAAGATCCTCCTGGATTAAAAGGATCACAACGATGAGGACACTTGTAAAGAATGTCCTATAGCGATTGGCGAATTCATGCTAGCACGTTCTAAGCACGTTCATGTTCTGTAGTTAGCTAAACTTTTTCTAGAACAAATGGGCTCTTTGTCAACAGTGGGATCTTCCTGTTTTTCATTAGTTCCTGAAGGTGTTGCAATAAAATGTGGACTTTCACAGTGCTTGTCTTGGAGCCTATAAACCGTGCCGCACCATGCTGAGAGTCCACATGCCACGGTGTTCCTCCTCTAATTTACTATAACAAGGTGACTTTGGTGGGAACGGCACCACTGCATCCCCCATGCTGAAAGATAAAAGGCATATGCCAGCGTCAGTTTCCATTATAATAATTGACAGTTTTGTGTTTTTTTTTTCTTCATTTGTAAACATTGTGTTCTACAACAGAGGACCTGACTTTCATACCGAGGGGTGAATTACCCTCGTCTTGTTAGATTGTAGATTCAAGTGGGTACATTTAAGAGTAGGCATAGCGCTTATCATGTTTGATTTACAGTGAGCCTGGTATTTGATGTCTGCTCTGTGTTCATATTATGGGATGGTGTTATATCACCTTGTAGTTCACATTGAGCTCACATCATCCATCTCTTTTCCTCAGGTAGTCCTTTTGTGTCAAAATCTGAGCTTTTCCCATACACACCCGCAACAATAACCTCATCAAATATTGATGGAGAGGTTGACTATGAATACAAAACGTCTTGAGCTTGTCCTGCAAAAGCCATCACTGATCTGCAAAACAAAGCCCTTTCATGCCTTGTCTTTCCCCTCCCTCCTCTGTCTCTCCTCTAAGCTTTGTACAAGGCGTGTGTGGATGTGGGTGTGTGTGGTGTGTGTCTGGATCAGTGTGCTGTGAGGGAGGCATGTGTGGGGGAAGGGAAGAGAGGCGAGCCTGTGCTGCTAATTCAGCTCATGAAAGACATGCAGCGAGAGCAGCTGTCTTCCATTGTCAGCCAGCAAATTTCCAACGCGCCTCATTTCGCCTCTCAATGCGTGAGTAGTAAGGGGGGGAGGGGGAAGAGGGTAACGGAGAGGAACAAACAAACAAAGAATGAGAGGGAAAAGGAGAGAAGGCCAAGATTCAAGATTTTTGAGTGCTGAACGTATCTAATAATACATGTATTCCAGCTAGGCTATGCATGCATGGTGAAGGAAAAATGGCTGTGCTGTGGTGAGAGGGAAGAGAGAGAGGGCACATGGGGGGTAGAGGAGGGAGGAGGCAGAGGGAGGAGAACGAACTGAGAACTGAGGTTAAGGAAGGAAAGGGGGGGGAGGGGAGGACAGCGTTATGAATGGATGAAGTCTTTAACCCCATGCACAACTGAATAGTTTGTCCGAGCGCGCTCTCTTTCAGCTCTATGGGGCTGGTGGAATGAGAAGGAGAGGTTGGTTGAAAGGGCCGGTCTATTAAAGCAGACACAGTTCTTGGGGTTCCTGAATCCTTGAGGCATGTGGTCTGATTAGCAGAAGAACAAACCCCATACAGTGGGGAGGAGCAGACGTGGCTTTTCCCCCTCAGCCTGGAATTTTCTGCCTGTGAGGGGAAAAGCTGGCTCTAATGTTTGTTTCTGAACCGACTTGGAGGTTGGAGCCAAAGAGAGTGTGCATTTTGGAATTGTTGTCTGCTTTTGAAGGCTTTGGCTTTGGCTTGGTGCATCAGGATGCCTTGTCTTTGCCTAAACAAAGTGGCTTGTCTTCAGTCGGTTTGCGTTCCAAATCTAAGCCCACCATTTAGCCTCGGACTCGCCCAAATAATTGTGTTATGATATCTTGACAGCGAGACACTTGAGTTTGCTTCCTCCCTCCACTAGAGAGACATTCATGACTTGACCGCTGATGGGGAAGTGTGGAGTTTATTTTATCAGCTTGACGAAAATGTGGGGTTTGTGTGTAGGTGAGACTACTCCTCTAAAAAGGTTTAGCAAGGGTTTTCATGGTGGAAATACGGAACCGTGTATAGAGAACATCCCTGTGCTGTCAGAGAAGAAAGGATGGAGAAATGGCTTAGAGAAAAGCAGGAGATGCGAGAGACTGACGTCTGTTTGATGTTGTGAGCCTGTGCCTGTCATAATATTTATCCTTTTTACAACCTGCGGTTGTAGGGAGAAAATATGATTCCAGGGGTGTCCAACAATTCAAAGAAACTACTGTTGTAATAATATGGGTACACTAGGGATAGGAGGCTACATTTTTAGGCTTACTAGTAGCCAGTTTGTTTTTGAGTTAGACACGGTTCACTGTCGATCATCAAGCTTTCTGCCTGTTTAGATACCCCTTACGCTGGCTAGGCTACTTCCTAGAAATCCCCTAATCCTTCGGTATGATTGTGTTCCTAATCTCAACGTCTCTTGCGACAGTTTAGAGTAGCCTACTTGTGCAAGTTACGTAGCCCTGAATATGGCTTGAAATTGGCCACGATTCTCTACTCGACACTACTATTACTCCCTAACTCAACAAAATTATCCTACAGCATACAAAGGGTCGTAAGGTTTCATTTTCCTACCTCTTGGCTCAACCTGCTAGTGTGGGCAGCCTAATTGGTCAATTAAAGCAAGTCGGTATGAAGCACTGGCATTCATGTATCACCCCTTTTTCACAGCCCACGTTTTATGGGCTTGCAATGGGTGTGAGTGAGAGTTTACATGTGAGCTTGTTGTATAAGAGTTTGTTCCCCCCTCCCCACGCTTGTTTCCTTCATAGGAAGTCCATTTTAACTGCAGATTGAAAGTCTGGTTTCTAACGGTATTAGCTTTAGAAAGGTATTTGTCAGAGAGACTTTGGTCCTAGTAGCTCCATTCTACTCTAGGACAATTCCTACATTAGCACGAATGTGTGAGAGCCAGAGTGTCAGAACCTTGTATTACACAATGGTACCTATCGGTACTCAAAACTACTACCCTAAATTAAAACTTCAATGCAGAGCTATATGACTGCCAGCTCTGGCAATACAATTAGGCTATCTCACTGTGAAGTCTAATGCATTTTAACCTCCTCCTTGGGGCCTCTGTAACTTAGCAACTGTACCATTACCAACAGACATCATTCTAAATGGTCAAAACATTATTCGTCAAAGCTTTCTCAACCGGCTCACAGAAAACTAGGCTACATGTTTTCTGAGGATTTGTTGGTTTTGTAATTCTGTTGTATTAGAAACAGACTATGAAGAGGCTGCAAAAGAGCTTACTCCTCCTTGCTTTTAAAACCACTTCATCAAACCACAGCCTACTTCATCCAAATTGTTGCATTTTTTCATTTTCTGCTATCGGTAACACTCTAAAATACGAGGTCTCAGCATAACAGGTTATTTTTAGTAAGCCTTTATGATATTGTTATTGATATTTTATTTGATATTTTTTAAATCTCCAGCACTCCACTGACCAGCATATTTTGTCCTCCGTACAGAATTAGCCTCGGCTTAATCAACTAACCACACAGTGTTAGATGGCCAAGTCAACAGGTACACTGATACATCTTGGCCTAACAGTCTTTGGCTGTGGCTTTGTGGTTTGAACCTCTTTTACACTAATGAGGTTAGTGCCACAGAGAGGAATCCTTTAATGCGATTAAAAGCATTCTTAAAGACAGTGGCAACAGTTCAAGGGAGAGTCGTGGAGTGTGTTGCTCGGTAACATGCCCCTGAAACCTGTTGTGTAGTTGCCTAGTCCAAACATGTTTCATGCTACATTTGCACTGTTGCTACTAAGCTAACAGGCCTGCTTTGTAATTGTATAACAATAGATTTGAGATGTTTTGTGTTAGCTTACTACACACCTATCATGCTACAATGATAGGTGTTGACAACCATTTGCTGTAGCTTGCAACTGCTCCTTGTAGCCTGCAGCAGAAGTTATGGTGAGCTGTTCTCAGCAGTAACAAATCCAACTGTCTCCACTCTAATAGGTCAGTCCATATACCAACAGCTTCCATGTGGGCTTCTCTCCAGTCCTGCTGCAACTATCCTGTCCCATTCATTACAGCAGAGTCTGAAACTGTCTCAGCTGATCCCTCTCTCCAGTTTCAAGCTCTTGCTGAGAGGCATACAGTGCGAGTCCATGATTTGTTCTTGCTATTAAGTTGACCCTCCCTTTTGCCCATTACTGACCCCTCCCTGTCCCTAGATCTTTAGCTGTCTAGTTTTAGGTTTTTGTAGTTTTAGTTTAGTTTTAGATTATCTTAGACTGTTTTAGACTCGTTTTTGTTTTAGACTGTGTAGTTTTAGTTTAGTTTTAGTCTATACTGACGGAAAGTTTAGTTTATCTTAGACTATTTTAGACTAGTTTTAGTTTTAGACAATGTCGTTTTTAGTTTAGTTTTTAGACTATGTAGGCCAGGTTTTGTATTGTATTTGTTTGTGGTGGATGTTGTATGGCTGTGAACAGGTCACACTTGAAAATGAGCCCTTTTGGGCTCAATGTGTTTCTTACCTGTATAAATAAAGGTAAAATAAAATAAAAACATAATTGAATTAGGGCTGGGTATCGCCACTGATTTCCCAAAACGATTCGATTCCGATTCACAGCTCCCGATTCGATTCGATTCCGATTCGATTTAGTTACAATATCAATTTTCCTTGAATAGGAAGAGATTCTCAGGACTAATGCTATAAATGGTTCAAGGAACCCTATAACATGTAGCATTGTTAAACATATCAATGTTTACATTAAGAATTGACTCCAAAGCAGTTACATGAATGTACTTCTTATTGGAACAGAAATGAACATCATTGACCAACATTTTGCTAAATCAGACACTACAAAAAGTGCTTTTTAACGTGCTTTACTGCAGCCAGTGTAAATAAAGGGGCTACAAACATAGCCTATCGGTAAACAAGACATCACATATCCCTCAGGACTGTCTCAAATAGTTTATTTGCATAATATATATATACAAAATAAAAATGTGCAAAACTCAAACGAAAATAGTGCAATAGATGAGGGTATTTTGGGGAACAAAAAACCACATTGTAAACCATAATGTCCATGAAAGCCCTTCATTACTGCTTTCTCACTTTTTGGAGATTGGAAGATTTTATTCAGGAATAAACATAATTGGAAAATCAATGATTATTAAAATACTGTAGTATACAGTAACAATAAGTTAGTGGAAACACCACAAATCTACGGAACCACTTATTGAGGCATCACCCTGACGTGAAACATGGAAAAGAGGATCCGAAACAAGCCTCGCTGATAAAGTGGCAAGTGATTGTCAGGTACGAGTCCATTGCTCTGGATGTCCAGCTGTCACACGTTATGGCAAGTCTCTCTGCTGGCTGGAGTGAAGTTGCGATGTCACGTTTCACCTGCGCGGACATGTCTGGGACTATCACTTCACTCAACTGTTTGCGTGTCGGTAACACGTAGCGTGGTTCTAGTACACTGACGACACTGACGACGCTGTAGTAATTTGTTGGGCACGCGGAAAATTTGATTGTAATTTGCAACCAAACGTCTTTATCAGCGAGGCTTGTTTCGGATCCGCTTTTCCATGTTTCACGTCAGGGTGATGCCTCAATAAGTGGTTCCGTAGATTTGTGGTGTTTCCACTAAATTTAACCTCCACTCCGCACAGCTTGCATATGGCTTTGCTTTTGTCCTGCTCATCTCTATCGTCATAATTTTTTACATCCAAAATGCACCAAGACATCTGCCTTTAAGCCTGGTCGTTGCGTGAGATATGATAAATTCTTGTAGCGCGAGATCTGGCCACGAGATCTCGTTGCGGGTTGAAGCTGCAAGCAAAAAAAAAAACATGAAAGATCGATCTCGGGATTTATGAATCGATAATCGCTCATTCAATGAAGATCGATTCAGAATCGGGAAATCGATTTTTTTAACCCAGCCCTAAATTGAATATCATCTAGCCTCAATTTAGGTTACACAAGGCATTAATAGCTGGCATTCTTTTCGAAAATGGAAATTCACCAAAATATGTTGCCACATTTTAGTAGGCATTTGTAGATGTGTGGTGTGTGTGGTGTGTGTGTGTCTTCTTAAATCTGGGAAGTGTGGATCTGAGATGAAAGGATTTTCTGTCCTATTCTAATCCAGGCAGACAGCTAGGCCCTTGTGATTATTACCACCCCCTTCTCTCTCCACTCATCTCTGTGAATACAGGGCCTTTCTAATTCACCCATAAAAGGGTTTCTAAAGGGGATTATGCAGCTGATAGAAATTAAAGAGAGAACACTGCTGTCCTTGGGGAGCAACATGTCTAACATTTGTGATTATCTGTCGAAGCTTGAGAAGCGCATAAATATGGGGATTTTATTTGGGAAGAGATTGTAACTGGTGGTCATATTTGCGACTGCCTCTCTGCCCCATCCCCCACCACCTGCCTCTACCGTCCCTCACTAACCCACTGGCCTGGTAAGGATGGAATGCATTTTTGTGGGAAAGAGATTAGCAAGAAATGTAGTCATATGCTAGGTTGTTCCACAGAGACATAAAATGTTAACAATGTCAGCAATCAAAAGAACAATTTTCTTTTTCAAGGACACATTTTGACATCTTACATTAAAAACAAACACACCATGTATTCCCTTTTTAAAGCCCAAAGATAACTGGAATTTATGAATTAATTAACAATTAATGAAATTGAGCAGGCTTAATTTAACCAGACGGCTTCTCCTTTGTTGTGGTTCTGCGTTGGTTTGAGTCATGTTAGTCATATAGCTGTAAGGCTCGTGTTCTCCTCTTTACACGGTCCAACTGTAGAACTGTTGTAGAACATGTGTCAAGGAATGACGTGGTGTGTGTCAGCGAGAGGGAGGGAGAGCATCTCACAGTTTACTAACCTGGGCCTCAGGCCAAAGACTTGAGGAGGACTAATGTGTCATCATCACCACAAAATCACCTAACCCTCACTAAAATCAAATACTCCCTGATGATGATAAGATTTTTTATTTATTGGAACATCAACATCATCCAAACCTGGTTGAATTGTTTTTCTTTTCCTTTTTCCGGCCCAGGTTTTTGATGCCAAGGGGTCTAAACCCGGTGACCTAGCTATAGCAATTGACTTTGGCGTAGCCCACCCCAAACATGGCAGTTAGTCAGTCAGTTAGTGTTCACATGACATTTACAGTCATTCAGTTTGCAGCACAGTCTGGCATCAGGGCCAGCTTGATGAACAGAGTTCATTAAACAAACACAAACTAAAGAGAAGTAGCCTGGTCCTCTGAGACCTCATACATTGGCTACTACTCTTATGAGGGGCCCATCAGGGCAGCCAGAGACCGTCAACAGCATAAACACAGAGTGTTCGGAGTGCAGGGTAACGTTGCAAGTATGTTTACTGCCAAACACGAGCCGTAACATGTTTACACAGCCCCAACGAAATCATGTTTTCTCTCTTCTGGCAACGTGTAATTTCTAATGTTTGTCTTTCTGTGGAAGACCAACAGTTTGAGGAAACTAATAAACGAAACCATTTAGTTAAAAGGTCTCTTTATCCCTAAATGCCGCGTTGACACCTCGTGCTAACGGCATGATGCATTAGAATTGGCTATGAAGCAGCTGTACAAAAAATTGTCAAGCTGTTTTATTTCACGGTTAATTTTATCATTAACGATCATTTAAGAGATTGCTTTTTGCAGATCTCCTTTTTAAGTAGACATCGAATCAAACACTACACATTTTTTATTTACACATTCAAACTCTTGATCTCTGCATCATATACGTTTAAGTATTTGTACGATTTACCACATAATATGACATGATTGATGATGCATTAAAGCTCTAACTGCCACACGTCATCTGCTTAGCCTTCTCCTCAAAACTTCAGGTTCATTATGAGCAGGAGAGCCAGTTTTGTTTCGCAGACGATGGTACCACATGCATCAAAGTCACCTCGCAGAGGAAGAGCCTCTGGTGAATGCTGATGTGCTCTGTGTAGACTGCAGTAGAGTGTCCTTGAATAAACCAAGCCTTACACAGATCGTTTGTTCTGTCTAGGAAAATCTCCTTGTCAAAACACACTTCTATCTCGTTGGTTTCATCTCCTCAAAACTATTTTCCTCCCACCTCTGAACCGACCATTTAATCTGGATCCTGGTCAATAACACGCTAGCCTGGAGTGAAAGCCGACAGATTCCTTTATTCTGCTGTGCTGTCTTTTGTCAAATCGGAATGAGATTACAATATGGCCGTTGATTAACTTTTTGTTTGTGTTTCTCAATACTCCCTGTGGTTTGTTGCTGCACAGATGGTCAGAGGGATTTACGAATTAAACTTGGGAGAGGTTTCTACATGCTATAGAGAATGCATTCATTTTGTTAACTTCATATGCAGGATCACTTTGATTGACTATGTAATGAAGTAATATGTTATTTCAACTCATCCACATTAGGCTAATTGTTGGTGAGTTCACCATCTGGCTGCTCCATTTACATTTTTACGAACTTTGAAATAACAGCACTGGACAAAATGGCTCCAGTGTTTTTTTCTGTACAGAGCCAGCGGGTAGAGGACGTGAATGCGTCTGGATCAATAAAGGTGAAGTTAGTATGGAAATTGGCTCCTCTTTTGTAGGAGAGGCTAGGGAGTTGTTGGGTCCTTCGATCATGCTGAGCTTGCACACTCAATTAGGCTATGTTTTGTTAGCAGGCATGCCTCTCTCTCCATCTGGAAAACCAAACTGTATTCAATCATATCAATTAGGTAGGCCTATAGGTATGCCTTAAAGAGAATTAGAATTAGGCCCAAGTCTAATCACTCAAGTTAGATGTCAGGCTAATTATTATGGTATTTTCCTAATGTTGTCAACATAGCTGGGGCTAATATTCAAGAATTCCTGTCGATTGGTTCCTGTGTTGGATAATGGATCATTGCCCAGAGGAACATAACAATGAATAAGGGAAATATGTAGGCCACAGCCTAATCCTCATGATTTGCCAAATGAACTGCTGCCGGCCTTCATGTGCCATACCACTGCCCTTCATCTCCAGATCAGCTGCTGTTTGTTTTGGCCCTTGAGAACACTAAGAGCTCTCCATCAACGTCGGTCACTTTAGTTGATATGGATCAAATGCTACACCACACTATACATTAAAGGGATAGTTCACTCAAATAAAATCACATATTATTTGGTTCTTTACCCTCAAAGGAGTCTATGGACAAGGAGAGACTTCAATCCACACGGTGGTTCTGTTTATTTGACCACTGTCACTCAGCCTAGTGCCTATGAACACAGCACAGCCGTGGGGAAAAAAACACAATATATCACACCCTCTTGTTTTTTTTAATTGCTTTTTAAAAATGTACTGTATATTAATTAATTAATATTAATTAATTAATTACATGTAATTATTTCTTAATTATTGCTACCTTGTTGATTTGACTCTGCCACCATGTAAGCATTTCATAGCAAATTAAACTGATATTTAGTAGGCCTAACGATAGAGAAATCTTTGATCAGTTATAGCATTAATGTTGAAACGAAATTTAAAGTATTTTATTCCTCCAGCATTTTAGCAGTATTTCTAGTGCATTGTGACATGAACGTGAGTCAGTTTATTCAGATAATGCTGTTCAGTCACATAATGCAATCCAGCGCCATCTTTGTTGAAAAACCCTGGATGGTTTTGTGTAGCTAAAGGATCAAAGTGCCTTCCTCCTTGCACACACTGGACAGCACCGTCACAGCAAGCTGATTGACACCCATCGACTCACAGCTGTACTAGGTGCGGTCTGTGGTGCTGATGCCTCTTGGGCTGAAGGTAGAACTTAGGGTCTTGCCAAGGTACTGGGAAGTAGGAAAGCGGTAGGGCGCATGGGACTCCCAGAACGTCCCTCTCTTGCGGATCTTTGTGGTTTTTCGTATGCTCCTTCAACATCATGGGGCAGTATTTGACCCTGTTTTCATACCGCTTGATGACAAAAGAATCTGGTTGTTGCTCTTTCCCTCTTGGGTCACATTTGAATTGTGCAGGATCTGTATCTCTGCTTCAGTGATAACAGAAGGATGTTGTCTTATCCTTTCCTGTCTGATCTTTTTCAACACGCCGGTATAGACATTGTCTGCTGATATGAATTCTGTGTCTTGCATCGTGAGCGGCTCAAGGGATGTAGCCTACAGATTCAACCTGGCCCAGACGATCCTAAATATAGCAATCTGAGGGGATGGAGAAATGGTTATGTCCAAAACCTTAGATATTGTGTCAAAAAAATATTTCTAGAAGATTTTCCAAACTGTATGACCAAAACATATGTGTCAGATTACCCGGTGATAGCGAGTATCTATTACAGGAGTCTGTCTCATCTAAAGCCCTATTCGCACAGCACCTTATCTGGGGACCTCCTAGTAATTTGTAATAATTACGGAGGTCATCTGTGATCTTAATCCCTTGCGAATCTGCCATGTCCGTAATTTGTAAGTAAGGAATCTGTAAGAAACCAAAGAAGAAGCCAAACACAGAGGTCCTGTGATAATTAGTCCTGTGCAAATCGGCATCTCTGTGGTTTGGGGTTGTTGGCAATGTTTTTGGTTTTCTCCGTGCCTTATTTGTGCCGGGGGTTTTCTGCTGCGGTCGATATTATAAATTAATGTTTTGACAGCATTTTGGGTGCAAATTCAGGAGGCTCATCTCGCTACACAGCATGGCGACCCATTCACAGAGAAAGATGATGAGATGGGTGAAATGCATGGCTTACATATCTATTATGTATAATATATCTATTATAGATCTATATCTTGTTACATAGATATCTTGTTGAATATTTATGTTACACAGAGCCGTGACATGATATCCAGGGGATAATGTCAGTAAATTCAAGTCAAATACAGACTTCGCTTCTCCCGTGCGAATGCTCCACACAATACACAGACGTGGAGGGGGGGGGGGGTAATTTCTAAATCACATGAGGTCAGATAATACCTAGTCCCCTGCAAATAGGTCTTAAGAATGTTTTAGTGAGCCTAGCCTTGCTATAGTGGATTCTATGAAGGTACCTTAAATTGGATGAGGCTAAGCCTGGCACATGAGGACAAAGAGTTGAATCAGACTAGTGCATCATCCCACCACTCGTCTGAAAATGACAACTGATTCCCAGTCTGTCCTTATCACAGAAGGTTATAGCCTACATAAATCGCAAAAGCTTTCTGCTTGGGACTCAAAAGGCTTCCAAATGGGGTTCGTCCACAGGGACAGCCAAAAAACCTTTTTCCCAAAATGTTTTTTCTAAAAGTGTACTGTAGTATCATAGTGGTCACGAACCTCTGCATCAACATCCTCACCAACCACTGTATCAACATCCCTGTCTCATGCTCCAAAAAGTGGAGAGTTCATTGTTGTTGAGTCCATTGGGGAAAGCAAAGTCAACATATGTAGTCAAATCACATTTAAGTGCAAGTAACTGCCATTGGGAACATTAACATACATGTAGGCTACACAAACAACAGGGGATTTGTCTTCAAATATGTTTTTATTTTTCATGTGCTATCTCGAAGGCAGACTAGGAGGAGATTGGGTGTCTCTGTTTGTGTCGCACATAACCTTGCCCCTACTTGTCTTTTTTCTTCTAATATCTGTGATTTGGCTTTTTCTTTTGTAGATGTACATGTGTTATAATAAAGAAAAATACATTAACTTTTCAACAAGATTTGAATCACATTTAAGGCAGATTTGTGTTTAATATAGCCAACGTTTTACCGATTAGGTTTCAGTGTTTCCATAGGCCTACATGTTGATAAAAGAAGAAATTACCGTAATGATTTTATTTATTATAATATATAAATGGTATATTATACCTTTGTGTCCCTATTGGAGCAGATCTTTAACAGCTCAGACAACAGGTTAGGGTGTTTGAGCGTCATTTGGTGAACAGTTGATATTAAGGCATAATGCCTGCTCTCCCTCCTGCAAGTTGTTTGCCAGTAAGGTCTTGTGCCACTGCCAACCCCTTCACTCATAGATCGGATCACAGAGACTGCCAGTTTGACCATGCTCCCTAGCATAAATGGAGATGGCGGCATCAGCTGTGCCTGTGGATAGCAGCTGTAGAGGGGTGGGGGGGGGGGGGCGGGGGGGCACTAGCAGTGCAGACCTCCCTGTTTATTTTTATCAGGGCATTAGCAGATAGCTCCAACTAACGAGGTCATCAAACCAGGATGGATGAGCAGAGTTCTGCTAAGGGACTGTGGACAGTGTATCTGTAGGGGAATTTAGTACTTTCCTCGACACCTCACACTGACTCCACTGTTCCTTAATGATCTGAAGAGCTTGCAGATGTAAAGTAATTTCTTTAGTGAGATCCCCCGCCAGTGGATGTGTGACAGCGCGCTGTGTCGAACTGACACCACTGACACCTCTCTGTGTGTCCTCTGATTAAGCAACCGGCTTGGGGGTTTTTGAAGCCTCCATCTTATCGTACACCCCTGCTTTGTGTTGAGTAACCTCAGAGAAACCTTGCTTGACAGATAGATTAGAGTACATTTAATGGCAACATGGTGTATGAGCAGTGTATAGTAATGTATATCAGGTCAGAGTGTTCAGAGTTAGCTTAATTAATTGTTGTAGCTAGAGAAATTACAGCAATGCTACACAGATATAGGAAACACTTTATGTAAAATAGACTAACTTATATTGTCATTGTATATGCAACTGTTATATGCAACAGAACAGATCACACAGCATTGCTAATGAAAACAATCAACGAATGTGAGTCTAATACCAATACTTGCTAAATAAATATACATATTTAATTGTCAATATATCATTACTAGGGATGCTCCGATCTGGATTTTTGGGGCCGATACCGATCACCGATATTTTTCCTCAAGATCAACCGATACCGATACCGATTTTTTTTTTAAATACATAACTGTAGGCCTACTGACTGGATAGCCTACATATTTTTTGCTTTTTAGACAAAAGTTTTGATCCATTAGGCACCAAGCAAACGCAGACCCATTTTTATGGCATAGTAAAAGTCTGGCCTATCACCCAGTTAGGGCCTGAAGCCCAAGTCAGTGATATGGCTGTATAAAAGACATCATAAACATGGTTTGCATACTGTTACATCCTCCTATGTTTTCTGTTCAGTTATCTGTCTTCCCCAGGAAAAAAAATAAAAAGGAAAAAAATAAAAGATCACCGATCACCGATCGAGTCATTTGGAGTGAAATCGGCCGATTTAAATCGGTGGCCGATAAATCGGAGCATCCCTAATCATTACTTACTTTGACATGTTCAACCAAGTCCCGCGCTGTTGCATGATCATGTTTTTAAAAAGCTCACCTATGCCATCGTTGCTGTTGTAGGATTGGTGTTCAGCTGCAGTATTTAGTGCCCACAGCACCTGCACTAGCTCAAGCTTGTTTCCTACCTGGGTGTTCTCCAAAAGGTTCTCACCGGGGGCTGCAAAGCTAGTGTTTATGGGTTCCAGACCTATTTCCATACTATTGTTGGGGGTGGTGGGGGGGGGGGGGGGGGGCTGATAGGCTAATTACCATACTGCTTACGTTGCAGACCGGATATTTTCCCCAAACACATTTAAAAGCGAGAAGTTATGGCAACTTCCTAATCCAAATACATTTTAAAGACCCATCAACTCATATTTAAGACCAGTCAACTATTTTTTTTTTACTTTTTAAGGCCTGTTGCAATTGTAGGGGAAACACTACCTTTAGCCACACCATCTCGAGATTAACCGGCATCACCTCAACTCCTAAGCAATCTCTAAGGCATTTCGCATTCACCCAAGTTAAGTCCAAATATATATATTTTTTAATAATTGTATAATTATTACATTTCTCCAGCACCTTCACTCAGCTGCTTTCAAGAAAAGTGGCGGGTAGTCCGCTTTGTTATTGATGTTATTCGAATTAGGGGTGGGCATCGACGATCGATAATTGATCGATAAGGATCTTGGTCGATCACAAAATAAAACATTTGGTCGATCACAAAAAAAAAAGATTTTTTTTTTTGTTTTTTGTGATCGACCAAATGTTTTATTTTGTGATCGACCAAGATCCTTATCGATCAATTATCGATCGTCGATGCCCACCCCTAATTTGAATTACAGATTGCACCTTTAAGCTCGACAAGGCTCAATAGGAGCATTGTCTGGTCTTGTTGACAGCCAACAGTAGGAGTCAAGCAGAGGAGCAGGACCTTGAGCAATACACAGAGACCAATCACTACACAGAAGGTCATAGTCTTACCTCAGCTCACCTGTCTACCCTTCAGGACAAACAGACTGAAGCTCAGCTTCTACCCCAGGGCCATTCAGGCCCTGAACACAGCAAAGACCTACGTTCTAGGCCCTGGACAATCTAGACAATTTGATGGCAGCTACTAGATTGAAATCAAGTGCAACACTGAAACACAACTGTGAACATTTCAAACCTGCAAACTGCGACACTTTAAATGAATGTGCAATATGACAACCCTCGGGTACATAAGGTTCAGAGAATAGGAAATGTTAGAATAGGTATAGCATAGCATAGAGTACAGCACAGTGTTTTATTTGTATAGTATAGTGGATAGTGTACATAGCCTTTATTTATGTAAACCAGCTCTTTTCCCTTTTTGTTTTTAGTTTTTTTTCCTAGCACCAGGGGAGCCCCCCCTCCCAAATTTCGTTGTTTGGTACCTGTACTATATCAATGACAATAAAGACCATTCATTCATTCATTCATTCAGAAGACCTGTTTTAGTTTTGAATTTGACAAACACACAACAGTCTTGGGTGTTATTATCTAGTATAGGTTGCTGGATTACATTAAAAAAAAAATATATATATAGTAAGCACATGGGATGGTGATTTACGATGACGAGTGATTCAGTTTGACTTTAATGCAATAAACGAGGCCTATGTTCAACGGCCATCTAGAAATACAACCAAAATTAATGTACGCATTGATGTTGGACTACGGGTAGGGTTTTCTGGAGTGTGTGGTTAGAAGAGTCACCACCCACAGCCTCTGCAGTAGGGAAACAGGCTAATGCAGAACTCTTATAAATAGTTTTGTGGTCGTAGTCTCTGGGGAAATCTCACAGGCAGAATAACATCTCGTTTCCTTGTCTAATATGCAGGCTAGTAAATGGCTTTTGTGTCTCAGTTGCCGACTACTTCATAGGATTAAGCAGTAGCTCCAACACTAACAGCTTGCTTGTATCGTAACAACTTGAGCATTCAAAAACCCTTAAGGCGCCAGTACTGTGGAAGCCAAGCTCTCTTCTCTGCCCTCAAAGAAAAACTTCAAAGATTGGACTCAAGGGCATCTGGGGTATTTTGTGTGAAAGCCTCCAATAAGATTGGGGTGTAATAAAAACTGTAATAGTTATCTATTTTGTGTCTAGATATTCTATTTCAAATGTATACGATTAATCCAAGATATGATGAAGTGGTGCAGTTTTGGTCAAATATGTTGGTGTGAATAGACACCACAGTAAAAATGCCGTAACAAAAGAGCACTTGTTTTTCATTTTCTCGTCTAGACTTAGCACCTTGCAAGTCAAAGCTTTCTTTTCAAGAAGTCAGGTAGGGGAATGATTGTGTTTGGGTGGGAAACCAGCCAGCTGATCTGTGGATAGTGTGCTCCCTGGTTTGTTGTCAGGTTTCCCCTTTGGTGTGAGATAAGGTTTATGGCTATGGAGTGGGCCTGAGAGAGTGAGATCCTATGAGGCTCAGCACGGATTATCTGGCTTTCTGCTACCAGCCCAGCCTCTCTCTCTTTCACAGCCTGAGTGAGTGACCTTGACGAGAATGTGGCTTATTATTGTAATAGATACCGTTGTTGTCGAATGAGTTGTGGTCAGAGCAGGAGGCTGAGCAAGGGGAGTTGGGAGGGGATGGGAGAGGGAATATCCGGTATTTTCCACTGCACAGATGGGACTTTGTTGGAATGTGTCATGGGAGTACAGTATAACGTTTGTTTTCTAAAACTGGAACTAAATTCCCTGAATGTTCACACTAATTAGGCTATTCTTATTGATAATCAAGATTGTTCCGTCTGCACCGGCTATCATTAGCATTTTGAATGGAACCCCCACATCCAAGCTTGTGATTGATGCAAGGGTAGTAATACTTCCTGTGTCTGTTATAGGATTCAGGCAGAAAAACTGCCTGCAACCATTTCCCACGCGGACATCCTCCTCGATCTGCAGCAGTGCATAGTTCAGGTTGCTCGTCTTGCTATGGGGAGGAAAGAGAAGTGGGGGGTGTGTCTAACCATGACAAGAGGATAGTGTACCAAAAACACCATCTGGTTGCAGGCCAGTCAAGCAGCCAAACAGCCAAATGTCAGAGCTGAGGAGGTACAGCTGCAATCAACCTCTCTCAGTAAGAGTTTATGAAAGCAAATTAGAGAGAGTGTTTCCGAAGTGAAGTTAGTTATTGCCGGGATTCTGTTGTGATAAAGGAAGGGTGATCAACTAATTAGAATTATTCTTGAGGTCGTGCACACTCTATCTACATATTGGCCTGTGTGAACATGAAGCGTATTCCTGCTCTGTAGAAGCTTTTTTTTTTTTTTTCTTTCTTTTTACAAAATCTTTTTTAAAATCATCGAACAGGGAATTCTCTGGTAATTGTGTGAAATCTATGAAAACGACAATTTAAAGATTCCTGTATAGCTAGATTAGAAACGTAAAGCAATATTCCACTCTGACGCTACCCTAGACTCAGTTCAGGTTCTGGGATTCATGAAGACCAATTGCAATACGTTACTTTGGCAATTCCAAGTAGCCTACAATATTTGCTGTAAAACAGCTTTCTGCTGATGTGATGGAGTCCTGCCCGTCTGAGTACAGATAAGGTGTAATCTTAGTCTTTATCTTGATTATTGTGCTGCTCACAGATAAGATTCTCAGTTCCCCCTCTCTTTCTTTAGTCACCTGGTAAGGCCACATTACATATAGCCTAAACCAGCTGCTGCTTTTCTTTTAACACTAAAACAGCCATGGTGGGGTGATTTGACCAAGTGGGTAAAATAAATGTTATATCTTTGCACTCGATCAAATTTCAGGACCCTCCTTTCATGACTATTTCCAGGTGCAACTCAAAAAATTAGAATATCGTGCAAAAGTTCATTTATTTCAGTAATTCAACTTAAAGGGTTAAACTTAGATATTATATAGACTCATTACATGCAAAGCGAGATATTCAAAGCCTTTATTTGTTATACATTTGATGATTATGGCTTACAGAAAACCCCAAATTCAATATCTCAGAAAATTAGAATATTGTGAAAAGGTTAAATATTGTAGGCTCAACTGTTACACTCTAATCAGCCAATTAATCCAAAGTACCTGCAAAGGGTTCCTGAGCCTTTAAATGGTCTCTCAGTCTGGTTCAGTAGAATTCACAATCATGGGGAAGGCTGCTGACCTGACAGTTGTGCAGAAAACCATCATCGACACCCTCCACAAGGAGGGAAAGCCTCAAAAGGTAATTGCGAAAGAAGTTGGATGTTCACAAAGTGCTGTATCAAAGCACATTAATAGAAAGTTAAGTGGAAGGAAAAAGTGTGGAAGAAAAGGGTGTACAAACAACAGGGATGACCGCAGCCTGGAGAGGATTGTCAGGAAAAGGCCATTCAAATGTGTGGGGGAGCTTCACAAGGAGTGGACTGAGGCTGGAGTTAGTGCATCAAGAGCCACCACACACAGACGGATCCTGGACATGGGCTACAAATGTAGCATTCCTCTTGTAAACCGCTCCTGAACAACAAACAACGTCAGAAGCGTCTGACCTGGGCTAAAGAAAAAAAAGAACTGGTCTGTTGCTCAGTGGTCCAAAGTAGGGATGCTCCGATTTATCGGCCACCGATTTAAATCGGCCGATTTCACTCCAAATGACTCGATCGGTGATCGGCAAAAATGGCCGATCGCAAAAACCGATCTTTTTTTTTTTTTTTTTTCCTGGGGAAGACAGATAACTGAACAGAAAACATAGGAGGACGTAACAGTATGTAAACCATGAAGGCCACGTTTATGATGTCTTTTATACAGCCATATCCACTGACTTGGGCTTCAGGCCCTAACTGGGTGATAGGCCAGACCTTTACTATGCCATAAAAATGGGTCTGCGTTTGCTTGGTGCCTAATGGATCAAAACTTTTGTCTAAAAAGCAAAAAATATGTAGGCTATCCAGTCAGTAGGCCTACAGTTATGTATTTTTAAAAAAATCGGTATCGGTTGATCTTGAGGAAAAAAATCGGTGATCGGTATCGGCCCCAAAAATCCAGATCGGAGCATCCCTAGTCCAAAGTTCTCTTCTCTGATGAGAGCACCTTTTGCCTCTCATTTGGAAACCAAGGTCCCAGAGTCTGGAGGAAGAATGGAGAGGCACACAACCCAAGACACTTGAAATCCAGTGTGATGTTTCCACAGTCTGTGTTGATTTGGGGAGCCATGTCATCTGCTGGTGTTGGTCCACTGTGCTTTACACAGTGGACCACAGTCAACAGTCAACACAGACGTCTACCAGGACATTTTAGAGCACTTCATGCTTCCTTCAGCAGACAAGCTTTATGGAGATGCTGACTTCATTTTCCAGCAGGACTTGGCACCTGCCCACACTGCCAAAAGTACCAACACCTGGTTAAATGACGATGGGATTCCTGTGCTTGATTGGCCAGCAAACTCGCCTGACCTGAACCCCATAGAGAACCTTTGGGGCATTGCCAAGAGAAAGATGAGAGACATGAGGCCGAACAATGCAGAAGAGCTGAAGGCCGCTATTGAAGCATCCTGGTCTTCCATAACACCTCAGCAGTGCCACAGGCTGATAGCATCCATGCCACGCCGCATTGAGGCAGTAATTCATGCAAAAGGGGCCCAAACCAAGTACTGAGTACATATGCATGATTATACTTTTTAGAGGGCTGACATTTCTGTATTTAAAATCCTTTTCTTATTGATTTCATGTAATATTCTAATTTTCTGAGATATTGAATTTGGGGTTTTCATAAGCTGTAAGCCATAATCATCAAATGTATAACAAATAAAGGCTTTAAATATCTCGCTTGGCATGTAATGAGTCTATATAATATCTAAGTTTAACCCTTTAAGTTGAATTACTGAAATAAATGAACTTTTGCACGATATTCTAATTTTTTGAGTTGCACCTGTATGTGCGTTCTACCACCCAGTATCCTTACATTTTCAAAATCACATCAAGATAAGCTAGAATAAAGCTATTTTGCAGTTTTTCTGTGTAGGAGGCAGGGTAATTTACAAGGCAGCCAACTAGTGGTCTTTGTGTGTAAATAGCAGCTTCCCATTGTAAAGACTATGCGGCTCTTATAGTAGGTAAAAAAGACACGGCTGTTCTAGTGTTACGGCAAACCTACATTTCCCCCTGTCTTGGAGGTTTGGTTAAGCCCTGTAGCTCTCTTGGGTATCCTCATGCTGAAGTGAAATATGAGTTTGTGTGCTGTACATAAAACTAGAGAATCAAAGAGAATGTCAGGGTAGTTATCAAGAAACTCCACAAATCAAATCATAAGAATAAAGTATACCGCTTGAGGAATGTTTTACCCATCTGGTTGCTGCAATAAGGCAACATTGTTAAGATGTTGTGTGCTCTGGCTAGGCTTATCTTCCTTTGCCAGTGTTGATGAGGGTAAATTAGCCTAGCGGCTTTCCTTCATCTCTTGCCTGATACTGCCTCTGAGGCTTCAGTGCAAGCTATTATTTTTACTTCCATATTGCACCAATTTTGGCCTATTTCTAGTTTTAGAAAGAGGGGATTTTTCATGTATTCTATGTTCCTTTCATTGGCAATTTAATTAGGACACAGTAGAATTGGTGGCCAATCTCACTCAGCTAAGCTCCCAACCCTTACACTGATGTGCCGTCAGCCCGTCACTGTCTTTCGCTGTCACTTTCAATCTTTCAATTCTTATAATTTGGAGTACACCGTCTTTAGTGAGTTGTCCTTTCATTGCTAAATACAGACATACAGTATCTCTTTAGGTACAGCCTCTCCTATCTGCCTTATGTTTCACTTGCTGTTCAATAAAGTCTGTTGACTGTTCTGCCTCCACGCATATAACCTGCTTAAAGCAGAAATGCAATATGTGTTTTCAACATCTAGGCCTAACGCCTCTTCTCCAATCAGCCCTCTAATATTATTTTGATGGCAGGTTTATTTCATCTCTGGAAGAAGAGAAATCATGTTTGGCTCAGGCCTACAGTATTTATGACAGTTTTTCCTCTGTCTAGCCTATCTAGGCTATTTTGAATGAGAAACTGTCTTTTCTTGACTTCAGTGAAATTCTAGGTTATGCTTGACTGACTTCATCACAGTTGAGTTTCCCCTCTGTATTATTCATGTGTAGTTATGTGTCCCTGAAAGCCTACAATTAGGCCTAGCAGCTGAAACTGAGAGAGTTGCCTAGAAACTGAGTGTGTCTTTCGCCAGCTGGTGGAATCGGCGTACAATTTCTGTCAGGTTGTTTACATTATCTGTGTAGTTCTTTTTCGGTAGCCTAGTAGTTAGAGAGCTAGCAGCTAGCAATCAGAAGGTCGCTGGTTCGATCCCCACCTGAGGAGGGATTCATTCTCATGTGCCCTTGAGCAAAGCACTTAACCCCTAATTGCTCCAGGGGCGCCGACTATGGCTGACCCTGTGGCTAGAGCAAAAAATACCAAATTCCAACAATTGATTGACAAGTTGATTGCATGGCAAATAAAACATTATTGTAAAGTGTAGTGTTACATCTAAGGCTAGTCACTAAGAAAAAGGCTCTTTGATGTGTCTACTTATGTCACCATGGTGATCTTATAATCTACACAGAGAATAGGCCTACATCTGGTAGGGCTGGGCAATAGGGCCTAACATTAAAAATGTCAGATCTTTTTCACACCACACCCGATTTACGATTTTAATCGATTTATTTTCTGCCACTGTCTAGTGCAACTTGCAGTGCCACACACGTCTTCCACTCGGCTGCATGCCTGTGTTTGAGATGCTGGAATAAATGTGTTGTGCTGGTACTATTTCACATGTGAAACAGCAATATTTTTTCATTACGACATTACGCAAACAGAATGCCTAGCCCAACACTTTTCATCCGCTGTATTGTTTCAGGACACAAGGCATCCATTTGTCAAAACCAGCAGGATGGCTCTGCACTGAGTTAATAATTAAACACAATTGCTGTTTCCACTCGAACCCTTGTCTGACTGGTAGCCAATGCGGAAATGGGACCCTCTGGGCTCAGGCAAAGCTTACAGAGAGTAATTTCACTTGGCCTGAAACATCAGCAACATACTGTACTGTAAGAGACCATTCGTGAAGTCACAAGGAATTCTATAACAAAAATGTAATTGAAATAATGAAGTTTGGCTCATTTTGAACAGTGTTTTGTAGAGTTCCCTTATCCCTAACCTTGTTGTGACCAGGCTTTCCTAGTTCAAAAAAACCTGGGGAAACCATTTGTAGAAAGTAGCTACAAAGCTACAAAGGGGTGGAAAATGTATCGTTTCATTATCTTTGCACTTTACTTCGCACTTTACTTCGTTGAGTTAAAGAAAAGCAACTCTTACCTTTGAGGACACCAACATGAGCCCTGCTTACCCGTACCTCCGCCGTTCTGTTCGTGATGATTTTAGAGGCAATAGATTATTTTTGCCCCGCGCATATTGCTATGAATAGTTCGAAGCTAGGTGCTTGCACGTTCGGTGCGAGAATGCTCGGTTAACCCATTAGCGGGAACATTATTTGTTTCACAAAATAGGCTGATTTAATTGACCATGAACATCAGAGATATACATTACGAATGTTCATTTAAAATACTCTATACTGAGCACTGGTATAAGAACATGAACCAGAGAACAGCAGTGTTATGTACGACAGTATGTCATTGCAGCACTTTGTTGCACTTTACGACGTCACGTTCTGTACGTCCGTTAGAGCTTTACGACCTGTGTGTGTGTGTTGTCAGAATGAATGGCACTTGACAGTAAACGGAGCTCAGTTTGTATACCTGTGTGGATCTACATTTATTAGCATAACACAAACATAATAAGCAGTAAATGCAATAACCCACAGTCGTCGCTGATGATGTTGCATTTTCGATTAATTAGGATACGGGATTAAAGGCACCGGCGTGTGTCCCGCTAAATTCGGACAAACCACAAAACTGTTTTGAAAGCGCGTCGCCTCGCGCGCCTGTTGAGAGCGATTCAGTCTCGATTGCAGTGCGAACACAAACGACGAGGTTAATTGCAACATTGTAACATATTGTAAATAACTACGCCCTAAATCGTAACGAAATGTTGGTCTGGAAGCGGCCTAAATCTAGCTTCAATCTGCATTTTTTCTGTTCTCCGGTCATAATAACTCGCTGCCTTTCTGCGCAGCCTGAATCAAAGTGGACTGTCTGAATCAATTAGTGGCGGAGGAAATTCATTCGTGGCGGCCCGCCACCAATAAATGCATATAGAGGAAACACTGTTGAAGCATTAAAGCTGTTTTTGACAATTTAACACTGACTACACAATATGGTATGGTAAAGGACTCCCCTTTTGTCCTGATTGTCTTTGCAATGTCACAGTTTTTTTTGTATTGAATTTTGCTCTCAGTCTTTCAGAGTCAATCACTAGCTCTATCAGTCATTATCAGACAGTTAGAATAGGCTTAGGATGTCCACTATTGCAAGCAAATGCAGATTACTCACAGTGATTCTCAAACAGAGCTCATCTTTCAGCCCAGACATACAGTAGGCCTAATTTGATTCAGGTTGGGCTGTTATTCATTTCGGAGGAATAGCCTATCTGATTTGGCAGTTCTGATACTGTTATTCAATCCACAAAGGACACCAACAAATCCATCAAAGCCAAGGCGATACAAGAATATTTAGCTAGAGGAAAATGAAAATGAGATAAAAAATGAGGTTAACTAGGCTACCTCCTCTTCCAAGCCACTCATTTTCCCCTTGACTCTGCTAATGAGAAAAGAGGCAGGTTTATGTGTGTCTTTTTGTTAGTGTGATGTGTTGCATCTTTGGATGAGTTTATATGAGTTCTGTAGTGTAGGATGGCCTACTCTTAGACTACTTAACAACATTGTAATTCTACATTATTTTGCATAGTAATGCAGCGATTTATGTTGTTAAGTGGAATTAGGACTGAACAAGAGTTAATTCTGGAACACTTTTTAGTTTTAGTTTAGTCTTGGAAATTTTTACTAAAGGTTTTTGTAATTTGAGTAATGATTAACTCTAGTTATTGTCAGAATGGACCGTTTTAGTCGGCTTAACGTAATTTTATTATTATTGTTGCTAAAATTGCCCCTCTCAAAAGCGAAGATTGACTGTCTGTCAGATTAGCCTAGTTGTGAATGAATGAATGAATGGTCTTTATTGTCATTGATATAGTACAGGTACCAAACAACGAAATTTGGGAGGGGGGGCTCCCCTGGTGCTAGGAAAGAAAAAAACTAAAAAAACAAGAAGGAAAAGGAGCTGGTTTACATAAATAAAGGCTATGTACACTATCCACTATACTATACTATACAAATAAAACACTGTGCTGTACTCTATGCTATGCTATACCTATTCTAACATTTCCTATTCTCTGAACCTTATGTACCCTAGGGTTGTCATATTGCACATAGTGTTATTGCACATTCATTTAAAGTGTCGCAGTTTGCAGGCTTGAAATGTACACATTTGTGCCTCAGCACTACACCTGATTTCAATCCAGCAGCTGCCATCAATCCGTCCAGACTGTCCAGGGCCCAGAACCTAGTTCTTTGCTGTGTTCAGGGCCTGAATGGCCCTGGGGTAGAAGCTGAGCTTCAGTCTGTTTGTCCTTGCGAACATGGTCCTGAACCGCCTGTTCGCGGGCAGCCGAGCAAAGTGTTCGTACCCAGGGTGGGATGGGTCTCTGGAGATCTTGGAGGCCTTCCTGAGGCAGCGTGTGTTGTACAGCTCTTCCAGAGAGGGGAGGGGGGCGCCGGTGATCTTCTGGGCCGATCTCACGACTCTCTGTAGCGCATTCCTCTCTGCGGCTGTGCAGCTGGAGAACCAGTTGCAGATGCAGTAGGTGAGGATGCTCTCCACTGCGCAGCGGTAGAAGGCCACCAGCATCTCCTGTCCGATGTGGTCTTTCCTGAGGACTCTCAGGAAGAAGAGCCGCTGTTGTGCCTTCTTGATGATGGCTGCTGTGTTGTTCTTCCAGGACAGGTCATCCTGTATGTGCACCCCCAGGAATCGGAGGGTTGAGACTCTCTCCACGCTCCCTCCGTCGATGAGCAGGGGCTGGACCTCAGATTTTTTCCTCCTGAAGTCCACGATGATTTCCTGGGTCTTTGACTGGTTCAGCAGCAGGTTGTTAACCTTGCACAGCTTGCTCAGCTGCTCTACCTCATCCCTGTACGCCGCCTCGTCCCCCCCCGAGATGCAGCCCACCACGGTGGTGTCGTCTGCAAACTTTACGATGGAGTTGCTGGGGTGGACGGGGGTGAAGTCGTAGGTGTAGAGGTTGTAGAGGATGGGGCTTAGCACGCAGCCCTGGGGGGACCCAGTGCTGAGTCTGAGGGCTGTGGAGGTGTGGGAGCCCACCCGCACCCTCTGGGGGCGGTCGGACAGGAAGTCCTTGATCCATGCACATATAGAGTGTGATAGTCCCAGGTCTAGTAGTTTGGTCACTAGCCTGTCTGGAAGGATGGTGTTGAAGGCAGAGCTGAAGTCCACAAAGAGCAGTCTCGCGTAGCTGTTTCCCCTCTCCAGGTGGGATAGAGTGGAGTGGAGAGTCGTCGCGATGGCGTCCTCTGTGGACCTGTGGGCTCTGTAGGCGAACTGGTATGGATCCAGGTTGGGCGGGAGGCGTGTGACTATGTGGGCCCGGACTAGTTTCTCGAAGCACTTCATGATGATTGGTGTGAGTGCCACCGGGCGGTAGTCGTTTAGGCAGCTCACCGTGCTTTTCTTCGGGACTGGGATGATAGTTGAGGTTTTCAGGCAGGGTGGGATGGTGGCCTGGGACAGGGACTGGTTGAAGATGTTGGTGAAAACTAGGGGTGGGCAAACGATCAACATTTTTTGTTCGATCATCGTAACGAATTAACGATCAATTATCGATTAATCAATAAGGTGTTTTTTTCATTAAAAAACAAAAACAAAAAAAATCCGGTTTCAGACGGTTTTGATAAAAAACCGTTTCTATTTTTATAAACCCCGTCCATCCCTAGTTGGGTCGCAGTTCAGGCCCGCAGAAGGCTCCCTCAGAAAGGTGCAAACTTGTCAGCAGCAGCGCCTGCTGCGTATTGCTCCCCGAGGAGCTGTGCCATGGCGCTGACCGGAGGTCAGGTTACACTAACGTACGGGAACTTCCGTCATGCCGTACTGCGTTGCGAAATTCAATGCGAAGGCAAATGCAAAGTTCATTTCTCACACATAACGTGGACAAACTAATTTCCATTATTATTATTATTATTATTATAAAAAAAAAAAAAAAACGATTATCGGGCAAAATATTTTGTGATCGACCAAGACCTTATCGATCAATTAATCGATCATCGATCATCGATGCCCACCCCTAGTGAAAACCCCACCTGTATTTCTTCCTGTCAATTTCTGTCACTTTGCATTCGGTCTTCTGCTTTCTGCTTTAACCAAGCATCTGTCTGTTTGCATTCATGGTTGGTTTTGGCCAGGTTGGAGAACGTTCTCCAGACAGAGATGGGGTGGTCGTGACTTGCAAATTATTATTATTTTTCTACCAATAACAGCATTGAAACATGACAATGAGAAAGTCTTACAATTCTGCTTAAGTCATGCATGCTTTTGATTGGACCAAGCAAATATCCATCTCACCATTTAGTCTTTTTTTGCCACAGATTTTCGTCATTACTTTTGTTGACGAAATTAACATGGGACTGGACATACTGAGCTGCAATACAGACTGTGACTCCATACCAATACTATGTACCAATATATTGCCTCATCTACTGGTGAACTTGCTAAACCTTTTGCTTGTTGGAGCTAAATTGAAGACCCTGTATTTGTTTAGCCAATTTTTTAAAACTCACTTAGCTGCTCTAAGTACTGATTCAGGATCCAAGAGACAGGTGTCTTGGCATGACACTATAGCGTAATCCTTTTGTAATCCTTGCTCAAGCCATGTGCTCAGTTTGTTAATCCCAACTCTAATAAACAAGTTAAAGCTGAGGTTTATAGCTATGTCCGGCAAAAAGTGCAGCCACATCCATCCTCTCAGTCAGGGGGGGAAATTACTGTGAAGATCACAGAACATCCACAGAGAGATTTCCTCTCAATCTAATACACAAAGTGATTCTGTCAGCAACTTGCTGTGCTCAACATCAGTCCCCCAATCCATAGAAATCCTTTCACTCAGTTAAACGCCACTCTCAGGCCGCTGCGGCTTGCTCAAGGAATTGGCAGGGGGCTACTTTTGAAGGGAAGGCTTGCGTGACACTGCAGAAACCCTCTCAAACATTGTGGTTTGGGGTGTTTTTAGAAACCAGACTGTAAATCCTGCAAGAGGAAAAGCAGCGATGGAATGTAGCCTAGCGCTGGCCGAGCAGTGTTGAGCAGAGGCTTAAGTGATACGTCAGTTTTTGTAGTTCCCCCTAGCATGGAGCTTTTGGAAGTGGAGGATTTTTTCACTTTGTCTACATTCCGGGCTGCCACAGAATTAAAGTGTTTGTGTTTTGTTGTCGTGCTGAAGATGAGAGACGCTAAAAATAGAGAGGATTCTGTAATGAGGTTATGAGAGTCTTTCAACCCAGAGATGGGCTAGGTTAGGCTACTGCTAGCAGGAGGAAAATGAAACGAAAGCCATCAGCAACATCATAAATCTACGTACCTAGAAGGATCGGAACAGCCTCAACACGTGGAACAACGCCCTGTCTCCTCTCCACTGCCACAGCGCAGCGGCCCTGGTGCCACAACACAGCTTGAGGGGGCAATGCCCACCAAAATGTTGATGAATCTGGAACCTCCTCAATCAAGTCATTTTATCCACTCCACAAAGCGTTATTTGTTTCAAAATCCCCTCATTGCTCCTTCCCCCTCCAAAAACTACGCACATTTGATTTGATTTGATTTGATTGACTTAGGCTGGGCTGACGGTACTATCAGGGCGTCAGCAACATAGTTTGAGTAAATAAACCTACCTACCTAAAGAACTAGCCAGCTAACTATAACCTACTGTATAGGCCTATATGTTGATATGTTTGAGTATAATCGTTTGAGTCGTTTATTTGCAAAGTTGTTCAAATGTGCTCTCTGTTTGTAGCGGGCTAACAGCATAGTAGCCCGACAAGGCTTTTCTGCTGACAAGACAGTGGTCTATGTACGTACGGTATGTTGTTGTTGTATGATCAATTATCCAACCTGTTTTATGACAAAGCTTGAATGTTTTTTTGTTGTTGTTTGTTTTGTCTTAAGACATTTCATATGACCCCTTAACACTTAATCAGCAATGAGGGGTCATTTGACCCATGTGAGTACAAAATCTGTTATATCTTTGCACTCGATCAAATTTCAGGACCCTCCTTTCATGACCTTTCCTAGATATGTGCGTTCTACCACCCAGTATCCTTACATTTCACATCAAAATCACATCAGGATAAGCTAGTATAAAGCTATTTTGCTTTTTTTCTGTGTAGGAAGCAGGCTAATTTACAATTTACAAGCGGCCAACTAGTGGTCATTGTGTGTAAATAGCAGCTTGAGCATTGTAAAGACAAGACTATGGTCATTTGACCCCAGAGGCGGATGTTTTAGTAGGTAAAAAGGCACGTCTGTTCTAGTGTTAATTACATTACCCTGGCTCCCGGCCTGTGCCACAGTCTTAAAGGGCCTCTCCGTGGAGGCTTGTGGTGAACAAAAGGCGTCTCCTACGGAGGCTTACGGGGGACCATATGGGGAATCCTTTAAATTCAACACTTCCTGGATACGTGGAGAGGCCTGACCTGCTGTCCTGTTTTTGTCCTGCCGTCATCACTATGAAAGGCTTCATTAAGTCTCTATAATGCAGAACTGTAAAACGAGTCCCACATCCTGTCTTGTTGTCATAGTAATTGGGGGTAGCCTAACGAGATGTTCATTGAGGAAGAAGTAGGTCTGAGTGTCTGATCCAGGTCACTTGGATTCTTCGGTTAGTACACTGTTGTTAGTACGCTATAACCTACAATACTGTTAGTGCACTGTTACCTACAATACTGTACACTATTACCTACAATACTGTTAGTGCACTGTTACCTACAATACTGTACACTATTACCTACAATACTGTTAGTACACTATTACCTACAATACTGTTAGTACACTATTACCTACAATACTGTTAGTACACTATTACCTACAATACTGTTAGTACACTATTACCTACAATACTGTTAGTACACTGTTACCTAAAATACTGTAGACTACTACCTACAATACTGTATTGTACACTATTGCCTACAATTCTCACTATTATTAGTAGCCTACACTATAACCTACAATACTGTACACTATTACCTAATACTACAATACTGTTAGTACACTATTACCTACAATACTGTTAACTATTAGGCTACCTACAATACTGTTAGTACACTATTACCAACAATACTGTTAGTACACTATCACCTACAATACTGTTAATACTGTTCATAAGCCTACTTACTCTAGACAGTATTGTAGGCTTATGATGAACAGAGTAAAGGATTAAAGTCTAGATAGAATCATCCTAGAGATCCGTCTCTGAAAAGTCTCTCCAGAATCGTGATTGAGACGTTTACAGTCAGGCGCGTGTGTCAGAAGGCCCTGGCCATCGCCATCCTCTCTCATCCTCTGTTTGTGTTTGGTCTCCTGTCAGGGCCTGTCACTTTCAGAGAGGGTTGTTTTTTTCCATTGTGTCTGTGTGTGTGGTCCCTGTCTGTGGCAGGCTTGCTGTGTCTCCATAAGGGCAGGGGGGGGACGGGGGGACGGGGGGGGGACAGAGCAGAGCAGGTTGACTGCTTGGGTGATTACCTGTCCTGTCCCATCCATTCAACGGCACACAGCTTGGCCACGTCATGCATCATCAACTGACACAGAGTTATTAGGATGTCATTAGGCCGCCAGCTCGCCGCCGCGCCTGCCATGTTCATTTGTTGGGTTGTCTGCTAGCAGGGAGGGAGTCAACAGACAGCTTGTTGTGGGAGCTGCGGTGAAATTTGGCGTATAAGACCTCATTTAAAAGAATATTGATGCACCCACCCACCACTCCCTTTCTCTCTCTCTCTCTGTCTGTCTGTCTCTCTCTCTCTCTCTCTCTCTCTCTCTGTCTGTCTGTCTGTCTCTCTCTCTCTCTCTCTCTCTGTCTGTCTCTCTGTCTGTCTCTCTGTCTCTCTCTCTGTCTCTCTCTCTGTCTGTCAGTCTCTCTCTCTCTCTGTCTCTCTCTCTCTCCCCCCCCCCCCTTGTCCCCCATCTCACGCTCAACCTCTTTTGCTCGCCCTCTCATTCATTGAACCGCCTACTGTCCTCTCTCTCTCTTCTCTCCTCTGCCGACCACAGTGTCACAGAACAGGTGGGATCAATTACTAGCCATCTGCAGCCTGCTCCTCACCACAACCAGCTCCCTAATAGAGGGAATCAGAGCGTGGTGGGTCCATGGCCGGGTGTGGTGTCAGAGATCTAGGATGTGTGGCAGGATAAGAACAGACAGAGAGAGAGAGAGAGAGAGGGGTAGGATTTGTAACACTTGGGAGTACAAATGACAAACTGGATGACCCTATCTGAATTCATGGGGGGTGCCTGGATTGATGAATATTTCATTGTGGATGGGCCCTGATTTGTCATGGGGAGGGGGGGGGAGGCGGGGAGGTGGGGGGTAGGGGCACCCTGTAATTTGAACCCTGGTACAGTACACCCTCGAGCTTTCTCAACGACCTGCTTCAGAGTGAGACTAAAGCAGTTCAACGCCTACATGCCTGCTAATCAGGTCTTGGAGATAGGCGAAGTACACACACACACTCTCTCTCTCTCTCTCGCTCCCTCTCTCTTTATCTCTTACACACACACACACACACACACACACACACACACACACACACACACACACACAACCCGTTGGCCAATCGAAGCATCAGATTACATGAAGGGCCACTGGCATTCCTGGAGCTCACCCATGCGTTCAGACTTCCTCTCTTTGTGGCATCCCTCTCATATCTAACATCTGCTGGTATATACACAGCGGTTTTGAAGTGAAGGGTCTCATGTCTTGTCTCTCCCTCCCCCTCCCCCTCCCCCCACCACCCTCTCTCTCCTGCAGATGGAATCTCCGATCTCCACGCCTGCCCCTCCCCCCCTCCACCTCCTGGCTGCCGTGGGCAACAACAACAGCAGTGACGTCGCCTCGCCGTGCGAGCAGATCATGGTCCGCACGCGCTCCGTAGCGGTGAACACGTCGGACGTCGCCATGGCAACGGAGCCCGAGTGCCTGGGGCCGTGCGAGCCCGGTACCAGCGTCAACCTGGAGGGCATCGTCTGGCAGGAGACGGAAGACGGTACGTTGTGTGCCGCGGCTCTCAGAACCAAACCAAACCCTTTTTGACGCTTGAAAGAGTAGTGAGCGAGTCTTCTCTAGTTAATCTGTGTCCTGGGAGTCTTTGATAGACTAAACAGCTGTGTCTAGGCTTCTCGGACCTTTATGTGAACAAAGGCGATTCCTTTTAGTTCAGTCTGGGCCTTGAAGTTCGAACGCGAAGAAAAAGTGATTGAGATCTTTTTTGTTCTACCGTTTTGCCCACCAGTAGGAGGCAAACGAGGGCAACATAGTTTTCCAACTATGCAACAGTCCAACTATATATATATAATAATATCAAAGAAGAATATATATATGTTACGGTACATGTGGGAAAACTAGGGTTAGGGTTAGGTGCTAGGGTGCTACGGTTAAGGTTAGGGTTAGGGTTAGGATTAGGATTAGGGTTAGACATGCCAGCATGTACCAGGTCGACGTAGCACCTAACCCTAACCCTAGTTTTCCCACATGTACCGAATTCCCACATGTACCGTAACATATATATATATCTTATGATTTGATATATATATATCATTATTTCTTTATTTTGTTTACATATTTATCACTCGCAGGCCATGTTTGCAGGGTCTCACTCAGTAACCATCATTCTCAGTCATGCACAATAATGCCGACACCTAATCTTCAAAGGGAGGCTCATGTTCTATCACTGGGCAGGCAGGCAGGCAGACGGGGTAAGAATCGCCCACACAAACACAGTGTTGCCCGTCTGTCTGCTCCGAGCCACTGGGCGAATATAAAGGCCCCTCTGCCTCATCAACATTCCCAAAGCACGGCTCAGCTCTTAAGTGTTTTTCTCTTTCCAGCCGTGGGCGCTGTCTGATTCACCCCGGTCCTCCACACCGGGAACATGTGGGAGTGAACGCAGCCAGCCCCCCCCACACCCCCACCCACCCACCCTAACAACGTCTCAGAGCAGGGGGAGAGCTAGCAATTGCAGGGTTCGGTGGAAGGGGAGGCTGGTACTTAGACAAGGCCATGTCTGTGTGTGACATGACACACACACACACACTCACACTCTTCCTCAATTTCAATCTGCCGTTTGGCTGGAAGAGGTAATCGTTGAGTTGATAGACCCCAGTGGGGGCTCAGAGGGGGGTCGGTTGGAGTGGGTTGGTGGTTTTGTGTGTGAGTGTGTTGCTGTGTGTGTGTGTGTGTGTGTGTGTGTGTCGGTATGTACAGTATGTGTGTATGCGTGTGTGTGTGTGTGTGTGTGTGTGTGTCGATATGTTTGTGCGTGTGTGTGTGTGTGGAGGCCTGCCTCTGTTCGGCAGGTGAAGAGGTCGATATAGTCCTCAGTGTTGTAAACATTGGGGTTGCAAGAGTGCACATCCCCACTTTGAAGCAAGTGTTTTTTCTGTTTTTTCAGCTTTTTTTTCTTCCTCTCTTTATCTCTGAAGCGGCCAGATCTATATCTCAGTGACACACTGTGTGGGTGGAAAAGCAGAACAAACGGTACTGTGGTAGAGAAACATCCCCCTCAGATGAAAGTGTTTAAGGATGTCTCTCCCTGCAGAATGTAACACAATATCTGCATGTGTTGAACAATCTGTCACTAAACCACAGCGCCGTGTGCTAGCCTCTGGTTCGGTGTCTCGGAACGTTCCGCTCGGCTTGCGTTTCGAGGACGTGAGGAAGCAGCTAGGGCCCTTGTTCATTCCTGGCAACGCGCAAACGTCGTGCTATTTCAGGATTACGCTGTAGGTTATTGCAGCCATTTGGCAGAGGCTACAACGCGATCGTATTGAGTCGACGGGGTTGTTCATAGAATGATGAAGCAAGCCGCTAGACTAGGGAACAGGAGATGACGTACTATTGTGACAAATCAACTTACAGCGATTGTGCCGTCAAGAATTGTTAATGTCGTAGTGGCATTATAACGTGACAAGAACATGCTTTTCAAAAATGGAGCCAGCTTTTGAATACACTACCCCAGTTACTCTCTTCACTTCCCCCCCTGTCTCAGACTTCTCCCTCATACTAGGGCGACCTAACAAATGAAAACCAAATGAGGAAATCTGGGCAAACATGCTGCCAAAAGCGAAGATATACAGAACCAGGGGGAGAAACAGTCTGATTAGGAATGACGATGAGCAGTCCTCCTGCTCGGCATGACAACTGGCGTGTGTGTGTGTCTGTGTGTGTGTGTGTATGCGCCCGAGTGTGTGTCTGTGTGTGTGTGGAGTCCATTTAGCATGCCACGCAACAGCTGCTTCCTCACCTCTCTGCCTTTTGCCCTTGTGGAAGTAAATGAACAACAGACTTGAGTGAGAACGTCTGCACCTTGACCTTGCCAGCCTGGAATTAAAGAGCTAGAGGAAAGTGATAGCCGAAGAGGCCAAAGATACTCCCAAAAGAAACATGCCGACTGCCCTCGCAGATGGATTAATCTTTTGTCCCAGATCACAGTTAGTTATCACGTAAAAAAAGGATTGATGTTAAAAAAAAGATTCAATGGAATTTGCGTTTCAAGGTAACACCCTTCTGGAATATATTTGACTCCCGAACAAATCTCGACCTTTGAAAAAAACCCGTATCTGTGTGCGAATCAACGATTCAGCTTTCAACAATGGAGATGCCTGTAGAGGGGCATTTCAAAGTCATCCTCTCTTATATTGAACCGTAAACATGAGACACAGACAGAAAGAGAAAGAGCGAGAGAGAGAGAGAGAGAGGGGGCGGCGGGGGGGGAGAGAAGAAGAGAAGAACGAGAGACCCAGTCACAGAGCGGGTTTGATTCAGACAGCTCGCGGCGTGTGTGTGAAATGAAGCGCCGGGGAGGAGCAGGGACTGGTATTTTAAGGCTGAGCTCTGACACAAATCCCTGGGCACAGCACGGCTGCGGCGTGGCACCATCGCCAGGGTCGCCGCGGCCCAGCGGGGCTAACCCCTCCCAGGCCTCCGCATGCTGATGCCTCCAAATGTCATTTCTGAAATGGTCGGGAAGTTTATTGCTCTTGAATCGCAGCCCAGAAAGGCTCTGGCTCTGTGTCCCAGGCCAAGGGAACACAAGAGAGGTCCCGGCCAAACACTGCAGCTCTCCACGCCAGTACACACACACACACACAGACACAGACACACACACACACACACACACACACACACACACACACATCCAACCCCCCACCGACCCATGTCAACCCCATCTCCAATACGCAGCAGGGTTTTCCCCTAGTGGCTCCCACAGGCACTTAACCGCCTTCATAGATGAATAGTACAGGCTGTTTGTCTGGTGGATTATTTATATACAACATGTTACATCATTGGGAGGATTACGACTGTTAGTTTTTTAAAAGTTAAGAGGTCAGGTTATTTGACGTCGGAGCAGAGAAAGAGGTCAGTATGAAATGGATATTGCTGTTGGGAGATGTCTCTCTTTAGCCACAGCTGACTCTCTTATTTCTTGTTGAACTTTTTATGTGTTGTTTTGTAATCGTATCATATTGCGGACAGCGCGCACGTGTGAAAAGAGGCCCTTGATCTCAGTGTTTTTTTTCTTCCGTTGTATAAATAAAAGTGAAATATGAAAAAATGAAATAAAAACAGGAGCCGTGTCAGGTGGTTGGAAAGGTGCCGTGTCTTATGAAAGGGTTTCTCCTGGTCTGTAGTACACTGTGTCGGCCATGCTCCCCTGCTCTTTTGAACACTTACCTGTCAAAGGCCTCATTGAAATGTTTTTTTTAGCGAGCTAGCTTGCGTAGCTAGGGGTATGCCCTTGAAGTATGGAGCGAGCATTGACAAGTGGCCAGTAGCTGTCCGCCTACACACACCAAAGAGTAAAAAAGAAGGTAAGGGAGCGAAACATTTACATGAAAGACTTTGTATAAAATTAGTATAGAGGACGTGTCGGCAAAGAAAGGACAACTGTCTTCTTTGAGTCGTACACTCTTTTATCAAAACACCCTAGTCGAGAGGACTGTATCAGAACCCCAAATACAGCAGGGACGCCTGATAAGGAGTAAGGACTCTATCAACATATCATTAATATTGTTTGGAGTGTTTGGAAAGGCCGGATGAGTGTCTTGGAGTGAAACAAAGAGGTTTCAATTCTGCACTTCAGGTGATTTGAAAGATTGTTTCAACCGACACCCGAGTTTTGAATCTCTTGATTTATTGGTGTAACATAACACCAGGGGCGGCTGTGGCGCAGGAGGTAGAGTCGGCGTCTAACAATCGCAAGGTTGGCATATCGGCAGTTCGAGCCCCGGCTGGCCACATGTCGAAGTGTCCTTGGGCAAGACACTTAACCCCAAATTGCTCCCAATGAGCGGGCCGGCGCCTTGCATGGTAACTTGCCGCCATTGGTGTGTGAATGTGTGTGTGAATGGGTGAATGAGAGGCCATTGTAAAGTGCTTTGGAATAAGGCGCTATATAAGTCAGTCCATTTATTTCATGTCACAAAGCATCTCATGATGAATGTCTCAAAACCTTCACAACAATGTGTTTCACTTTATGTAGGCTCTGGAAACACCAGCGAAAGAAAGGCTTGGAATGCTTTAAATTGGTGGCAGCTCAACAGTTGCCACCGGTTGTTGTGTTTCACCACGCTATCTTTTAACAGTACACACAAACACACACAAACTGGTCGATGCCTCATAATCTGTCTGTCTGTTTAACTGTTGAAGTGGCCAATTTCCAACTCGCCAGAACACGAGACAATTTTGGAATTGAAATTCCATAGCTGGCTGTGGATAGACGCCGGCCCATTCTGCCTAACTGACAAGTACATCCTTTCATTCACTCAGATATAGTCATAAGGGGTAATCATCAGCCTGAGGGGAATTTATCGGCCCTGCCAATTGTAGCCGTGATGTTATACACCACGCACATCTCAACCAGCATTTGACTAATGGTTGCTTTGGCACCTCCTCTTTGCTTGGATCACAACAGTTTCACTTGAAGGGGAAAATGCCGGGAGGCTTATTTGAACGGTGAAGATGTATTTTCTTTTTGCGAAACGAGCTTATTATGAAGACATCCCCCATACATCTTTGCCCACTTCCGACCGTGGATGAAACGGGTAATCGTGTTAAAGAGGTTCCGTGTCATACGTTGAACCTCGTGTTATGGATTTATCACATCGATTCATCACAGCTGTCCTCCCCTTTTGTCACAGCACTCCCCTGTTTGGTGTTTCAGAGTGTTCATTGTGCCTCTTAGTAAGTGTCACTCACTCCCATTACAAGCGTCAAAGAGAGAAACGGCACGCCGCTGATGACATTATGACCGTTTGAAAGGCATACCAATATCCTGATTTCCACAAAACCCATGACAACTGGGAGTTCAACCACCATTTTCACAGCATGTTACTCTCTGACGGCCCGAGTGAATTAGCCAGTTAATGGAATATTTAATTACAGCGCTGGTTTGAATCAATAAATGGATGGTAACACTTTCACGCTCCCCCTGTACCTGTGTAGTAACTCAAGTTACAACATTATACTGGTATACTGCATATGAGTTTCCGATATGTCGCCATTAGAATAGCAGTTTGCTATCACATCTATTATTCACTTGTAATTGACTGCTGTGCAGTCTCATAATGATTTTCAAGACCGTTTTCCCTCAGAGTTCTCGTTTTCCCATTTCCACAGTCCCTTGATGAACACAGCTCTCAGAGCAGAATGGCTAGTGGGAGCAAAGTGGCATCTCCACAGGGAAAGGTGGCAAACCTTATTAGCAGCTAGAAACATTAGCCGTGCAGCTTGCTGTGTGTGTGTGCGGGGGGGGGTAGTGTGTGTGTGTGTGTGTGTGTCTGCGTGTGTACGTGCGCATGCAGTGGTAATTACCACCTTTAGTTGAAAGTGCCGTTATATTGTTCAAGTGAATGATTGCTCTCTTGCTTAAGACGCGTACTGGAATCGTTAGAGCAACCTACACGACTGTTTGTTTGGATTAGCCACCTCATCTGTCAATTTAAATGGTTAATGTGTTGTACACTGTCAATTTCACATTCATTTTCACATTTGCGCAGTTGTGCCAACATACTTTCCCCTAGTGGCATGAGTCACATCATGTAGGCAAGAATACAGGTATGAAGGACTTGTAAAGCATTGCATTATAATGCTCAGGAACAATAACTACCGACCAGTGTTGTTGTCGTCCTATTGGGCAGGACGAGAGGTCAGAGGGGTCAGAGTCTGAAGCGGTGGCCTGGAGACTTGACCTGCCAGCGGGAGGCCTGATTACGTCCCCTCGCTGCGGACTAATGAAACACGTCAGTGGGGACCTGGGAAGCCGGTGACCCGTGCAGCCAGCCTGACTGATCCTCTCTGTCATTAGGCTCTTATTAAATAACAGTACACAAGGACCGGGGGAGACTAGTGGACGAGGGGCCGCCGCTGCTTGTTGCTTAGTGGCATTAAAGAGGAAATGAGAGGTGAAATTACAGGCCAATTCCCCTCATTAATGTTGGCTTCAATCAGCCAGCCACGGTGACCCTAATGAGGTTGACGGGGAGGAGGGGGGAGGGGGGGGAGGAGGGTAACCCACTGATGCTGGCCTGTCCAGAACCTAAGCCCCAGACCTCCACCCACCCCCGGCTAAACTCCCATTTCAGAGGGATAGCCTTGTGTTTGTCTCTGTGACGCCATTCTGGTCCCTCACTCTGTAAACAAGTGCAGAGGCCAGAGTGAGTGGCTGCTGGTGCCATTCTGGGTTTATTATGTACCGAGAGAGAGAGAGAGAGAGTAGTGGGGGCGGGGTGTGAAAGGTGTTTCGCAGAAGGCCTAAGCCCTCTTAAAGTTACGCAAGACCGAACCCGAGGACCTCTGCTTCCCCCTAACACACAAGAGTTGCTTTCTAGTTCGCTCCGGTTGAGAGAGCAAGGACCCGGACTGGAGGTGAACACTTTCTGGTCTGTTTACCGTCTAGAGCAGGCAGGGGCCAGTGACCGAGTGTCAGCAGGTTCCTGTATACACATGCATTATACACTCACTTACTGGTTTCACACCAGATGCGGTAAAGACGAGGCAGTCCTTCAGCGAAGAGAAGCAGAAATGCTAGCTGCTCAAAGGGGAAGGGGCGATGGAAGGAATGAGGATGAGTGGATGGGTAAAAGGAACAGGAGAAGGGGGTTGAGGAAAAGGAACAGGAGAGGGGTTGAGGAAAGGGGACGGAGAGAGAGAGGTTTCCTGAGCCAATAAGGAATGGAAGCTGCCAGCCAGCATTCTTGTGCCATTAGAGAAGTGACTCCACTGCAGAGTCCAGTTTCTCTGCAGTGCTGAGATGGCATACTGAGCTCACCATTAGAGGGGAGTGGGCGGTAATAAATGTTGACTGTTTTTAGACGGAGATTGAGCTCGCTCTCTTTTTGAAGCCATAAGCTTCTTTTTCTTAGGTGTTTCTCTTTTTTTTTGCTCTCGATGTTAGTGAAAAGAGCGATTTGCCTTGCAAATATGCAATGTGTCATAATTTATCAGCAGCTTTCTATCTGGCTGTGCGTGTAAATTATGATTAGCCTTAATCAGCAGCCGCTGTACAAGATTGTGTCGCAGGGTCACAGAAGGAGAATGTCGGAAGCTGAGGAGAGAAGTGTGAATCTGAAAGCGCTGACTCAGAATGACTTGACTGACGGGTAGAGAGATTTTGAGATGTCAGGTTTCTCCCGCACAGTCTGTCATTTGTGCTGTGTCGTCTTCTCTACTGCTGTGTGTGTGTGTGTGTGTGTGTGTGTGTGTGTGTGTGTGTGTGTGTGTGTGTGTGAGTGAGATACATACTGTAACTGTATTATATGCATTGATCGCATTGTATGCATTGATGTATTGATCGCACGGGACGATCTCACGCTTGGCTAAACTTCGATTGGAGACGAACGGTCAGGTATCTTCCTCTTCTCTGGTCATACCTAGATAGGCTAGCCGTGCGGAGCGCTACCAACTTATCACAAGTGAAATGGCAACACAGAAGCGTGTGGTCAGTATACTCTACTGGTAGATACCAGTCAAGGATATTCACGTATCATGCCCTGTTCATCTCTTTTAGTCCTGCGACGATAGACGATAGACATTCATTCGTTTAGCAGCTCTGTGCTCCGAGCGCTCTGTTAAAGTCTTCTAGCAGAATCATTCAAGCGTGACAGTTTAAACCCCGGGGCTGAAAGTGAACTCCGGACCCATTGCTTAAAGAATCTCTTCTTCATCTTCCGCATGTTTCCCCCATGATAATAGCTTACTGTAGCTCTCATGATAACAGCTTACTGTAGAACAACCGTCTCTCAGAAGGAGCCAGTTCAGTTCACCAGCAGCAAAGTCAGATGGAGGACAGCAAATTATTTTACATACAAATAACCCTCTTTGGTTAATTGAAACTCTGTGATGTGTGATGGTGAAATAGCCTCTTTGGATGGGGGTAGTACTTTTCAGTGAGTACTGAAGCTGATGTAAGGTCTTGGGTCCACTTTGAGGTCAAAGTTTAGGTCTTAGATTCACAGTGGAGGAGGAATTCATGTTAATCCCCAAGGCCCAGTATATGCTTTTAATCTGGATCATTCTTTTTTTTGCTATCCAGGATAATATTTCCCATATACTCCTCAAAATCTGCCAGATAGACCTGATCCTGGATCACAAGAAACTGTCATGATAATTCTGAAATACTGCGTCCAGGCTGTTAGGTGTCAATATGAGACATGAGAAATGTAGGCAAATGATTTCATGTGAATGTGTTTTCCTTTACCTCTTAAGACAACAGCAACAACTATGAAAAAGGTTTGCACATTGTAAACAGTCATTGAAGATGTATGCTGGGAGACTCTCAGAAAACCAGAGTTCCACACTAGCCACACACTACTATACTACAGTACACTATACTGACACAATTTAAAGTGGCCATTATTTCCGGAAATGCCCTGTGAAGCAAACTAAGCTGATTGGTCTTATTGATATGAGCGAGTTCATTTCATTCTTCCACATTTTGTTATTGTTTTTCGGAAATAAAAGAGGTATTTCGGACGTTCAGACATGGTTTTAGGTAAATGAATATGGCATGACTACATGTAACCATCTAGTCACACACAGTTTCGCACTCTGAAACCTGACACCACCACTTCATTCTGCCATGAAAGCTATTGGCTAACGCCTGCCATAAATGGTGAATGGACTGACTTATATAGCGCCTTATTCCAAAGAGCTTTACAACGTCTTCTCATTCACCCCATTCACACACACATTCACACACCAATGGCGGCAAGCTACCATGCAAGGCGCCGGCCCGCTCATTGGGAGCAATTTGGGGTTCAAACCTCCTGCGCCACAGCCGCCCCAAGCCATGACAGCCTACGAGCATGATTGGGGATTTGTATTGGAAAAGCAGTTCCTGGACCTCTTAGTATAATCTCTTTGGTAAAACAAGCGTAAATCTCTTTAGTCTGTCGACCACTCTTTGATACAGCTGAAGACATGCCTGCAAATGGAAAACCCCATAGCTCAGACTTTCTGTTTTCTTTCCTCACAGGAATGCTGGTGGTTAACGTCACCTGGCGGAACAAGACATACGTGGGCACCCTATTGGACTGTACCCGGCACGACTGGGCGCCACCCAGGTAACGCACATCCCCATAGAACACATCCCCATAGAACACATCCCCATAGAACACATCCCCATAGAACACATCCCCATAGAACACATCCCCATAGAACACATCCCCATAGAACACATCCCCATAGAACACATCCCCATAGAACACATCCCCATAGAACACATCCCCATAAAACACATCCCCATAGAACACATCCCCATAGAACACATCCCCATAGAACACATCCCCATAGAACACATCCCCATTGAACACATCCCCATAGAACACATCCCCATAGAACACATCCCCATAGAACACATCCCCATAGAACACTTCCCCATTGAACACATCCCCATAGAACACATCCCCATTGAACACATCCCCATTGAACACATCCCCATAGAACACATCCCCATAGAACACATCCCCATAGAACACCTCCCCATAGATTCTATGGTTATGGTGTTATGGCATAGAACCTCAGTCTCTTCATGTGGAACCAAGCCCATCAAAATCTAGTGTACTGTGTTCACTTAACTCTAGGACCCACATTGTTTTCGCTAGTGTTTCGTTCTTTGCTTGTTATGTTGAGCTATGCTAAGCTACACTAACCACTCAGCACCATTGCTATGCCATTTCAAAGCTATTGTACTTTGTAACAGCATGCTAACAGTGTTGCTACATTGTTCCTACATAAGTATAGAGCAGCGTCTAGCTCCATTCTATAATTAAGCCTGCTTTAACCTTTACCTGTGTGCACAGCATACAATATACCGTCCATCAACCTAGCTCTTTCAGGGTATCCGCGGTGTCTTGAAAAGTATTAAAAGTTGATAAATAAATTTTGGGAAAATCAAGACCCTTAATAAGTATTAAAAAGTCTTATCACGGTTTTATGAGGTCTTGAATTTTGTAGGTATTTTTCTGAATTAGACTCTGTCCAAAGAGTTTGTCCTAAAAACTTTTAGTAAAATAATGTATTCGTTTTATTAAAAAACAAAGATGAACCGGAAATTCTGTTGTATGATAGTGGTCTTGTCTATTGCAAACTAAAACTGTTAAGTTAAAGGTGTCACTGATGTAAACGGTTACAGCTCGAAGTGGCGGTGAGGTCTGGAAAAATATTGACTAGGTCTTTAAAAAGTCTTAGAAAGGTATTGAAATGAACCTCAAGATTCCTGTATATACCCTGTCTTTTGATATTAGCTTCACCACCTTAGCCTCTAATCTCTAACCCATTAGATAGCCATCAGTACAGTCTGTGCTATCTCTGGAGGTGTAGCAGGAATCTCTCCGCAGCGCTCATTACCTAAGCTCTGAGGAGACTCACTCAAGGCACTAGACTCAACACATTTTTGCAAAAAAGACTGACATCCCCAAGAGGAAGTGATGGAAATAGAACTCTATAACAAGGCAGATTGGCCAATCCAATTATTGTGCTAAAAGCTTTTCCCAGCACTGTATCACATTCCACCCCCCCCAGGGGTGGGATGAGCCGGGCCATCAGCATTGTCTTGGTGGTGGTGTCTAATTCTCTCCGTCTATCTCCGTGTTTTAATTCCTGCAATTCCATCTCATTTAACGAGCATGAAAGCTTTGAACCGGTTTTTTGATGAAAATCTCCAATGTCAAATATACGGCATTTAGACAAAAAGTAGACAAGGCATTGATTGTTTTGTTTAATAAGTTTGTAATTTGTACTCCAAGAGTACAGACTGTACAGCCTCGTTGTTTGTCTGAAGGACATTCACTCAGTAAGTTAGCGCAGCTCAACTTTGCCTTCAAGGCTTTCCAGTAAAGCTCATATCATTTGACAATCTTTTCAGTGTGCAGAATCTGCCGGCTCTCACGCTTATGTTGAATAATGAATGAGGATGAGTTCCTGCTCCCCTGTCAGGCAGCCTATGGATGGGTTCACATCCCCTGTCAGGCAGCCTATGGATGGGTTCACATCCCCTGTCAGGCAGCCTATGGATGGGTTCACATCCCCTGTCAGGCAGCCTATGGATGGGTTCACATCCCCTGTCAGGCAGCCTATGGATGGGTTCACATCCCCTGTCAGGCAGCCTATGGATGGGTTCACATCCCCTGTCAGGCAGCCTATGGATGGGTTCACATCCCCTGTCAGGCAGCCTATGGATGGGTTCACATCCCCTGTCAGGCAGCCTATGGATGGGTTCACATCCCCTGTCAGGCAGCCTATGGATGGGTTCACCTCCCCTGGCAGGCAGCCTATGGATGGGTTCACATCCCCTGTCAGGCAGCCTATGGATGGGTTCACATCCCCTGTCAGGCAGCCTGTGGATGGGTTCACATCCCCTGTCAGGCAGCCTATGGATGGGTTCACATCCCCTGTCAGGCAGCCTATGGATGGGTTCACATCCCCTGTCAGGCAGCCTATGGATGGGTTCACATCCCCTGTCAGGCAGCCTATGGATGGGTTCACATCCCCTGTCAGGCAGCCTATGGATGGGTTCACATCCCCTGTCAGGCAGCCTATGGATGGGTTCACATCCCCTGTCAGGCAGCCTATGGATGGGTTCACATCCCCTGTCAGGCAGCCTATGGATGGGTTCACATCCCCTGTCAGGCAGCCTATGGATGGGTTCACATCCCCTGTCAGGCAGCCTATGGATGGGTTCACATCCCCTGTCAGGCAGCCTATGGATGGGTTCACATCCCCTGTCAGGCAGCCTATGGATGGGTTCACATCCCCTGTCAGGCAGCCTTATGGATGGGTTCACATCCCCTGTCAGGCAGCCTATGGATGGGTTCACATCCCCTGTCAAGCAGCCTATGGATGGGTTCACATCCCCTGTCAGGCAGCCTATGGATGGGTTCACATCCCCTGTCAGGCAGCCTATGGATGGGTTCACATCCCCTGCTGCTGGAGAGATTCGCAGGGGGAAAGAGATGACTCATAGTGGCCCCGTGTCTTTTTGTCTCATATTGCTAACCTTCACTGTCGAGCAGAAAGATAATTACATTACAATTAAGAGAGTCATGGGGGTCGGCTATTTTAAGGATGTCAATTATTACTGTATGTTATGATTACAAATGCAGGTAGATTAGTTCACAACCTTTTATTCAGTAATTGATGTTCACTCCGTTAAGTAAGAAATGTATGTAATTACTTTTTTTTTTCTCTCTTATATAATATGAGCTTCCTGTTTTTTTATGTTCACCTAAACATAAAACAACCTACGTTTGGTCTACGCAGAAATATAGAATGACATGAAATACAGAACTAATCAACAATCATAATGATATAATACATTAGACTTTTCTAGACGCTTTACAAACTGAAAAGATCGAGTAGTAATAATAAAAAGAAACAAAAAACAAATAAAATAAAGTATAGGGGCCTAATTAAGGTAGTGCTGGGGACACATGGGAAGGGGGTGGGGGGGTGGAGAGCGTTAACTGGTGATGATAATGATTGCTAATTGCTTCCTGTGTCCCTCCAGGTTCTGCGAGTCCCCCACCAGTGATCTGGAGATGAGGAACGGCCGAGGCCGGGGCAAGAGGATGAGGCCCAACAGCAACACGCCCCTCAACGAGAACAGCAACTCCTCCGACAACAAGGGCAGCAACAGCAGCAAGACGCGGGGCGCCGCCGCCTCCAACAACAACAACAACAACAACAGCAGCAGCAGCAGCAGCAACAGCAAGGGCCGACGGGGGGGAAGCCAACCCACCTCCTCAGAGCGCCGCACGCCGCCCAACAGCAACACCACGGCGGAGGAGGTCAAGGCCAGCCCCTCGCCGGCGGGGAAACGCAAGACCAAACCCTCGGCCTCCGACATGGAGCCTAACTCCAGCTCCGAGGAGACTAAGGGGAACAAGAGAATGCGCACCAACTCCAACAGCGGAGGAGGAGAAGGCGGAGGAGGAGGTGGAGGAGGAGGAGGAGGAGGAGGAGGAGGAGGAGGAGGTGGTGGAGCGCCGCTGCCCGCTCTCCCCATCCCCTCCATTAAGACTGAGCCCCTCCCCCCCGCCCCGGACCGTACGTGCCCCTCGCCGGTGCTAATCGACTGCCCGCACCCCAACTGTAACAAGAAGTACAAGCACATCAACGGGCTGAAGTACCACCAGGCGCGCGCCCACAACAACGACGAGGACATAAAGCTGGACCTGGACGGGGACAGCGAGTACGGGGAGGAGTCCTCCACCCTCCACCCCGAGCCGGGGAGCTGCAACGGAGCGTCCATATCTCAGAAAGGCAGTCTGTCCCCGGCGCGGTCGGTCACCCCTAAAGGCAGGGGCTTCGACGCCCAGAGCCCGTCCCCTTCCCCGGGCAAGTTCGGCTCGAAACAGACCAGTAAAAAGAAAAGCGGCGGCGGCGACGCCGACCCCGACGTGTGCGGCGTTCCGATGGACGGCTGTGAGGCCGGGCCGTGCCTCACCGACGAGGCCAGCAACGACGGCCTGGACGAGAGGAGAGGCTCGGACAAGGACAAGTCCAAAAAGTCCAGCGGCGGCGGCGGAGCAAAGTCCGATAAACTGGCCCAGAAAAACGTCAAGTCCTCCCGCCCTCTCCCCCCGCCGCCGGGGGCTGTAGCGTCCCAGCAGCTCTACTCCCTCCAGACCTCTTCATTCCCTGCAGGAAACCCCAACGCCTCCCCAGGAGTGACCCCCATGATCCAGGGGGTCCCTAAGAGCCCTCAGGTAGTAGTAGTAGTAGTAGTAGTAGTAGTAGTAGTAGTAGTAGTAGTAGTAATAATAGTAGTGTTAGAACAGCACACTAGACAGAATGTAGATACACATGTTTTTATTAGCTAGACAGAGGGTAACAATAGTCACTATGGTCCATCTTCAAATCAGTGCTAGCAACCGACAACAATTTGGACAATTTGAAAGCGTGTATTGCTCTTAGTACAAATTACCTTTTTGTATCTTTGTATCAGTGCTGCATTAGTGTACTATGAGTTGGAGGAATCATTGTCTATGCGTTTGAAAAAGCCTCTTTGTAAACATCTCTTGTGTCTCTTGCAGATGAAGAGTCCCCAGCCCAAGCCCACCGCCCCGGGAGACCCCTCCGCTCTCAACCCCGCCTCCACCGGCACCAAGGACAAGAAGAAGAAGAAGAAGAAAGATGGCAGCGGGAAGGAGGCGGACAGCCCCAAACCACTGGCGAAAGGAGGGAGGCCGGAGGAGGGGAAGAGCCCGTACTCTGAGTCCTCCGACCCAGGGAACAAGAGTGACGGCGGGCTCCTCAACGGCTCCTCTGACCCCCACCAGAGCCGCCTGGCCAGCATCAAGGCAGAGGCGGACAAGATCTACAGCTTCACGGACAACGCCCCCAGTCCATCCATAGGCGTGGCCAGTCGGCTAGACGCCGGGGGGATGCCACAACCCCTCACGCCGCTCCACGTGGTGACCCAAAACGGCGGCGACAACTCCTCGGTGAAGACCAACAGTCCGGCGTACTCTGACATCTCTGACGCCGGGGAGGACGGAGAGGGGAGGGTGGACGGGGTGAGAGTGAAGACAGAAGAATCCGTCAGGGAAGGGGCTAAGAAGGCCCTCTTCCCCAACCAGACGCCCAACAAGGAGTCTCCGTACTATGCCAACTACGAGACCTATTACTCGCCCGGCTACGAGGGTCAGCAGGGTCAGGTCAAGGTGAAGAAAGAGAGAGAGGAGGACCAGGACCAAGTGGAGGAGAAGATCAAGATCGAACCCCACGAACCCCACGAGCGCAAACCTGAGATCACTGCCTCCAGTCAACAGCAACAACAGCAACAACAACAGCAACAACAACAGCAGCAGCAACAACAGCAGCAACAACAACAGCAACAACAACAGCAACAACAGCAACAACAACAACAACAACCCTCGGTCATCCAGCAGCGCGCCAACATGTACATGCAGCCCCTCTACTACAACCAGTACGCCTACGTCCCCCCCTACGCCTACCACCCAGACCAGGCCTACCACAACCACCTGCTGAACACCAACCCGGCCTACCGGCAGCAGTACGAGGAGAGGCAGAGGCAGGTGGCGGAACAGCACCGCAGCGTCGCAGAGAAGAAGTCCGACAGCGCCATGAAAGAACGGGAGGCCTCCATGAAGGAGGAGTGGAAACAGCAGAAGGCCTCCATGCCCCCCGCCCTCACCAAAGCCCCCGGCCTGTCGGACCAGGGAAAGGCTATGCAGCAGCAGCAGCAACCCCCCCCTGGCAAGCCCCCCAGGGACTCCCCCTCAGAGCCCACCTCCAAGGCTAGTATAGGAATCAAAACAGAGGACTTCTCCTCCAAGTCCCAGCAGGCCGAGGGGCTGAAGATGAAGCTGAGCGAAGGGGGGCATCATGGGAAAGAGGACTCCTCCAAGGCGGGGGTGGAGTCCAGAGGACAGGGGGCGATGGAGCAGGCTATGTGGTACAGACAGGTAAGACATCTCCTCGTCTAGATGTAGTGTTATTGTATGTCTCCTGCATGTCTTAGTATGTCACGTTTACTTGTTTTAAGGTCTTATATGTGGGTAGCTTAGTGAAAGGAAGGTCCCACACAAGGCAGTCACATCTGATTAGGCAGACTCATATTTAACATATCTACCCCCCCAACGTGTATCCTAACACTCCTGTCCCACTGTTAACCCCAGCAGTATCCTGACAGCCAGAAGACCCAACAGGATGACGAACAGCAGCAGCAGCAGCAACAACAACAACAACAACAACAACAACAGCAACAGCAGCAGCAGCAGCAGCAGAACCCGCCACGATGGAAAGACGAGCGAGACAGAGAGCGGGAACGTGACCGTAAAGGAAAAGACGACCGGCCGAGACCCAAGGAGAGTCAGGCCGGTGTCCCCAAAGACGAGGGCAAAGAGGCCGCCGACCCGAGGACGTCCTCCGAGGACCACCGCGCCATGGGGAAAGACCCCCGCGCCAACGCCAACGCCCACATGCAGTTCTCGTCTCCCCTGGCCCAGCACCAGGGCTACATGCCCTACATGCACGGGTACCCCTACGGCCAGGGGTACGACCCCAGCCACCCCGGGTACAGGGGCATGCCCTCAGTCATGATGCAGAACTACCCAGGTATGAGATCACCTTACCCAGGAGTCAAATCTTACGATCCAATCAAATTCAACTTTGATTGATTGAAGTCTGTATTGAAAAAAAAAACGATGAAAAAGGAACACTTAACAGTTTAAGTAACTGACTTGTTTTTATTCAGACATATGGTCAATTTTGATCAAATTAGATTAAATGATTAAATGGAACAGATGCTGTATACTGTTTGTTGGTTTTAACCAGCTGTTTTCCAGGATACGGTGTTGACGCTGTCACGTGTCCCTGTGTTGGTATTCTGTCGGTTGGTATTACTTTAGCTTTGACACCTGACAGAAATATAATTTTAACAATCGTCCATCCCCTCCAGGTTCCTACCTGCCTGCAGGCTACCCGTTCTCCCCTTACGGTGGCAAGATGGCCGGGGGCGAGGAGGGAGGAGACAAATCTCGCGCCAGCCCCACCGTTAGCAAAGCAGCATCAGACTCTAAAGCCCTGGACATCCTGCACCAGCACGCCAGCCAGTACAAGAGCAAGTCCCCTACGGTGGGGGACAAGCCCTCCTCCCACGAGAGGGAGAGAGAGAGGGGCGGTGGCGGGGGGGAGCGGGAGAGAGAGCGGGATATGGACAGACCCCGCTCCTCCCCCTCCCAGAGGATCATGCCCTCCCACCACCACCTCGGCTACCCACTGCTCTCAGGACAGTACGATCTGTCCTTCGCCACAGGTCAGTAGGAGACTTGGTCTATAACGCCTTGGTCATGTGACAGCTGCTGGTGAAAAGTGCATCCCGTAGCCGAAGTCATTTTTCAGTTTTTTTTTTACATATTCTGAAAGGACATATTGTAAAGCTTTCAAATGATGCTATACATTGAAATTGGAAAAGAGTTGAAGAAGATATGCGTATTTGAATGTTGTATTGTTGGGTTCTATTTTGCGGTAGTTGGAGAGTAGGTCTTTGGATAAGTCATTAGAAATGATATGCACTATATACATAACTGATACAAACTATAACTGTGCCCTCCACAATTATTGGCACCCCTGGTAAAGGTGAGTAAAAAGGGTTATAACAAATGCACCTTTTGGTGAATTAGCTCAATGTCACACAGATTTTTTTTTTTACACATCCAACCTTTAATTGAAGTCAATTTCAAGAAATAATTATTTCTAACATTGCCTCCCTTTGCCTATACATTTGCCAATAAAACAGCACCGAGTCTTCTCCTGTAACATCTAATAAGGTTGGAGAATACCGGTCCTCTCTTGTGCACTCTCCTCTCCGGTTAAGCCCACAGGTTTCCAATGGGGTGTCGGTCAGGGGACTGAGATGACCATGGCAGAAGCTTGATTTTGTGTTCAGTGAACCTTTATTATGTTGGTTTGGATGTATGTTTTGGTTCATTGTCCTGCGTCGTCGTCCAATGACGACATCAGTTTTAGTTTTCGGGCAGAGGCAGCCAGATTCAGGTTTAAAATGTCCTAGTATTTCATGGAGTTCATGATGTCATGTACCCTAACAAGGTTCCCAGGGCCTTTTGGAGGAAAAACAGGCCCAAAAACATCACAGAACCTCCACCATACTTAACAGTGGAGATCCGGTTCTTTTTGGTTTGGCCATCCTACTTTTTACACCAAACCCACCTTGAGTGTTTGTTGCCAAAAAAACTACATTTTTAATCGGACCATAGAACACGGTTCCAGTCAAAGTAGCGTTTGGCATACTCCAGGCGCCTACGTTTGTGGTTAAAGGACAGGAAAGGCTTTCTGGCATGGTCTTCCAAATAATTTGTTGGCATGGAGGTGCCGTCTAATGGTAGTTTTGGAGACTTTCCTCTGTAATTCTCCAACAGTGATCCTTGGGGATTTTTTTGCCTCTCTTAACATCATCCTCACTGTGTGTGGTGAGGATAAACTTCCAGGCAGGTTTGTAACAGTTCCAGTTGCTTTGAACTTAAGAAAGTATTGTCCTAACGGTAGATATGGGCATTTTCAGGTGAGTAGCTCTTTTTTAAAGCCAATGCCTGACTCATCAAGCTCAACAGACTTTTCCCTCATTTCATTTGTGTGTTCTCTTATCTTTCCCATGTTGATGTATGAATACGAGAATATGGCCTCTGTGTCACCTCATATTTATACCCTAGTGAAACACTAGGTCGTGGATTACTGCTTGAAAGTTCCTAAACACTCTGTTCAACTTAAAAAAATATATATATAAATGGAAAAGATGCTTCTGTTACATTTTGTTCATAAGAATTTCTATAATTGTGGCACACATGGTTTTGTTAGAAAGTATTTCTTGATGACAGATTATTATCTTCTCCAAATAAATGTACTTCAATTAAAGGTTGGATGTTTCTAATTAAGCTAATTCACCAAAAGGTGAATTTTTTATGACCCTTTTTACTCACCTTTACCAATAATTGTGGAGGGCACTATACATGCTTCACTGATATAAATCCTACAACTGATATACATAATGTAAATGACTTATATACGACCTATAACTGATATCCATACATTCTCCACCTCACCCAGGTCTCTCGTCATCAGCTATTGTTGCCAGTCAACAAGCCGCTGGCCCCTCCCTCTATCCGCCGGCACGGAGGTGAGAACGGTAAGGCCCTGGTCAGACAGACACACGCATACAGTAGACACAGAGACACACATGGAAGCCATGCAGCAGTGAACTCAGTGACTTTTGGACAACAGATGCGTTTAAGGAGTGAATGTTGACGACCCCTAATATGTTGTTTTCCAGCTGTGTGTGCTGTCTTTTATTTTGACCCTATAAGAATTGGCATAAAGGTTAGTCGACTTTGTTCGAAGCGCAGAGAGAATCTCATTGCTTTAGGGCAGAACAAATCCGATTGGTATCTAAAAAGTCAATGGGCGGAGTTTAACGGATGCATACCTTTGGAAAACATGGTGCGGGTTTGGAAGGAGAATCTTGTAAATAAAACTTATTACGGTAATTCTATACCGGCCACTAGGGCAATAAATACTATTTTTATTACCATTTGTGCTTGAAATCCTTTTAAATCCTTTTGTTCACCAAGTGTTCTTAACTCAAACGAACATTACTTACCTCTGGGGAAGCATTTAAACAGTGATTACAACGGCTGCCCCTAGCAGTAACTTCCTTATTACCCTTTTCGCTTGAGATCTGCCCTTAGGGCAGTTTGTTCGAATGTTTTGAGTTTATAATAGCTTCTTCAAGTAAATGTTTTGATGAAGTCAACGGGAGCTGAATTACTGGTATTTCAGTCAGGACACTTACACATCGATTTAATCATGTTTAATGGAAATGGTAATACATTAAGGTTTGGTGTAATTGAATGGCTACGCTCTGTATAGCTCACTGCCTGAAGTTTAAACAACATAAAGTATAAAACAACAGCAGGGGGCCCATAACTATCAAACCCCCCAGTAGGTAGGTAAATACAGAGCGACTGAGCGGGCGGAGGCTCGGGCGGTGGGTGGGACGACCAGAGGTGTAAAACTGTCTTAGCCACGGGTGTTGCATCTTTTAAGCCTCGTCCTTGAGACATGTGGTGATGCTTTGCATACGTGCCAATCCGCGGCCTGTCACTTCGACTTAAAGTTTCCCGCCTGAACTTACTATGTATGTCCTAGCTAGCTCTGTTTAGCTTAGCGTTTTACGTCGCTGCCCCCAGGGCAGCATAACTGTCCATACCCTTTTTTTTGTTCATATATCTTATTCAACGTAAGTAGCTAAGAGGTTGCAAAAGAGGTCCCTGCTAGCTTGCTATATCAGGAGAGCAGTTTCTTAGACATAATGTCACACTGAGAGCTTCTGCTGAGAGCTTCTGCTTTCCATTAAATGTATTGTACAGCATTTGTGACAGCCCCTCACTGTGTTAGCTACAGCATCTCTAACAACCTCACTGTGTTAGCTACAGCACCACTACCTACCTCACTGTTAGCTACACCACTACCAACCTCACTGTGTTAGCTACACACCACTACCAACCTCACTGTGTTAGCTACACCACTACCAACCTCACTGTGTTAGCTACACCACTACCAACCTCACTGTGTTAGCTACACACCACTACCAACCTCACTGTGTTAGCTACACACCACTACCAACCTCACTGTGTTAGCTACACACCACTACCAACCTCACTGTGTTAACTACACCACTACCAACCTCACTGTGTTAGCTACACACCACTACCAACCTCACTGTGTTAGCTACACCACTACCAACCTCACTGTGTTAGCTACACACCACTACCAACCTCACTGTGTTAGCTACACACCACTACCAACCTCACTGTTAGCTACACCACTACCAACCTCACTGTGTTAGCTACACACTACTACCAACCTCACTGTGTTAGCTACACACCACTACCAACCTCACTGTGTTAGCTACACCACTACCAACCTCACTGTGTTAGCTACACACCACTACCAACCTCACTGTGTTAGCTACACACCACTACCAACCTCACTGTGTTAGCTACACACCACTACCAACCTCACTGTGTTAGCTACACACCACTACCAACCTCACTGTGTTAGCTACACACCACTACCAACCTCACTGTGTTAGCTACACACCACTACCAACCTCACTGTGTTAGCTACACCACTACCAACCTCACTGTGTTAGCTACACCACTACCAACCTCACTGTGTTAGCTACAGCACCACTACCTACCTCACTGTTAGCTACACCACTACCAACCTCACTGTGTTAGCTACACACCACTACCAACCTCACTGTGTTAGCTACACACCACTACCAACCTCACTGTGTTAGCTACACCACTACCAACCTCACTGTGTTAGCTACACCACTACCAACCTCACTGTGTTAGCTACACCACTACCAACCTCACTGTGTTAGCTACACCACTACCAACCTCACTGTGTTAGCTACACACCACTACCAACCTCACTGTGTTAGCTACACACCACTACCAACCTCACTGTTAGCTACACCACTACCAACCTCACTGTGTTAGCTACACCACTACCAACCTCACTGTGTTAGCTACACACCACTACCAACCTCACTGTGTTAGCTACACACCACTACCAACCTCACTGTGTTAGCTACACACCACTACCAACCTCACTGTTAGCTACACCACTACCAACCTCACTGTGTTAGCTACACACCACTACCAACCTCACTGTGTTAGCTACACCACTACCAACCTCACTGTGTTAGCTACACACCACTACCAACCTCACTGTGTTAGCTACACACCACTACCAACCTCACTGTGTTAGCTACACACCACTACCAACCTCACTGTGTTAGCTACACACCACTACCAACCTCACTGTGTTAGCTACACACCACTACCAACCTCACTGTGTTAGCTACACCACTACCAACCTCACTGTGTTAGCTACACACCACTACCAACCTCACTGTGTTAGCTACACACCACTACCAACCTCACTGTGTTAGCTACACACCACTACCAACCTCACTGTGTTAGCTACACACCACTACCAACCTCACTGTTAGCTACACACCACTACCAACCTCACTGTGTTAGCTACACACCACTACCAACCTCACTGTGTTAGCTACACCACTACCAACCTCACTGTGTTAGCTACACACCACTACCAACCTCACTGTGTTAGCTACACACCACTACCAGCCTCACTGTGTTAGCTACACCACTACCAACCTCACTGTGTTAGCTACACCACTACCAACCTCACTGTGCATTGCAGCACTTAGACTTGAGCCCCCCAGTTCATCATCCTAAGCAGGTATTTTAAGGACGGCAGAGTATATACAGAGTAATTGCACTGCTGATAACAGAGATGTTGTGTCAGCGGTGTGAATCGCCATCGCCATCATGGGCTGCACTGCCCTCTATTGGCAGACTAGTGCATTTTCATGGCTTTAGAAATTCTTACACTGGCTTTTTGATTGGAAATTGATTTTTGCCATTGTGATTGTATTGTAAAATGTGCATCTCTGTCTCTTTGTGTCGTTGCCACAGGGAGACCTGAGCGACTCACCTCGACGCTGCAAAGATTCATGTGACTGGCTCATATGACAGGAAGTCCCTCCCCCCCGGCTCGGAGGCCATTGTAGACATCAGTTGAATGGTGTTTCTATATTTTTAGTTCCCTGCCTGAATGTCCGGCAGGTTGTCGTTTTTTTTTGTTTTTTTTCCTAGCATCTCTAACCTCTTGACCCCTCCAACCGTGGGACTAAAAAGACTGTTCTTCACACAACCCAGGTTCAAAGCCATCACACTGCTCACTGCGCAGACAACCAACCGACTGACTCCTGATGTCCATCTGTCTTTGCACTGTTGACAAACACATGCAGAAAGAGACCAACTTGACTGCCTGAAAAGTCTGAATAGTGTTTGACATTGTTTTTGTCATGTGCAGAAGGTATAATGGCAGGGGATTGGGGGTGGGGGTGGGGGGGGGCTGAAGGGGGGGTCAAACTAAAATAAAGACTGACAAAAACATAGTGAATCATGTTGAAATGATTGAACTTGTTGTCGTTTGGCCTGTTGTACTGGTATGTCCTGAAAAGACACATACTGTATATTATGTGGGTTATGTGGTAAGAGGAATTTGAGGTTACCGCTGCTTTCCTCAGAGACTAAACAGGAGTCGCAGAGGATTACGGTCCTTCTCTCTCTCGCCATCAACGAGTCCTCATTCGCTCTGTAACCGCCTCTTGGTTCACTTTTCAGGGATAAGTCGTATTTTGCGAAGGGAACACACTCACCTCAGTATCCATGTTATGTTTTGTTTTTCTGACATTTGTATTGTTCATTTCTCAGCATGACTTTTTTTTTCAGTTTGTTTCTTTGTTTGTTTGATTCCTTCCTGTTATTTTCCTTAGCTTTTTAGTGTGTCAAATGTCTGTCACTTCCATCCTATACTTACACTGAAAGAGCCAAATGTGTACACACGCACACACAAACACACACACACACACACACTCTGGCCCACTCAGAACAAGACTGCATTGGCTGACGGATAGTTGTTATCATTGGTTTTCTTCTGTTGTGTTTTCAAGCCATGTGAATTGAGTCTGTTACCTCAGAGCTCCGGCATCAACCTCGACCGGGTGTCTGTCAACCTACTGCTCCTTCAGTCTGCCAGCAAAGGGATTGGATCTAAAGCCTGGCGACTGCTACTCCTAGAGGACGTGAAATGTCCTGGAAGCTAACTCACAACAGGAGGAAGAGGATAGAGGAAGAGGAATTAGGCACAACACGAAGCCCCACCCACCGGCCCAACAAAAGGAGCTGCGCTTGAGATGCAGAAACAGATAACCACGCACACCTGCTGGCTGCTAGATCACAGAGCCATGTGTTTACCTCTGTATGGTGTAGTACAGCCCCCTTAAAATACATAACCCTATACAATGTCCCTTCCCCAAGGCAAGCAGTAGAAAAGTACGTCTTACGACAAGCTCAAAGGGCAGCTTGTTGCTGTCGGTTATTAGGCCCCATCGTTAACCGACATTGTTGATTAGTAAAGGAAACTTGGCGGCATTTACTAGTCTTTAGAAGTAGAATGTCTCAGGCAGTTAGAAAAGGAATATGAACACTCCAGGACATGCTTAAACACATGCTTAAATTATTGTCTCACTGCCCCTGAAACTGCAAGTGTGTTGATCCCTAACATAACATAACCCCAGTAAGGGTCTAGGAATATAAACAATAGCAGGGCTGAATCACTGTGCTCTAAAGTGGCCTCTCTTCTCCATCTCCTTCACTCCCACTGATCTCAGAACGTCGGGACAGGTGAAGGCAACGTGGTGGATGGGCTAGCAGGCATTTGCATCCTATCAGTGCCTGATTGAGACCAGGAAACGAGGCCACTTCAGACCGTTGAGATGTGCTGTAGTGTTGGTGTGTTGCCAGGTGCGTGTCCAGAGTGCTTCAACAGAACAATGTTTCCGACCATCTGAATGTGACAGTGTTTGACATGTTGGCGACTCAAACTGTACAACTATGTCCGCCAGGGTTGTTGGGCAGCTGTCATGTCTGGGACCCTGTAGCGTCAGTGGGGGTGTAATTCTAACCTACCCCCAGCAGGTGGCATGCCTCTCTTGTCTTTTATCTTATTCAGCTAATTAAAGGAAAAAAGCTCTTAATTCTGTATGTTCAATTGGAGGAGTTTCTATGTCACTCATTAATGGAGTGAGACATTTATGATTTTGGCAGTTTATAAGTGGTCCCATTTGGTGCTTAAATAAACACCCGTTATCCTGCTGGATCGAGGACTCACTAACTGATGTCGTGCATTTCCAGCATACGTTTCAGACCCCACCTGAAAGAAATATGGTAAAGATCTTTGACCCGCCCCACTCTTTTCTTATCAAACCATGTACTGGTGATGGTTGCACCTGTCATTCTAAATCCCTGAAGTATCAGTCACCAGTGATGTTTACAAACTGTTTTCATTTCTGTGTTTGAATTCAGTTAACAGAGTTAACACTCTCACCCCCTCTTTCTGCGTTTTCTCCATACTCTCTCCTCCCTCCTGGAGTTTGTCTAAAGTGTACAATACCACAGTTCTTTTTTTTATATATACAATACTGTAACTTGCCTTTGTACATTTGGGCGAAAAAATAAATCTTTTAAAGAGACAATCTGTCCTATGTGAGTGGTTCACTTCATTCTGACATCATTCACATGGGGTTTTAAAGATTCAGTATGGAGCTTTTTTCACTAGAGGTACTTAAGAGGGACATGTGAATGGCAATGAGGTCAAGTCACCACTCAAGGGTGCTCTGTAGACAGGTGTGTATAATTCAAATTGAATATGGAGAGAGGTATCCATATCATATTCCAATCATACACAGCCGCCATTGACCTCAGTCAGGGTAATGTTATACTTTAAACTAACTGTTATGCTTTATACTTTAAACTACTTTTAACTAAATGTTATACTTTAACTTTAAACTATAATGTTATACTTTAAAGTTATTGCTATCAAACCCTTTGTGAGTAACCAACGCATGTGGAATAGGTTCATAAATAAATGTTCCTTTTTTGGCACTTTAATTGTGTACAGTAAACAGTAAATGTCAACACCTTTAATTTTTTTATGCACCTTTCATCTTCTCTGTTAACAAATATTTGTTGTTTCCCATATGCACAGATACAGTAGCACCACAGTTGACAGTGACAGTGACAGTGACATGTGCCTCCCTCTGTGCGTGCTCCAACAACGTGATCATACAGCAGCAACAGTGGGGGGGGGGGGGAGATTATGCGAGGGATGATTTTGTTGAGTGTAAATGTGAAATCTGATTATCCTCTATAGGGGGTGGGCGGGGAGGGAGGGGGTTGGCTAGAGGAGAGAGAGGAGTAGAGGGATGGGGGAGATCTGCTGAGGCAATGGCTTTACCAGCAGTCACTGGCGCAGAGGGCAGGGCAGGGCAGCTCAGTGGCACCGGAGCAGGTTGTCGATAGGGACGGGCCGATAGGGACGTGGTGCAGTAGGAGAGGCTCCTCTTGCTCTGGGACAACGTGGGTACAGCGGCAGACACGGGGGAGGGGGGGGAGGGGGTTCATGGGATGCACTATGTACGCAGCCAGCCCTGAGGCCCTGGGCTTGCCCGGTGACGAGGCCACAGGCAGGGGCAGACGCCGCCGTCATCACCCCCATCTCCCCCATGGTTCCTGCAGCCAGAGGATAGCAGCCAGCAGAGCCAGGTCAGTCACACACCAGCACAGCTCTGCTACCTGTGGACTGTCGGCCTTCAGAGTCAGTAGAGATATCTAGAGTCTAAAGACATGAGGAGGAAACATGGGATGTTTTTTTTACTCACTTTCTTTACACAAATGTTTGCGTTTTAAAGGTGTTTTCATGATTCATGATGCCACTTATATTAACTTAAGTGTTGGCCGCGCCTTAACCTCTGCAGCTGACATTTTAACCTCACTCTAGGAGACTGGTTTTACTCCATGTAATGAAGGGCTATGTATGCACTACATGTATTGCTGTCAGCAATTACAGTATGCTCTCAGCACACAGGAACCATGCTCATGAAACAGAGAGGTCAAAGGATCAGAATTGATCTCAGCCTATGTGTTGTTGGATTGCTTGTTACCTGGTTATTTCGCAGTGATGAGCCAGAGGGCAGAATACGTAATCATAGAAATTTAGATTACAAACTGGTTACGACCATAACTCACTAAAAACAAATGAGGCACAGACACACCAGAAAGAAATTACCGATAGACACACACACATACAATATAGTTACACACAAACAAATGTTCAATTTGTGATGTGCTTGACGCCTTGCTTAAGATTGACGTCGGGAAATCCACTAGAGCTGCTTGATTCTTTCCTGTTACAGCGTCCCATTCCCCTGATTGCAGAGTCATTAACTCATATTTTTAATCTGACAATTATCTCAGGTGTTATCCCTACGGTTTGGAAGAAAGCCCATGTGGCTTCCAAAACCGTCTGACCTAGATAGAGGCTGTCATCCAGTGGAGGGTGGACATACAGACCTATTCTATGCTACTTTATATTAGTTTCCCCTCCCAATAGAAAGTGGAATTTGAGAACGTTCAGTATGATTCATGGGTGGGTGCGTGGGTATCATATGAAGCTGAAGTGTTTAAGTTAATCAAGAAAAGAAAGAAGAAACATTGGTCAGCGGAAAACAGTACTATGATGAGATTATCAGTAGGCCTTTTGCATTTTCAGTGTTACACTACATAAACAGTAGCCTGTTATACACTATTATGTTTTCATACTCAAATATAAAACACACAAATACAAGAATAGAACTTTCTGAAATACTCTATACATCTCAGCGATGACAGTTGGATTTGTAAAAGTGTTCTTCATACAGAGTCTGTTACCTCAGAGCTCCGGCATCAACCTCGACCGGGTGTCTGTCAACCTACTGCTCCTTCAGTCTGCCAGCAAAGGGATTGGATCTAAAGCCTGGCGACTGCTACTCCTAGAGGACGTGAAATGTCCTGGAAGCTAACTCACAACAGGAGGAAGAGGATAGAGGAAGAGGAATTAGGCACAACACGAAGCCCCACCCACCGGCCCAACAAAAGGAGCTGCGCTTGAGATGCAGAAACAGATAACCACGCACACCTGCTGGCTGCTAGATCACAGAGCCATGTGTTTACCTCTGTATGGTGTAGTACAGCCCCCTTAAAATACATAACCCTATACAATGTCCCTTCCCCAAGGCAAGCAGTAGAAAAGTACGTCTTACGACAAGCTCAAAGGGCAGCTTGTTGCTGTCGGTTATTAGGCCCCATCGTTAACCGACATTGTTGATTAGTAAAGGAAACTTGGCGGCATTTACTAGTCTTTAGAAGTAGAATGTCTCAGGCAGTTAGAAAAGGAATATGAACACTCCAGGACATGCTTAAACACATGCTTAAATTATTGTCTCACTGCCCCTGAAACTGCAAGTGTGTTGATCCCTAACATAACATAACCCCAGTAAGGGTCTAGGAATATAAACAATAGCAGGGCTGAATCACTGTGCTCTAAAGTGGCCTCTCTTCTCCATCTCCTTCACTCCCACTGATCTCAGAACGTCGGGACAGGTGAAGGCAACGTGGTGGATGGGCTAGCAGGCATTTGCATCCTATCAGTGCCTGATTGAGACCAGGAAACGAGGCCACTTCAGACCGTTGAGATGTGCTGTAGTGTTGGTGTGTTGCCAGGTGCGTGTCCAGAGTGCTTCAACAGAACAATGTTTCCGACCATCTGAATGTGACAGTGTTTGACATGTTGGCGACTCAAACTGTACAACTATGTCCGCCAGGGTTGTTGGGCAGCTGTCATGTCTGGGACCCTGTAGCGTCAGTGGGGGTGTAATTCTAACCTACCCCCAGCAGGTGGCATGCCTCTCTTGTCTTTTATCTTATTCAGCTAATTAAAGGAAAAAAGCTCTTAATTCTGTATGTTCAATTGGAGGAGTTTCTATGTCACTCATTAATGGAGTGAGACATTTATGATTTTGGCAGTTTATAAGTGGTCCCATTTGGTGCTTAAATAAACACCCGTTATCCTGCTGGATCGAGGACTCACTAACTGATGTCGTGCATTTCCAGCATACGTTTCAGACCCCACCTGAAAGAAATATGGTAAAGATCTTTGACCCGCCCCACTCTTTTCTTATCAAACCATGTACTGGTGATGGTTGCACCTGTCATTCTAAATCCCTGAAGTATCAGTCACCAGTGATGTTTACAAACTGTTTTCATTTCTGTGTTTGAATTCAGTTAACAGAGTTAACACTCTCACCCCCTCTTTCTGCGTTTTCTCCATACTCTCTCCTCCCTCCTGGAGTTTGTCTAAAGTGTACAATACCACAGTTCTTTTTTTTATATATACAATACTGTAACTTGCCTTTGTACATTTGGGCGAAAAAATAAATCTTTTAAAGAGACAATCTGTCCTATGTGAGTGGTTCACTTCATTCTGACATCATTCACATGGGGTTTTAAAGATTCAGTATGGAGCTTTTTTCACTAGAGGTACTTAAGAGGGACATGTGAATGGCAATGAGGTCAAGTCACCACTCAAGGGTGCTCTGTAGACAGGTGTGTATAATTCAAATTGAATATGGAGAGAGGTATCCATATCATATTCCAATCATACACAGCCGCCATTGACCTCAGTCAGGGTAATGTTATACTTTAAACTAACTGTTATGCTTTATACTTTAAACTACTTTTAACTAAATGTTATACTTTAACTTTAAACTATAATGTTATACTTTAAAGTTATTGCTATCAAACCCTTTGTGAGTAACCAACGCATGTGGAATAGGTTCATAAATAAATGTTCCTTTTTTGGCACTTTAATTGTGTACAGTAAACAGTAAATGTCAACACCTTTAATTTTTTTATGCACCTTTCATCTTCTCTGTTAACAAATATTTGTTGTTTCCCATATGCACAGATACAGTAGCACCACAGTTGACAGTGACAGTGACAGTGACATGTGCCTCCCTCTGTGCGTGCTCCAACAACGTGATCATACAGCAGCAACAGTGGGGGGGGGGGGGAGATTATGCGAGGGATGATTTTGTTGAGTGTAAATGTGAAATCTGATTATCCTCTATAGGGGGTGGGCGGGGAGGGAGGGGGTTGGCTAGAGGAGAGAGAGGAGTAGAGGGATGGGGGAGATCTGCTGAGGCAATGGCTTTACCAGCAGTCACTGGCGCAGAGGGCAGGGCAGGGCAGCTCAGTGGCACCGGAGCAGGTTGTCGATAGGGACGGGCCGATAGGGACGTGGTGCAGTAGGAGAGGCTCCTCTTGCTCTGGGACAACGTGGGTACAGCGGCAGACACGGGGGAGGGGGGGGAGGGGGTTCATGGGATGCACTATGTACGCAGCCAGCCCTGAGGCCCTGGGCTTGCCCGGTGACGAGGCCACAGGCAGGGGCAGACGCCGCCGTCATCACCCCCATCTCCCCCATGGTTCCTGCAGCCAGAGGATAGCAGCCAGCAGAGCCAGGTCAGTCACACACCAGCACAGCTCTGCTACCTGTGGACTGTCGGCCTTCAGAGTCAGTAGAGATATCTAGAGTCTAAAGACATGAGGAGGAAACATGGGATGTTTTTTTTACTCACTTTCTTTACACAAATGTTTGCGTTTTAAAGGTGTTTTCATGATTCATGATGCCACTTATATTAACTTAAGTGTTGGCCGCGCCTTAACCTCTGCAGCTGACATTTTAACCTCACTCTAGGAGACTGGTTTTACTCCATGTAATGAAGGGCTATGTATGCACTACATGTATTGCTGTCAGCAATTACAGTATGCTCTCAGCACACAGGAACCATGCTCATGAAACAGAGAGGTCAAAGGATCAGAATTGATCTCAGCCTATGTGTTGTTGGATTGCTTGTTACCTGGTTATTTCGCAGTGATGAGCCAGAGGGCAGAATACGTAATCATAGAAATTTAGATTACAAACTGGTTACGACCATAACTCACTAAAAACAAATGAGGCACAGACACACCAGAAAGAAATTACCGATAGACACACACACATACAATATAGTTACACACAAACAAATGTTCAATTTGTGATGTGCTTGACGCCTTGCTTAAGATTGACGTCGGGAAATCCACTAGAGCTGCTTGATTCTTTCCTGTTACAGCGTCCCATTCCCCTGATTGCAGAGTCATTAACTCATATTTTTAATCTGACAATTATCTCAGGTGTTATCCCTACGGTTTGGAAGAAAGCCCATGTGGCTTCCAAAACCGTCTGACCTAGATAGAGGCTGTCATCCAGTGGAGGGTGGACATACAGACCTATTCTATGCTACTTTATATTAGTTTCCCCTCCCAATAGAAAGTGGAATTTGAGAACGTTCAGTATGATTCATGGGTGGGTGCGTGGGTATCATATGAAGCTGAAGTGTTTAAGTTAATCAAGAAAAGAAAGAAGAAACATTGGTCAGCGGAAAACAGTACTATGATGAGATTATCAGTAGGCCTTTTGCATTTTCAGTGTTACACTACATAAACAGTAGCCTGTTATACACTATTATGTTTTCATACTCAAATATAAAACACACAAATACAAGAATAGAACTTTCTGAAATACTCTATACATCTCAGCGATGACAGTTGGATTTGTAAAAGTGTTCTTCATACAGAACAAACTGAACAAAGGCTGAGTTCTATGCACGATCACCACTTGCTGTGGAAAGCCGGATATTGAACTCAAGTGTTGAACACTTTGCTTAATGCTTCTATATCACTCAGACCACTCACCTTACATAACTCTCTCTGTATTAAATGCTGGTGTTGCTGATTGAATTATCATCGGACTGGTAGTCACACACGTGCAGGCCAGGCACTTGATCTCATACCCGCACATTTGAAATACTTTTTCCTCTGTCAAATCATAATTACGTAATGAATCTCGACAAAGCTGTCAACAATAATACCCTATTGTAACAAACTGAGGTAAACACTGAAGTAGATTTTCACCCAACAAAAAAAGGCATAATTAGGCACATGATTGAAAGAAGAAAATGTGTTTATTTGCTGTAAACATCTACAATTAATGATGTCACACAGATCAACTGCAGTGGGTAAAATATCCTCTTGTAAGAGTGTAAGAGGCCGAGCGCCGATTGGCTAATTCTTTGACCCACGACCTCCTCTCTTCTTGGTGATGCGTCGGAGGGTGAACCGTGACACCAGTTGGGCCTCGGCACCTCTGCAACTTTCCTCCGCCACACAGTCCCGTTAGCTTTCGGCCTCTCCGCACTCGTAAGGTCAGTGACATGAAAACAAAGTGCATTGATGGTGGGTTTATCCTTCGCCACACTGGTCTTCCTTTCGTGAGCGTTGGTAATGTTCATTGTGGTGGCCAGTTTGGTCATCTCTGGCATGTTATAGACCTCTACAACATTCCTCCTCCACATGGTCTCATTGGCATCAGCCATCTGCCCACTCCCGAAGTCGGTTACCTGGATATGAGGGGGACTAACAGTGGGTGAAGCCTCAGCCACGCTGGTCCTCTGGTGAGCTTTGGTAATGTTCCTTGTGGTGTCCGTGTCCAGTTTGGTCATCTCTGGCATGTTATAGACCTCTACAACATTCCTCCTCCACATGGTCTCATTGGCATCAGCCATCTCCCCACTCCTGAAGTCGGTTACCTAGATATGAGGGGGACTCATGGTGGGTGAAGCCATAACCACGCTGGTCCTCTGGTGAGTGTTGGTAATGTTATCTGTGGTGGCCAGTTTTGTCTGTATCCTGCCATCAACCTCTCCAACCTCCCTGCTCCACACGGTCTCATTGGCCTTAGCCATCTCCCCACTCTTGAGGTCAGTTGTGTGGCTACGAGGGGGTCTGACGGTGGGTGTAGTAGCCATTACCCTGGTCCTAGGGTTAGCGCGTTCCGGGGTCGTCATCACTTTGGTGAGCCAGTTTGCCCAGCGGTTGAAGAGGTCCGTCAGGGCCGTCTGGGTGTCTACCTGGAGCGGAGGAGTGCTGGCCCACTGCCGGGGCACCATGGGGGGCATGAGTGTGTCCATAAAGACCTCCCTGTCCGGGAGCTCCAGGGTGTTGAGGGCCACCAAAATAGCAATGCAAAAAATTACAATGGAAAACTTCAAAGCTATTTAGAAAGAGCTCAAATCCAGCAAATTGAAAACACAGCTGCACTCAAAGAGAAACAGTTGAATTGTGTATGTTCAGAGTGTTCATTTGGAAGGTTGAAAAGAGGTTGTCCAGGTTACTGTCATAAAGCGGTCTATGATGTCACGGTGGGCAGTTAGAATGTTAGACATTATTACTTTATTGCTGTATTATTATATATATATATATATATATATATAGTATATATATATTACAGTATATGGTGAAGATGAATTCCGATGATTAGAAGAGATTACTACGATACCCACGTATTCATTAACAACCATTTCAGTTCTTGCATAAAGGCTCTAACATTTATTTCCTAAGAAGTAATTATGCATATTCTTATAATGTACAGTATACAATGTTTAAGATATTATCCTATCTGATTTTATACTGTATCAAAGACACGCACGACTCTATTATTTAATTAGTAATGCCACAGGGAGCGATCGATCGATGCAACACTGGTCAGCAGCCCCTTATGATGAAATATAGGGCCCTATTTTTCGACTATGCGTAAATATTGATCGTAGAACACCATAGGTGTTTGAATTTGTCAACTCCCCTTGACACCTCCACCGACACTGCAATTTACTCTCCCGTGTTATTCAGGGCAGACACACTGCAGTGAGACGAATGACCAAAACGGTGTTTGCACGTGGTTATACTGAAATGTATGCACTCTCTGCAATGTTGCTTTGGATAAAAGCGTCAGCAAATACACCCGGGGGGGGTATGCGTATGCGTATGCGTGTGCGTGTGCGTGTGCGTGTGCGTGTGCGTGTGCGTGTGTGTGTGTGTGTGTGTGTGTGTGTGTGTGTGTGCATGTGGGGCTGGGGGGGGGGGGGGGGGGGCAATCAGCAGGAACAACAGTGAACTATGACCCCGGAAAGTTTATTTTTGACAATGGTAGGTGATGTGAGTTTGAGTGTGTTCTGTATCCAATCGTTTGCTGCCGCTAAACTGAAGGAGTTGCGGCCGAATCCAGTGCAGCTGTTGGGATGGTGAGCTTGATGACCTCCGTATGTAACACCGTTAGCCAATTATTAATTAGTTACCAACATTATTGAATGAGGTATCAACATTTCTGACAGATGAAATGTAACCCTAATGTAACGTGAATGAAAATAGATACGTTAATAAACAGTTAGAAAGATGCGTTTCACATTGACTGATCAGCTTACAGGTTTGCTACAGATGGTTTTGGCTAACTACTGTAGCTACTACCTCCTAGCCTCATTTGGCATTGATTTTAGCTAGCGAAAATACAAATACAATTACAATAGCAAATCCAATTTCCCAACTGTGCAACCACTATGTAACAATTGAAAAGAACATTGCATTATTTCACATCAGGGTTAGTTTTAGCATTAATAACTCCTGATTGCAAGCTCCTTCTTTGGCAAGCATCACGTGATTATCGACCATCCTAATGACATAACCTGTTGTAAAAGGGTTATAATTGAATAATAACAGATGATTATTTAATTGATTTATTAGCTAATTATAAACCATTTATAAACCCTTTACATGTGACTGTAAGGTAAAGTGTTACCAATATATTTGAGACATTTCGCAGCGTTTGTGTCTCAGTTAAACACCACATTCATGGGAAGGAGAAAAAAATCTATAATCAATAAATCAATAATAATAATTTAAAAAGTCCCCATGTGGAGCTTATGTATACAGTATCAGACAGTCCAAAGACTTGGTGTTATGTTCTCACAGACACGTCACCTGCCTGTTCTCAACCTGCCTTCATGATATTATTTTGACAGGTATGATACTGCTATTAGCCTGCTGAGCTATAGCCCATGCATTAGCCTGGGAAGCTAACCACAAGTCTTTAGGTCGCAGGCAAGGTGACTCTTCATGCACATGCATGCTTTACTAAATCACTTATGTCACGCAACATATCCTTGTTGCAGGTGTTAAAGTAGACACCCTTTTTAAACTACCCTTCTCCTCTCTTCCTTCTGTTTCTTCTAGCATGATGACTACCAATGGCCCCAGGTCATTTACTCCTGCTATGACTGGTGGATAGATGATTCACTTACTTAGTCAAATGTGTTTGTTGTAAGTCACTTTGGATAAAGGCATCTGCTGAATGCCAATAATGTAAATGTAATATAAATGTAAATGTAACAAACTCCAGGCTCTCCTGTGTGTGTGTGTGTGTGTGTGTGTGTGTGTGTGTGTGTGTGTGTGTGTGTGTGTGTGTGTGTGTGTGTGTGTGTGTGTGTGTGTGTGTGTGTGTGTGTGTGTGTGTGCGTGCGTGCGTGCGTGCGTGTGATGATTTTGACGAATTGATCAGCTGATTTTGATCAATAGACTTCAATGACAACAGGTTTCATCATTGGATTATAAGCGGCGTCCATGAATGATTTTGATCTGATTAATTCTAGTCTGGAGACCTCGTTTGCAAACAGGCCTTTGTAAGAAGAAGGAAAGGAGAGCGAGAGGGAGGGAGGGAGGTGGGAGAATAACAACAGTGTTCTACTCCTTTAACAGAGGTCCCAGAGACTGCAGAGCTTAACTAGATTACAGCTAATTGGATTGGAAACTGTCTTGTGATGGCCCAGTAAGTGTGCGCTAATACGGAGAAGAAGGACAAGGAGGAGAAGGAGGAGGAGGAGAGGAACGAAGGAGGCTGATGCCTGATGATAAACATTCACATGGAGGACGTCGCAGTACGCCAGGCGAGGTCAGAGAGAGGGAGGTCAGTATGATGAGCCAAAAGATCGCTTCAGATTAGCCAATTAGATACATTATTCTGACACAGAAACTTGACTCAGTGAACAACATTGTTGGTGTTGTACTAGATCACACAATACCAGTATATCATACAACTACAGTAGTATGTGTTCAGTTAATATAGCTAATCAACTGGTAATACATACAGTACTTATACAGTATAGTACAGGTACAATACCTGTCAGTGTCTGTGTCCAATATTAGGTCATACCACAGTACTCTGGTCATTCTGTACTGTTTCCAGAAAGAGGAGGTTAATCCCTGTCTGATCTATAGCGAACTCTGCCTCAACCGACAACGTTCGCTCCTTCTGTCTACCAATTGGATGTGTCATATATGCGTCATATATTTTGAAACATGTTGAAGACATACATTTTTCTAGGTGTGTCTTTGTGCTAGTATTGCCATGCCAGCTGCAGGTTTAGACAAGCTAAGGCACGGTCCATTGGGGCTCTCTCTTTCTTTCTCACTCTCTCTCTCACCATTATTGAAAAACACAGGAAGTCCATAGAGGCCGGGACTCATTCTCTCTATCTCTCTCACACACACGCGCGCACACACACACGCACGCACAGATACACAACATTTTCAGTTTTTCCTCTCTGCTCCTCTCACTAAAAGAGGTTATGCTATAATATCTATCCTGGACTAGTTTGTTACAGTGCAGTGGTGTGGAGAACCTGTGGGAGCCCTACAGCACAGATGACGGGCTACCAGAATACCCTCTGAGTAACCATGAGACTGAGAAATACATCTTAGATCAGCATTAAGGGACAACTTTATCTAGTGTGGTGAGACTAACACCTTGGGGGAGATAGTCATCTATAACCCCTAGAATCAGGAAGAGGTGTGTGTCTCTGGACAGAAAAGTTATTGCCTCAGCTGTAATGACTAAAGCCAATTAGAGATAATGAATAGGAAACTCAGGATGCAGAGAAGTCAGGAGACTGAGTCAGGGTTCTGACGGAGCACAACGCAGCTCACACCTGTAATGATAAAGGATGATGGCACTGACAACTGCTGTTTCTGTCCCTAACAACAGCTGTGTGTGTGTGTGTGTGTGTGTGTGTGTGTGTGTGTGTGTGTGTGTGTGTGTGAGAGTGAGTGTGAGTGTGTGTGTCTCTGTGTGTGAGTGAGTGAGTGAGTGTGTGTGTGTCTGTATGTGAGAGTGAGTGTGAGTGTGTGTGTGTGTGTGTGTGTGTGTGTGAGTGAGTGAGTGTGTGTGTGTCTGTATGTGTGTGTGTGTGTCTGCTTGTTTTTCCACACACGTTGGGTGTGAGTGTTTGTGTGGCCTGTTTGTGAGGCCAGCCATCTGTATGACCTCAAAACCATTTGGGTTCTTTGTATGGGGACAGAGATGGTGGGAGACTGTTTTTGAGTCAATGTTGTGTGTGTGTGTGTGTGTGTGTGTGTGTGTTCAGGCCCAGGACCATGACTGAACACCAGGAGCAGAGTGAGGAGGGAGGCCCCCTCCCCCCACAGGACCTGGAGCCCTCCAAGGATGAGGACACACAAGGACCCCCGCAATCGCAATTCAGGCAGGTGCACTGCACCACACACACACACACACACACACACACACACACACACACACACACACACACACACGCACACACACACAAACATACACACACACATACACAGATTGTTTATTGTAGGAGCCATGTGACAGAAAAGGCCCTAAGTCGTTGTGTGTGGTGCTGTGACCAGTCTCTATGATGATAGGCCCTGTGGGAATTATGTAACATGCATCTGAGGCGGGGCCATTATAATCCTATGGAGTCTGTTTCAGGATGCAATTTGTGTGACTGTGTGATGTTGTGATTGGGATTGTGCCGTTCAGCAGTTTCAATGAAAGTGAAACACATTCAATGTACAGTAGGAATTCAAATGGTCATGGTTAGCCACACCTAATTGTAAGCATGGCACCTTTTGCTAGAAATTATTTACAAAGAAATTATATGGGATCTTTGTGACTACGTCTGTATTTTTTAAACCTCATATTTTGGTATGAAATGGAGCTATACCCAGCGATATGGCTGTTTCATATCTATTGTATCTATCTATCTATCCGTAACTAGTTTCAATGTTCTAACTGCTCCAGACGTGCATGTGGTGCATAGACTTATTGCGTGAAACTGACAGGCAGACAGGACCTGTTTTGGGTTCTTGTGCGCAGATTAGTGACTGAAATTGTACAAATGATCTCTGTAAGACCTTGGAAAACTAGTGTGAAGCTTACAAATGATCTCTTTCGATCACTGTAAGACCTTGGAAAACTAGTGTGAAGCTTGTCTTTTCTTTCGATTTACCTCAAGATCTGTCCTCATAGCAGTTAGCATCTGTAGCCCAGGGGAAACTCAACATTCGTAGTTTCAAAGTCAAATGTCTCCTGTTGTTTTGAGGTCAGTCATGTTATTGTGTTTCTCTGATTCTAATTCTAATCCATCAGCCTCCTCCCATGGCTCAGTCTGACGCCGGAGAGCCTTAAACATCCCAGAGGGAGGGTCGCGCCTTAAACCTCTCTGACCTCTCCACTGTTCCTCTGTCGCATTTCCACTTTCTTCGGTTGAATTATTGACACTATTGACCCGTTCCCCCAAGTGGCCCAGGTTTGTTTTCAAGGGTTTAGAGAAAGGTGTTCGATGTCTTGTACTTGATTTTCCCTCTTTGCTGCACTTTGCTATTCTTGAATCTTCAAGAATTTTGGTTTGTGCATTTAAGGCATAAAGCGAGACTTACAGTAGTTGAATTCATACCTGGTTGTCTTCCCTGGACGGCTGTTGTTTAGGCCCTGTGTGTGTGTGTATGTGGCAGGTGCTTCAAAGTAAGAGAGAGAGAGAAAGAGAGAGAGTCTGCCCCTATGGACTTCCTGTACTTTCCTCCACCTGGAAGACCAGAGCAGCAATAGCGTCTATTTATAGACAGTATCCAACAGGCAAGGCATATGCAGAGGAGCAGGCGGTGGCCAACAGCTCACCTCTACTCCACTGCTACTCTACATTTCTGTTCTGTTGTATGTTCGCCCTCAGGAGGGGTTGTACTGTACTGTATTCATAACAGGAGTCACACTGCTGTGTGTATTGCGTAACAGTGTAACAGTATTGCCTCCTCGCACACCCGAGTCTCAGACCTGTGACCATCTAGTGAAACACCTGATGTTGACCAGCTCCACCACCACAAAGCTAGCAGTTCCATGACGCCGGCGGCGGGGGGGATATATTTTAACTAGGGATGTCCCGATCCGATACTGAGATCGGATATCGACCCGATATTGGTCCTGAATGCTGGATCGGAGATCGGACCAGAAAAAAAAAAGGCTCCGATCCGCGTGCCCGATCCGCGTGCCCGTTCCGGCGTGTCGCTCAAGTGACGACAACAGTAGTCGCCAGTGGTCACGTGCATGACAGTTGGCTAGTAGCTTTGTGAGAGTCATGTCAGCAGTGTGGGAATACTTCAGTCTTAAAGACGAAAAAAGTCCATTTAGCAAAATTGCAAAAGCAATAACGGAGAAATTGGTTCGGTTTATTGTGCTCGACGACCAACCACTTTCGGTGGTAGAGAATGTGGGGTTTCGGAGTTTAATTGAACACCTAGAGCCGCGTTATACTTTGCCCAGTCGGCATTATATAACCGAAAATGCCATCCCGAAAATGCACAATGAAGTGTGTGAGTTCCTCGCCAAACTATTGGAGAATGTCGATGCTATTAGCTTCACAACGGACATTTGGAGCTCAGACGTGTGTCCAATGTCGTTGTTGAGTCTCACAGCACACTGGATAGACTCTGATTTTACTTTCAAGAAAGCGGTGCTGCATGCCCGTGAGTTCCGTGGCTCACACACTGGGGATTCCATTAAGGCAGCCATGGAGGAGATGCTGCTCGAATGGAAAATTAACAAAAGCAAAGTCCATGTCGTTTTAAGAGACAATGCTAAAAATATGAAGAAGGGCATGGACCAACTTGGAGTGGCGAGTCTGGGATGCTTTGCGCACACTATGCAGCTTATTGTGCATGAGGGACTGTTGTCGCAGCGCAGCGTGAGTGACGCACTGGCTAACGGGCGGAAAATGGTAGGCCATTTCAAGCACTCGCCTTTGGCATGAATGCTGCTGTTTAAATAGTTTGAACTTTAAACCAGTTACTGAGTACTGGTCACTGAGTACTGCAGAGTACTATTTTTGTTGCTTTAATAAAGGCTGGCAGTCTTTAATTTAACTGTTGTTGGTGTGGACTATATACTGGGGAGGTATTTGAATGAATGAATGAATGAATGGTCTTTATTGTCATTGCTACAGTACAGGTACGAAACAACGAAATTTAGGAGGGGTGGCTCCCCTGGTGTTAGGAAAAAAATAAATAAAAAAAATATATAATATTCAGGGGTCAAAAAATGTATACAAATATCGGATCGGTATCGGTATCGCCGATACCCGAAGCCCAGGTATCGGTATCGGTATCGGTAGTGAAAAAGTGGGATCGGGACATCCCTAATTTTAACTCGAGTAAAAGTGAGTTTATCATCTCAACTCGGGTTACACTCACCCCTCTAATCTCTAACTCCACAGCGGACCCAGCTGTTGAGCTGAGCGTCACTGCGGATCCGACTAAAACGACCCCGCTGTGACAGGTGCCACGCTGCCGCAAACAGTGTTGCTTCCTTGCACTCAAGGTCACATGACACGACACGTGACACCTCTGTTTTCCAACACACCTGACTGCCCACTAAATACCTGATGTAAACCAGCTACGCCACTGAAAAGCTAGCGATTCCATTCAATTGTGCGGACAGACATATTCCCTATGGAGAAATACGATTTGATATACTCCATAATCCCCTGCTGACTGCAGATGTGTATATAAAACATTGCTATCCTTGGATGAGAGAGAGAGAGAGAAATTGAGAGAGAGAGAGAAATTGAGAGAGACAGAGAGAGAGAGAGAGAGAGAGAGAGAGAGAGCGAGAGAGAGAAGGGTAGATGCTCTCCTCCATTGGCAGCAGAGCAGAACGGGGTGAAAAACAACCCTCCATTGAGAGCAGGACGTCCCAGCGCCTGGGGTTGGACGGTCCAATGGGTCATCACCCCAGCGTTTAGGGACACGCGGCCCCTCTCTCCTCTCACAGATGTGACGCTCAGCTGTAAAAGACCCTGTTTTCGCTCACAGACTCAGCAGGAAGTCACAGCATCTCTGACCCTCTCGACTGCCTCAACTGCCTTTGACCCTCGTCCTGTGTGTCATTCTAGCATGAGTGCTCGTATATTTTTAAACCAAGGATTGGTTTAAAAGATGTTTGCTTTGTGATGTTTGCTTTGTGAGTTTTGTAGTCGTTTTTGTTGAGCTATGATACTGTATTTTGGTTATGGGGCCCATGTTGATGTATGAACGTTTACTTTTATACTGCTGTCTCTTTGTCAGACGATTGTTAGAACAGTGTCTATTGTATAGTATAATATAGTCTCTATTTCTCTTTCTCTCTCTTTTCCCCTCTCTCCGTCTCACACATGTCTTTCCATCCCTCCTAACTCTATCTTTCTAAATCTTTCTCTTTTTCTACTTTATGCCCCCCCATCTCCTCTGGTTACATAAACATGTTACTCTGTTTAGTACACCAGGATAAGAGACCAGCAGTACTCCACCTGGTCTAGACACACTTGAACAAACAAAGACACACACACACACACGCACGCACGGACACACACACACACACACACACACACACACACACACACACACACACACTGGTACCTACCAGAGCCAGAGGAGTCTTTACTGCTCTTTTGGCCAACAGCAGGGTTCGAGTTATGTGGGAGCCAATGGGAGCTGAGCTCCCATAGAGATGGTCTGAGACTCTCTGAGCTCCCATGAAGGCAGTAAAATCAAAAATCTGTGGGGGTCGCTAATAATACATTACCACAACTATTATTTGATCAAAATGTCAATGTAATGAATATTATTTAATTTATATTATAAATATTGTAAAATAAACACGTTTTCCAAAAGAGCTACGCGCACCATTAATCTCCTGTGAATGACAGTAGGCCTTTGACTGCCTGCACTTCACCACCAAGACACCATGGGGCGCAGTAGAATATTGTACAACAGCAAAAGGTTGATTAATCAGCTGTGCGGTAAACCGTTGGAACACACAGTGCACAGCTGATTAATCAATTAAACCAATAGAGTGAGACAGGATATGTTCATATACCAGTTGCCTTTCAGGAAGTAGTGAGATCGTGCACCTAGCCTATTATTGAGAAGCAAACATTCATTCATTAGCTATACAGGAGTATATACATACAGTAGCTACCATGCCGCCCAAAAAAAGGCAATTTTTTGACCCTCTCCCGTTCATCCAATCTTGGATAAAGAAAGAACATCGGACGTCAGCATCATGGGTTCCAGGACCGCGACCGCAGCCTACTGAAAACAGACCAAACAGGTCTATCTTGTCTCCGTAAAGGTAAGGTGGCTTTTACTTTTTACTAACCTAGTGTACATGTATTTTTCGCTCCTTCTGTATAGCAAAAATAACACAATTATTGGCCGAGATACATGTGTGACTATCGCTTTTATAGCTGTTGTTTCATGTGGGGCTGTTGATGTGGTGAAATGAGTAGCCTGCAGCTGTAGCGTCAGGATATGTTGGTATTTGAGGAGGAGGATGAGGATGAGGATGATGTTTCGGTACCGGTACCGTTTTTAAAGTATCGATTTGTCACCGGTATCGAATAAAACCCAAACTGTACCCAACCCTAACTATATGTTTACATGCCAACTAATTAGCTAATTCATTTCTGTCATTTAGAGCTGAGGGGAGCAACAGAGAGACGGACAACAGGACAGTAACAGAGAGACAACGGGAGAGGAGAGCAATAGAGACAGAACTGAATGCACTGAACTTTTTTTTTTATTCTTTGCATTATTAACACTGTTGTGTTATTGTGTTATTAAAGTGTTTAAGTGTTTTATGGTAAAGCATTATGAGTGGTGTGTGTGCAGGGTGCTCGTGAGTTGTATATTTTGGGGAGGGGGGAGGCTTGTGTATGGGGGCGGGGGGTCCTCACACAAAGGAGTAGCCTAGGGCCACTGACCACCTTAATCCGCTACTGCCTATAGCTAATTAAAACTTGTAAGTCCCATCGCTGTGTGGGCATGATTCGCGCGTGCATGAGAACATTTCGCACTGTTATTTTGGAGACCCCCACAGAGATCAGCTTATAACTCGAACCCTGGCCAACAGTCCCTAACCAGAAGGGCAAAACAGAAGGAGCTAATACGACATGAGATGCTAAGGGGTCTGTGGTCACACTCACAGTCTTGTGACTCAAGGAGAGTAGATCAAAGAGGAGGAAAGACATATGAATATGCGTCATTTAGCTCTCAGCATTGTTCATTGTCCCTTGTTTGACTCAGATATTGAAAAGGTACATTATTTATATTGGGGTAATTTGTCTGTGTTAACAGGAGTCATGCGAAACGACGGTGTGACTTACCCTGCAGTGCTAAGGGCATTCCTCGTGAGTCCATTTGGATGCCTGTGTGTGTGTGTGTGTGTGTGTGTGTGTGTGTGTGTGTGTGTGTGTGCGTGTGTGCGTGCGTGCGTGCGTGTGCGCCTGTGGGGGGATGGATGGGTGGGTGTGGCTGGGTGCGTGTGTGTGTGTATGTGTTAAAATCCTAGAGGCTTTTCAGATCAGATGCCTACAGTGGATCCTTGGCCTCTCCTGGGAGAACCACATCTCCCACAATTCAATCCTCTCCAATACCGACACCACATGCATCGAGGCAGTACTATTAGCCAAATGACACCTTCAATGACTCAGCCATATAATATGCATGCCAGACCATCGCTTACCGCGCTAAGCCCTCTACAGCCAGCTAAATGGACTGACTTATATAGCGCCTTATTCCAAAGCGCTTTACAATGGCCTCTCATACACCCATTCACACACCAATGGCGGCAAGCTACCATGCAAGGCGCCGGGCCTGCTCATTGGGAGCAATTTGGGGTTCAGTGTCTTGCCCAAGGACACCTTGACATTTGGCCAGCCAGGGTTCGAACCCCCGATCTGCCAACCTTGCGATCATTAGACGCCAGCTCTACCTCCTGAGCCACAGCCGCCTCAGCTAAATGATGCGCTGCAAAAATGAAGTGAGTCAGAATCAGAAGTCATAATTCTCCCCCACCCCAATCCCAAATAAAGCCAGCGCCGCCATCAACCACAATGGACCACTAAGATGGTGTGTGTGTGTGTGTGTGCGCGCACGTGTGTGATGTGCGTGTGTGTGTGTGTGTGTGTGTGTGTGCAAATGCGTGCCTGTGTCTGCGCACAGGCATGCATGCGTCTTTTTGTGTGTGTGTGTGTGTGCACACGTGCGTGCGTGCATGCATGCGCTCACTGGTTATGGCCATTCACCCAAAGGTCAAAACCATCATAAAGTGGTCTCTTCATGATCGAGAAAAAACCCAACCTCTCTGGACAATGGTCTCCTCATTGGGACACATTACAAATAGAATCAGTAGAACATGTTCAGAATGTGCCACATTCTGGCCCAGGGTCAATTCAAATGTTAAGGATGTATAACATTCTTTATCGTGTTCTGTGTGTCCTACCCACACTGTGTTTTATGTTTCTATGGAGTTCCAGAGCGCCACTCTGGTTGTTTTTGTAGCTACTGGTTTGCCACTGTTATGTACACAGAGGTTGGACCTCCCTCTACCTGTGCTTATCCAGTGTTACTGGTGACAGGGTCACATAGCTTGACAGTTTGCGTGGCTAGTCTGGTTATTCAGGAAGTCACCATTATCCCCTCTGTGCATTTTGCTTGCTGTCTGTGTGTGACAAGATAGCTTGTCGGCTGGCATGTGTGTTCTAAGGTATTAATTATTATGTCTGCGTCAATTTAACTTGAATGTGTGTTTTCTGTTTTGTGTACGTACGGTACGCATATCTACAGTTCATTACATGTTGACGTGTTAAGGTTGTTTTGGTGGCCTTGACCCGACCTTGAATCTTGCCGAGGTTGTGATGTCATAAACAGCACACACACGCACGCACGCGCACACACACACACACACACACACACACACACACACGCACACACACACACACACAATACTGTTTGACATGCCAAGGTCAGACTCAGTCCATAATTGTGTACACAGTTCATAACTTGGATGCCACAGGTAATGATAGTGTTGAAATGTGCCACTGCTTTCCAACATGGTTAAAATGGAGAAGAAATAGGCCCTCCCCAAAAGAACCTCTCTCTATATCGGTCACACTGGATAGCATCTACTAGCTAACTACTACTATCACTGGATAGCTACTAACTACTGCTGTTGACTAGCCTCACAGTCAGCTCTTGAGGAGAGAACCATTGCACACTCTGTTTACAATAAAGTTCAACAGTTGTATTGATCTGATTATATTATATAGCTGGTTTAGTGCTTCTTCTTACTGTGTTCAATACTTTCTTCCTTTGTCATTCCCCTTTATTGCACACAACCTTTTTTAATGGATTAAAACAATCAATTTTTTACAATTTCTTTAGTTGTGTAGTTTTAGTTTCGATGTGAATAGCTGCAATGGAAATATATTGAGTTACAAAATTGCAATAGCAATACCAGCTGTTAGGACACCCTATGCCCTAATAGCTGGTATTGCCCCCTTTGGCTGAAATAACCTCAATTAGACATTTCAGATAACGGTCTACCAGTCTCTGACATCGACTGGGAGAAGGTTTTTCCCATTTCTCCATGCAGACTTCTTTCAGCTGTGTGATGTTTGAGGAGGGTCTTGCATGCACTGCCTGTCAAATCACAATAGGATTAAGATGACTTTTGACATGGCCATTGCAAAACTCTCCATTTCTTTCTTTTGAGCCATTGAGCCCTTCAAGTGGATTTACTGGAATGTTTTGGGTCGTTGTCATGTTGCATGGTCCACATCCGCTTCAGCTTAATACATTTTTTTTGGACAGATGGTCTCACATTGTCCTCAAGCACCCACTGATACAATAAAAAAAATCATAGTGGATTCTATGATGGTGAGCTGGCCAGGCCCTGCTGCAGCAAAGCAGCCCCAAACCATATTTCCGCCCCCATGCTTCACAGTTGGTTCTTGTGCTGGTTCTTGTGCTCAAAATATCTTTGGTTTGCGCTAAACATGTCTTCTGTTACGGTGCCCAAATAATTCAACTTTGGATTCATCTGTCCAAAGCACATTGTTCCAGAAGTCCTGGGGCCCTATTATGCACTTCTTAACTTGCCGTCTTAAGTCTTAATTAAGACGCACCGCCAGGTTAAGACCTACCGCCACCCTTATTATGCGCTTCATACGCGCTACTGCTATTATGCAGGTGTCGATAGGCGCCCACACATAAGACGTAAAACTCCCGTGCATATATTGCTCATTGTGGGAGTGTTCATATGTTAATGAGGTGCACTAGGCGCCCCTGCTATTATGCGATCTGACTTTGCTCCTAGCGCTAAGAAGTGGTTTGAAAAGTTCTTAAGTTTAGACTTCATGCACGTTTTGAAACACGAGCGCGCCTCCGCGGTTTGCGCATGCATGTGGGCACACATGAACACGCACGTGGCTCCACGGCAAGACGTCAATTACGGTCACAGTATAAATGCCACCACTGGCAAATGTTAAGCCAGAGAGAGAGAACAATGGAATATATCCTAGGAAGGAATTATGATAGACGAAGACGGCGCGCCGAGCGCATATACCGGCAACGACTTTGTTACCTCGGGCCAAATCTCAAATCAATCCTGGATTCGTGATCTAAGCATTTTAGCGCTTTCAATTGGTGATCCAACTGTTAATAATGCTATAATATATTGCAATTACAATTATATTATAGCCTATTATTAAAATATGTATAATATAGCCTATATATATTCTTTTATTCTGTTTACAGAGCAGCAATGCTTGTATGAGCTGCGCTTCACCCGTCAGGCAGTAACTGACATATGTCGAGCACGTTACTTTCTTCTGCAGAGAAGCGCGCTGACCTCCTTCTTAGGACTTCCATAATAGCATAGCGCTAATGACTCAACGCAGCCGGTTCTTAAAGGGAATGGCACCTGGCACGCTGATTGGGTTGATTGAGAAGACGCCCAAAACACACCCATGACTAATTTCTTTGCTTAGCGCCGGGTTTTAGGCGCCCACTACCGCACGCATAATAGCAAAGTGGCCTTGACCACGCCTCCACGTCTTAAGTTTAGATCTACCGCCTCGTCTTATTTATGAAGTGCATAATAGGGCCCCTGGTGTTTGTCTATGTGTTCTCTGGCTCTTTTTTTAGAGCAAGGGTTTCCTCCACCTCCCATGAAAATCAACGTGTGCAGTCTCTTTATGATGGTAGATGCATGTACTTTGACATCAACTGTGGCAAGAGCTACCTGTAAGTCCCGTGATGACATTTTAGGATTGTTGGAGACTTCTTTAAGCATCTTGCGGTTTGCTCTTGGGTTGAACTTGCTAGGACGGCCTGACCTGGCCATGTTGGCAATTGTTTGTTCTCCACATTTCCCAGACTGATTTCTAATTGTTAAATCCCTTCCCAGTCTTTTGATCTCGTCATGGTGATACCACTCACTTTAATAATCAAGAGCAAACCAGAATCCTCTCTAACAATGTTCTAATCATTTGCACCAGATGTGGTGCACTTGATTTAATTAGTTACAATTAGGCATTTTAACTAGTAATAAATGTGTTAATCACAAGAAAATTGCATTTCTATTAATTACATTTTATAAATCATAATTATTTATTTATTTTAAATCTGTTGTATTTGTTTAGGTATATTACCTCCATCTCTCAGTATTGTTAAAATTAATATCAAATGTCTATATGTTTAAATATGTTGAAAAAGACAACGGTTTTCATGGGGTGTCCTATCTTTTTTCACATGACTGTATATATATGCACAATAGCCCAAGCCATCAAACATATAGTATTAGGAGTCAACAGCAAAAGCTAACATCTTTCTATCGTTTTTTCACACTGTCTTACATCTGCTTCTCTGTGTTCAGGATACAGTTGATTGACAACCTGACCTTTGAAGATGTGAAGAAATGCTACAGAGGTTCCGTGAGTGACAATCTCTCTTGATGTTATCTCTAATTTGATTTTGATGATGAAATAGTACTATAAATAGTAAAATAGTACGGTATGAGTAAGCCTGACCGGGAACAGGGCAGCCAGAGACTCGGATACATCAAGGTCTTAGCCTTGGATTTTTTTTTTAAAAAGTCACCCCATCTCAACCCATAATTCACGATTAGACTGTAAAGCCATAAAGATGGAATAGCCGGGATTTGATTGTTGTTGCCCCCGCATAAAGCGGTTGCATAATTGCGGAGGAGGTTATTCAGGTTAACCATTAACACTAACACTCCTCTACCAGCCCAATCCGACCATCCAGAATAGTTCTTTCAGATTGTTATCCCTCTCTCCTCCCCCTGTCCTGAGGGTAGAGGAGGTACCAGGGATATGAAACAGAACAGAGCAGCGAGAGGACACACAGACAAAAGACTCTCTCTCTCACACAAACAGCAACAGAGCCGGCACAACAGCTGTGGGTTTTTTAGGGGAGGTGGAAGGATGGAGAGAGTCAAGGGGGGGCGGGGGGGGGTTGGCTACAAGGGATGTTAGTTCTGTAGCAGTGTGTTTTCTAGTGTTGGGGGGGTGAGAGAGAGGGGAGGGGGACTTTAACACGAGACAACAGCGGGTACTTAATACGAGCCAGAGCCAGAGGGAGAGGGAGAGGGAG
>NC_137690.1:68667772-68742772 GCF_963989245.1 Nansenia antarctica
TTGGTTTGTAGCTTCATGGTTAAGATTCTACATGTGACTATTCTTCTAGGTCATTTATTGCTAAAGAAATGTCCCCACACAGGATGTGCCCCTTTGTTGGTTTCATGCATCACGTGTGTGTGTGTGTGTGTGTGTGTGTGTGTGTGTGTGTGTGTGTGTGTGTGTGTGTGTGTGTGTGTGTGTGTGTGTGTGTGTGTGCGTGCGTGCGTGCGTACTTACGCGTGACTTAGTTGCTTATCCTACTGTACTTACCTTTTCCTATGAGGTGTTTGTACCTTATGCATATACTTTCACACCTTCACTGGTGTGGGGAGTCATGTTTTGGATTATTACTTATTTTTTCACCGTTGCATTTGGGTGTAGTGAAGCAAACAAAGACAGTTTGCATTTGTGTCGCTAAATGGAATAGGAACAGGAAATAGTTCACGGTAACATAGGTTATGATGCCTTTCCAGTTTGCCATTCCTTATGACTGACTGTATTATGGGTTTATGGTCTTTTACAGCTCTCATCTGTCTGGAAATGGAAAGATGCAGTGAGGCACAACTCTCTTATTTAGAATGATTTATGAAAGAGTTGGGATTTAGAGTGTGCTGTAGGCACTGTTGAGTATTAAAATATACGAACTGAAACGTCGCTCAGTGCCGTAGATTAAGCTCTTTAATCTCTGTTATTCCGAGTCGGATTATCCTATCCTATGTTGGGATGATAATGATTAACAGTTAACCGCTGACTAGTCATTGTTGAAACGTTCGCCCCTATACACTATGTTTCTCTCCCGGTGAAAGGAACAGATGATTTGACCAGACTTGCCCAAAAACGTATGAGCGAATCATGGACATATTCTTTAAATTCAGACAAACTAGAGAAGAAGAGAGGGTGTTGGGACAGAGCCCTTGCATAATCAGTTGTGTTGTACAGTTATGAGTGTCTCCAGAATTCAAGTATATTTGGCCTCGTATACATTTGAGAGTTAAATCCAATTTGTGTCTTCCAAATAAGATGATTACCTACAACTGGACAAGTCTGGACGCGCAAAAGTTGGATTGTGTTTACACTGTGGTCTGATTGTGCACTGCAAAAAGTAAATCTAAGTAAGATGAGGTATCTTAAATGAAGGCAATATATGATTGTTTTTTTTGTCAGGATGCACTAGTTTAAAGATATATCTTACTAGTTTTAAGATCAAGTGGCAAGTGAAATGTTCCTGTTCTGTTGGCAGATAATTTAGCTTATTTCAAGTAATACCTCCCCCATTTTCTTGCTTTTATTCTTGTTTTTGAGAGCTGACTTTTAGCAGTGTGTTTACATTGTGGTCTGATTGCAGCAGTTTCGTTTTCGGAGAAATGACACCAAAAATACAAGAAACCGAGGGACATGGAAAAAGATGAATTGAAAGTGAAAGTGAAACGAGTGGACACTCGGTTAGCTCTTGTCCATTACAATATATTGGAGTGAACAGGCAGTGTGTGTATTCCAGTTGCTGGAGTGAACAGGCAGTGTGTGTATTCCAGTTGCTGGAGTGAACAGGCAGTGTGTATTCCAGCAGCTGCGGCAGCCTCCGGCTCATGCGTTTTTATTTTGAGTGGTTTCACATCTTTTACATTTCAGACATGTCAATGTTAGTCTGTAATTAACCCGAAATGTGCATCCCTACTCCTATGGTGATTTATATGATTCTGATTACGTCATGTAGTTATGTTACCATAATGTGTCTGATCTCTGATTCCCTTCCCTTGCCCTTGATGTGTGCATGTACGTCAGTGAGCCTGTGTGTGTTCCCATGGGGAAGAGGATAACTCTCTCTCTCTCTCTCTCTCTCTCTCTCTCTCTCTCTCTCTCTCTCTCTCTCTCTCTCTGTCTCTCTCTGTCTCTCTCTCTCTCTCTCTGTCCTGCAGTATGTATTTGTGTCTCTGCTGTCCAGGGACAGTGTGTATGATGTCCTCCGTAGGATCTGCACACACCTCCAGGTTAGAAAATACACACACACACACACACATCCAGGGAGTTGACATATAACGTGGATTTGTGACTTACCATTAACATGAATTGATGACCATGGCCACTGTGGCTAGGGGACAAATGCTGACCCTTAAGTCAGTCAATGGATCATTGTTCATCTTATATATTCTCATACTGGTTTGTTTGTGAACATTTCTATGTTGGGCACATATAGAATTACTGGGATTAACATTGTGTCCTGTAAATCAGCTGACTTCGTGGAGGAGGTTAACTTCAGTATATCTCCAGTATATTTCCAGTGCATGTGGCTTGCATACATTACTCTGTTATACTGCTTAAAGAGAACATTGCACAAGATATCTCCACAAATCTAACAACACAGATTGATGTTATTCCATCCTAACTGTTTCTATGCAAATGTGTATATGCAAAATAAAACGATACACAAAAAATGAACTATCTCTCATATATACCAACAATACATTGTGGTTTTTGACGTCAATAAGAGAATGGGCTGACGAGTCGTTTGGCTAGCTGCTCCATAGCCACACAGCTAGCTGCTCCATAGCCACACAGCTAGCTGCTCCATAGCCACACAGCTAGCTGCTCCATAGCCACACAGCTAGCTGCTCCATAGCCACACAGCTAGCTGCTCCATAGCCACACAGCTAGCAGGAAAAACTATTCAGATTCAGAATAAACCATCCAACCAGACCAGCTACTATCCAACATTTCCATTTATTGACAGCTGTCAATCACACAGATCTAACATATATGAATGGACATTTTAAAAATAATAACAACGTTAATATTATAAACCCTTAAGACCTAAGCACAACCTAGATTCAACGCAATGTTGACAATAGACAAAAGCAACTGATAGGAATCACACTAAAATAGTTACCCATTTTCCAATGAATAATGCAAAGTGATATTGTCATATTTGGACTTTTAATTGGCAGCATGAAACAAATCAGAATGATTGACAGCGATTGACTCATTCCGGAACCTTTGGAAGGGGTTAACCTGTCTCTCATATTTCCCTTCAACAGGTCAATGGTAAGAAGAGTCTGAGTTTAAAGCTGTACATGGAGGAGCCCAGCTCCTTATCTCTGGTAAGACCTTGGACTCCAGCCCTCTACTACACAATGTCACGTATTGTCACATACTGTATGGCCCTTAATTAACACTAGAACAGCCGTGCCTTTTTTTACCTACTAAAAGAACCCCTCTTTACAATGCTCAAGCTGCTATTTACATGTAAATTAGCCTGCTTCCTACACAGAAAATCGTCAAAATAACTTTATAATAGCTTATCCTGATGTGATTTTGAAAATGTAAGGATACTGAGTGGTAGAACGCACATATCTAGGAACAGTCATGAAAGGAGGGTCCTGAAATGTGATCGAGTGCAAAGATATAAACATTTTCTCTACTCACTCATGGCTGTTCTAGTGTTAACATTGGCCCAACGTACTGTACACAGGCCTGGGCCAACATAGAGACACTGGGGTTATTGTGTTACAGTACGTAGTCAATATGACACAATACAAACTGTATTTATTGATTGACTGGCCAAAGGATTTTTTTTTACAAAGATGAGTTTTCTTATGTTTTCATTTATCAATGTAAATGTCTGTATCTCAATGATTTCCTGTCAGAGTGTTGTAAGCTTATCTAGAGATGGTGTCATACTATGATGACCCAGGCCTCCAACGTCCCTGACCTGCAGATAAAAACAACCATAAAAAATTACTTCCTCTTCTGAGGGAAAAGAATGGAAGTCATAAATAGTTGTTTGTCTGGCTGCCTTCCTTGGACTTTCTACTGTGAATCTGGGATGCGTGAAGATGTATGAAGAGCTCCTTGCAGATGAGACGACGGCCCCTCCACACGCAACTGTCTCGTTCATATTTTCTCGATGATATAATGAAACATGCTCAACTATTCATCTCTCTCTGGGAATGTGCTTCACATGGAGAGACTACGCTATTCATGTACTAACAGAGAGGACATTTTTCAGAAAGTATGGCAACCCTTGTTAGATAAATGGACAGCTACCTGTGATAACGCTCAGTACTGAACATTTCTGTACATTTTGAAGACTGCTTCTAATATTCAATTAGCTGGTGAATGATTTTGTTCTTTTTGTTTATTTTTATTTTTATTTTCCTTTTTCAATGTACTATATATTGCTCTAAGTTGGGGGGCGTGTGGGATTGGAAGGGGGGTGGGATGGGGAGTGGTTTTTGTTTAAAAAAAGAAAGAAAATGGAAGGAAAATATTGTTTTATTGTCCATTATATGTTTTCTATCTTGTCCTTCAATAAAAACTATTTAAAAATAAATCAAAACTATTCATCTCTCTCCTTGTCCAGGATGAGTTCCCAGTCCCGGATGAGTTTCCAGTGGTGGATGAGTACCCTCCAGTGTTAAAGTGGCGTCGGAAACCCTCCGTGGCATCTGTCTCCTCCTCCCTACCAGACCTCCTGGGGAACTCCAGTAAGAGTCTCAGCGCTGTGGACACGCCCTTCCAGACAGACCAGCCAATGGAAGGTGAGGAGGAGGATGAAGCCCCAACCAGAGATATACACCAGTGTAATTCAGACTAGGTGTTTAAACTTTAGACCATGCACTGATGTCCATGGTCCATTTGAGGGAAGATATGAGGTAGGGATATCAAAATGATGAGTATGGTCCTTATCACCTAGAGTCATTTGAACAGTACTTTTTGAACAATGCAGTTCTCCATCCCCTTGAAGTCACCACTGGTCTTAAATGCTTTGGTAGATGGAAATTGCATAGTGGAACCCACGTGGCATTTCTTATGAGTTTGCCTCAGATCAGCTCATTATTCAGTATCAGCCCTGTCCTGTGAGACTTAGTTATGAGGTTAGCTCTCACTTTGATAAGCAGTGATCCATTAAGTGAATGTAGGGGTTAGCATTGTTGACCCCGCCTAGCCACAGTGGCCATAGTCATGTGTGTGTGTGTGTGTGTGTGTGTGTGTGTGTGTGTGTGTGTGTGTGTGTGGATGTGTGCGCGCGTGTGTGTTTGTGTTTGAGCGAGAAAGAAAGAGATTAAGAGGAAGGGAGAGCTCTCTCTCTCTCTTATGGGACAGGCCTGCCTCTCTTATGCAATATGGGATTATGCCTTAAATTGAGATTTCAGGATGTACTTTCCAATCAAAACCGCCCTGTTATGTGAACCGTAACATCACTTTGTGGGCCGAGCATCATGCACTGTACCTGCAGGCTATGTGTACATGGTCTCACTGATATGAATGCACTCATGGAGGGTTTTTTGTTCATGGAGGTTTTATAATTTCTTTTAACTTTCACCTACATCAATGCCTGCTCTTTTGTCTATGCTTGATGTTTGTTTTAGATGTGTGTGTGTGATGGCGAGGAGTTGCATAAGAGTTGGAAAAACCTGGGTTTGGTAGTGCAAATAAAACTTGTTCTGACCCACCTAAACAGATATGATATATATATGTATGTACTGTGTCTAATGTGCAGAGCAGAGACTACCGAGACTAGAGACAGAGACGATTCTCCTGGCAGAGTCTGTCCCTGAGCTGGGTCACGTGGAATACCAGTTGCTCAAGTTCTTCATCCTACTGTGAGTGTGGACCAGCCTATCGTACCACTAGCTGCCTCATGTCAGCAATCATATCATACTGATTAGGATCATTATAGATTCAGATTAATCTATAGATTATCCTGAAGTCGTGTTGGATAAAAGTGGATTGATTTTGTATTATGTGAAAGATGGATTTTTCCAAAATCCACTAACAGGCTCCCTAAAAAAGGCGTAATAATGCCATCTAGAGTACAAACATGGAAATACAGTAGTCTTTCAGTTTCTAGCCATCGCAGTAATTCTCACCAATTGGTGATCTGTTTTGTACTGGTCCCAGTCAGATATACATGTATAGATAACTATCAACGTATATATCTTCTTACTCTCCTTTTTTCTTTCATTCCCCCTCCTCTCTTCTCTACACCCAAGTATCATCCTCCTGATCCTGTCTTCCTGCTACCTGGCGTTCCGTGTGTGTAGTCTGGAACAGCAGCTGTCCTTCCTCAGTAACCCCACACTGCCCATCAGAGAGAGGTGAAAGCACAGCCTGCTGTACTCACTAACTACAGGGAGGAGGCTGGTGGAGGCAGAAATCGGAGGACAGGCTCATTGTAATGCACGAAACGGAATGTGATGAGTCATGGTATCAAACACGTGTGATTGTCCTCCGATTTCTACCTCCATCAGCCTCCTCTGCCAAATCAGAAACGTTTCCTCCCCTTCTTTTTACCTCATTTTCTACTGTTGCGAAACAAATACAAAATTCATGACGTATGAGTTGTACTTCTCCAAATTTCGGTAGAGACAAGAAAACTATTTGACTGACAATTTAACTCTGTTTTGGTATCTGTTCCCCAGGTAACAGATATGTCAGTGGCAGTCACCCATTGGCACATATCTAGAATCAGCTTTACCCATCGTGCAACAACCTTTAACCATTATTGGAAAAGATGAGAAACTGACCTTAGGTCAGTGTCTATGAGCAACGTCAGACTGCCCTATACAGACACGCCTCCCTCTCTGTGATCCCCTCCAGACTATGCAAACAGACTCTATTTATTTATGAATCTATTACACTGTAGTATTACAGTAGTATACTGTAGTATGGGCTATCCCTTTACCCGCTCCCCGCCATCTTGTTTTAGTTGACAGACTGCAGTTTACCTAGACCTCCAACACTGGTCTGAGCAAACAGATGACACAGAGCAACTGTGGATGAACTGAAAAAAGCTCAGGATTGCTTAAGAAGGCTGGAAATGGTTGGTGGATTGAGGAAGCAGTGCTAGGATCGGTTAGATGGTTTTCACTGAAGATTTCCTGCCATTTGGAGTCAACAGAGTTTTTCCTGTCAATTCAACCAGGAATTACCTGCTGTAAGACTTTAAAGAACCAAGACAAAAAAGCTTTTATCTACCGACAATCTACTGTTTATTGTGCACTCAAGGACTGGCATGGTTAATTGTGATGCACTTCCACTTTTGAAATACAGTATGATATGCTTTAGCCTTTATAAAAGGCTGCTATGCACTTTTGAAGATCTGTCCACATTTCAGATGAATGTACATTATCTTGAATGAGGTCCCCAGTGTTTCCTCTACATGCATTTCATCGTGGCGGACCGCCACGATGGAATTTCCTCCGCCACCATTCAGATTTCTCAACCCCCAAAAAAAAAAAAATTTAGGCCGCTTTTCAGACCTTCACAGCGCTAGACACACCCACAAGCGCTGAAACTGGACCAGTCCGTGTGTGTCGCGAGTATTGAACTTGAGGCTGCGTTCGTAAATTCGCTCTGAGAGCCCCGGAGCGCACACTGGGTTCGACGTCATAAAGGGACCAAGTCATTTGATTGGACAAGAGGCATTCCGTGAGTGCTGATCAGATTTCCAGAGCGTATTTACGAACGCGCCCTGGCTGTCACCCGAACACCGCGAGCTAGCGTAGTGTAGTGTAGTATAGGATGCGTAGTGTAGTGTAGTGTAGGATGGAGAGAGAGAGGAGAAGCCTCTCTATGTGTTACCTATGTCCAGTGTACTAGAACCACTCTAACAGGAGTGTTTGTCCGTGAATAACACCGGCTATGCCCGGGGTAGAAACACAAGACTATAGCTGGATAAGGTCTACAGGTCTACACGGTCATTTTAAGCCGTCGACCAGCCCTCTACGACCACGGGAAGTCATGTTAAAAGTGAAGATACTTCTGTTAAACTAAGCTAAGCTAAACATCGCTAATCGCTAACTCCCTCCTGGGCTTAAAGTGACAAGTAATAACGTTGTGAAAAAAAACGTCAGATCAGTGTTTTTGTTTTTATTGACAACGGAATTACATGCTGGAAAAACATGCAGACACAGACAATAAGAGACACACGGGAGAAGTACAGGAAAACATTTAATTTTTTTGGGCCATCCTCGAGTTTTGGCTGAAATTACGTCGTTGTTTTGAGCGCGCGTGCGCGTTTCATGCGCGTGCACGCGAAAAAATCGCAGTCAGCACTACCCGCCACCATTGTAAAAATTCCTGGAGGAAACACTGGTCCCCATATGCTGCCATTCTAAATGGCAAGGTATTCTTGGTACATAGTGTGCAATGCAATGATGTAACATATATTCAGCCTAGACTGACTTTTTTAATGTTGTCTTTGTCCTGTACTGTTATCACACCATCAGTATATTAACCAAAATAGGTAAGGTAGCACATTTTCATGTCAGAAATATATTTTGTTATTTAACATCTCTCATTTTTCATTCATTTGTTAAAATGCAAGTTTACAGCTTTGTATTGTTGGCCACCTTTTAACACACAATATATCTGTATAGCATGACTGTGACGTTTTGTAATAAACAGCCATTTGATCCTTCCATTGTGGGGTTACTTTTCTTGAAGTCAACACAGAAGAAATATCTCAACATGATGTTGACAACATCTGCATGCCATGGTCATGATTTGCAGACAAATTATCACTGACTTTTTTCCAAAAATGCGTTAGGCCTAAACGTGTACAAATGTGAAAGAACGCTTTGTAAAAATGCTGAATTAAGCGTCTAACAGGGTTTCCGTTAGAAAAAATTGGTGCCGGTCAACGTGTCCGGGAAGATTTCAATGTGTCGGACAAACGGGAGAAATTCCGGTCATCATATTAAAATATAATATAGGTGTTTGTCCACCTACAAAACGTCCCTGGTCACACCTGGAGTCTAGTTTTCCTTTGTCCTGTTTGTAAGTGTAACATACAGACCCAAACTTCTGCATTGTAGATACATTAGGTTGTTTATCTGTCAGCATCTGGTAAAGGGTTTGTCCTGTACGCCTATTAAAGCATCTGTTGCGTATTACGGCTGCTGTTTGGACTGCATAGTTCCATAACTGTTTTGGTAGCTGACTTTCAATTAGCATACACCTACCCATCTCAAAAAGAGTAGCCTAGGCCAGCTCCTCTCAGCTGTACCGTTCTGGTGGGGAGAATATGGGGCCGACGTCTCATGTCTAATCCCGTTTTTCCTTAACAATGTTTGGAAATCCCTGCATGTGAACTCTGTGCCGTTGTCGGACCTGATACACTTCACTTTCCCGTATGGGGCTGTATCTGCTAAGAATGTTTCCGTTGCTTGTACCGTGTCACTTTTAGTTTTTAGAAAATATACAAATACTGCACCTGAGAAGTCGTCAGTGAATGACTGTGCATATTTGTAACCATGATCTATTGACTCTGTAGCTACCTGTGTACCATTTGTAAGGGAGCCTTTGCTCTACTATCAGGGTTTCTATTTCTGGTTTGTGCAAATTTTCCCTGAATGCATACTGTACCTCACATTCTTGGTCGGGTCTATCTGTCTTGCCCTTGATCTGCACACCATCAACCACATTTTGCCATTTTAGTACATCATCAAAATTACAGTGGCCTAGTATCTCATGCCACGTCTCTGTACATCATGACAAGCGCTGCACTTGTCACTATTATTATCACTTTCAGTGTGCAAATAATACAACCTGTTGTACACATGAATGTTGAACCTTGTACCGTCTTTGTGTATCAAAGCGTCTTTTTCTTGTTTGAAGACCACCGTGGCTCCACTGGCGGTCGCTGCCTTCACGGAGAAGATGTCCTTGTGTATTATATTCTGCGGTTTCTGATGATATAGTCCGTGACACTTTCACTGTTCGCCTTCTGAAGCGATGTCAACATGGTGTACAAGTTAATTATCCAGGGTTTTCCCCTCCCGGCATAATATCCCCTTAATATCTTCAGGCAGGGGCGCCGCTAGAGATTCTGGGCCCCATGACAGAATATCATTTTGGGCCCCCCCACCTAAACCACCCATCAACCTAAACCCAGTTGAAGTTGATGAACTATTGATGCACTGCAAGAAATCCAATGATGGACATCTTTTGTAAATGTAATTTAAAATTACAGTTAATACAGGAATCAACAATTCAGCAAAGAAATCTCAACATTCTTTAACTTATTAAATGAAGACTTGAACAACACAAGGACAAAAGTATAATTAAATGAAGATTGGAACCCAATTATAAAAGTATAAATCACACAAAAAGTAAAAAATATAATTTTAATGGGGTGGTATTGTGTCTAAATAAATGTAGATCTTGTAAAGATCAGTTGGCCATAATACTGTCAGGATTAGATCAATGAAGAATTACAGCAGAGATATATTTACTGACTCAGCATTGCTTGTTTCACACAAAGACAAACGCGTCTTATACAAGAGGGAGCAACACAGACATGGTGCCAGCAAAATTGAATAGTGAAATGGGAAGATTTTTATTTTTACACTGCGGCAGTACTGTGGAATAGTATACCTGGAGAGCTAAAAACTATATCTAGCCTAATGCACAACGATTCAAGATAGGAGTAAAGAGATCAAATCAAATCAAAGCTAAACGCTGGGCCTTCTTAGTAGCAAAATCTTTAATAAGATCCTTGAAATCTAGTGATGAAGCCAACTTGCTGTGCTGCTGTCATTGTCCTTTGTTCTTGCTCTTCTTCTTCTGCCTCTTTACATCTTATTAAAATTTTTATTTTATTAATTTTGCCATTTAGCAGACACTTTTAATCCAAACAATTACGAATTACAGGGACATTCCCCCTGGAGTAACTGAGGGCTAAGTGCCTTACTCAAGGGCACACTAGTAGTGGTGAGGTTTCAGGCGGGATTTGAACTCGCAACCTTCCGATCACAAGTCCAACTCACTATCCACTACTAGACCACCACTACCCCACCACCTCTGCTCTCCTCTCTGGCTGCCTTGCTTGAAGAGGGCCCTGGCATGGAGTATCCATAGGTACATAATTCATAATATGTCCTATAATAGTATTAACATAATAACACATACATTACACCAGATTAGCTAACTTAAATGTTATCTAGCTAGCTAACAATATTATTAAGATGCCAGTGGTCAATGTTATTGCAATTACTGGAAGAACTATTAACTAAATATGAATATTAGCTAAAGTTGTATTCAATGCTTGCATGGTAATGCAGCATACATTAAAATATTCAAAATATGTTTGTTAACCCCAAACTCCTACTGCCCACCCCCTTCTCCTTCAACTGGGAGGCTGCATCTGTGCATGACGTCATTAGCATGTAACATTATACTAGTTAGCTAGCTATAGCAAGAGTGCATAGCTGCTGGATACAAATTCACTGAGCTCTAATAACCTATATTTGGACCAAAATTGACCTCATCTCATACATTTAACTGAAATTATACTGACAGTGCACTGTAAGTTAACTATACTTGAAGTTAATGTTAATTAGCTATAGCGAGCTAACTAGATCATCCACGCAGTGATTAGATCACTAAACCACTGTTTTTAGTGATTTTTTTTACTTTTCTCTTTTGAGACCCTGACTTTGGCTTTGCCTTTCACGACATCGTCCACGCACGCACACGCACATTTGATGCATTTCCAATCTGGCTGTCCTCCATCTGTCCCACACACATACTACAGCAGGACATGTTGGTCATGGAAACCTTGTCAGAATATTCGCGGTAACGTTCCTCTCGTCTAGCAGCTCACGCGCGGTGGACTGAACCATGCAGTGAATAAATAGAGGGGTAAATAATAATAAGGCTTAATTGTGTTAAACATAGAGAAACAAAACTCCAGTTTGTTTCTTTTGTGACTTTTTTAAATACATAGAATTATAATTTGAATTCGGCTACATTAACGTCCTTATGATAAAAATAATAATAATATTATTTATAAATATATATATATATATTTTAAAGATTCTCATGGGCCCCTGTCAGTGCTGGGCCCTTAGAATCGTCCTAACTTACCACCCCCTAGCGGCGCCCCTGTCTTCAGGGCTTCTCTTGCATTGTCGGGCGCGTCTCTCATAATGAGTGAGAGGCTCTTATCATCTAACAGTTGGATTAGCTCAGCATAATGCGTCTGCCGCTGTCTCGTCTGCGCCACGTGGTGCTCCTAGAATCCTATTCTTTAACCCTAATAGGTGAAGGTGTCCCAACACTTTGGTCTCCCACAGTTCATACTAATTATCATCTCCGTCGAACAACAATCGAGCCAACCTGCTTGTCCCTCGATGATCCATGTTAGCTTTTTCTTGCTATCCCGTCAGCACGCTGAATGTATAATAAGTGAACCTGTTGACGTTTATGATGGCAGCTTCCACTACGTTGCACTCGGGGAGAATCAATGTTGGAGGAGACGATTAACTGTTTTCCACTCGGGCATAGTTTTATTTTTCTCTTCAGCAGAAACGGAATACAACTCTTTCGCTCAGCCGAGCTAACTTAGAATGATAGACAAACAACTAGGACAAGTGCATCAACACATCAACATACAAGCCTGCAGTCCAATGCCCCCCAGTGGTACAACGACAGTACTGCAGAATAAACACAATCCATATTCAACTGAGGACATAATACATTTTACTCAACACGCGCCGCCGTTCTGCTTTCGGCGCCAAAGAGAACTGGTCTCGTGAACCGGGCCGCTTGAGAACGTTGAGAATGTTTACCTCAGAAAGCCCCGAGACAGCGGAGACCAACCCATCTCATCTGAGAGCAGCACAGCAGAGACGGAGAAAAGGTTAATATACATTATTGTTTATTAAAACGGCTAATATGCTATAGTTATAATACATTATTATGTATTAAACAGGGTAATATGCTTGTCGACGGTTGACAGCACACAGCTAACTAGCCTACTAGCTAATATATCTACTACATAGCTACCAACGGTAAACTGCTGGTAAAAACACAAATAACGCCTAATATAAATTACAACTAGTAGTTTAGCCAGTATTAGCAGTAATAGTGAGACGATATCTTTTTATTTCAAATGTTTTTTATTGAGTCAAAACATTGTTCACATACATTATGTTGTATCGACGCTCATTTTCATTTATACGAAAGAGATTGACGTTATCTTTTGAACAATTAAATTGCTGTATGATTCCAATATTTTATTTAATAGTAAAAATACAAATAAAATGCCAAATACAGGGAGAGGAGAAGTGCGGCAACGCATCACCCCCGAAACTGAATGGAGCGCGGGCAATAAGCGTGTGCCTGTTACAACCGCAATGTAAAGGCACCAGAGGAGCGGCAGCTAGTCGTCTGCTTCACTGAGGGCGCGTATTCAATACTCTGTATGGAGCCACGTAGCCTCAACAAACATGAACAATCGACAACTCACATTCACAGCCAAATTGCTTTAAAAACTAAATATCAGCCTGCACAATGCTATGGTAAAGGAAACCCGTGATATTTTAATTAATTATTCTAGCATTGTGACTGCCAATGGCCCATGGTCCTAGCATGAATTATTTTTTCTCATGACGACTGATGTATAGATGATTCACTTACTTAGACAAATGTAGGCTACTTGTTGTAAGTTGGGGATAAAGGCGTCTGCTACATGTCTAAAATGTGATGTCATGTACTTTTCTAACACAGAACAGAGCGACGGAGCCTATAGTTAACATGAGTTCAGAGGTGAGTGGTCGCTAGCTACAAGGCAGGTCAGCCAGCTACAGGGTTAGAGGGCTACAGGTAGGCAGGCCAGCCAGCCAGGTTATGTCAGGTAGAATGTTAGTTTACGCTGCACTAGTAGTAGTTATGCATGAGAAGTGTTGAGGACACACACCTATGCTGGAGGCTGACACGCCTTCTCCCCGCTAGGAGGACAAGTTTGAGGACGTGCGGAGACATTTCTCCGTGGTGGAGTGGGCCCGCCTGGCAGAAGGGGAGAAGGTCTGCTACAAGAGCATGAAGCGGAACCACCTGGCCCTGCGGGCTCTAGGTGACTGCTGCTGGGGAGACAGGGCTGTGTGGATGGCATGGATATATATATATATCATTAATTTATTTATAATTATTTATTTTATACAAATGTTTATTATCAAGTACATGAATAGTGTAATCTGGTACTCAGTCTCCTCATAGCCACAGTGCAAGCCAAACTGGTGCACTCAAATAACATTTTGTGTGTGTGTGTGTGTGTGTCGCAGGGGTGCCCTCCACCGTACCTGCATTTATGCAGTGGCGCAGGGGCCATATGCCCCCCCCTCCTGCACCCAGAGACTCTGAGGAGGAGGAGGAGGAGTGGACGCCGGCCCTGGAGAGACGCCCCCCAGGTAGAGCTGGAGGAGGAGGAGAGGAGGGTGTCAGAAGCAGCCTGTCCGACTCCCACACTGGTCATCCTGCTGGTGGGAGGAGGACAGGAGGAGAGGAGGAGAGAGGTGGTGTTCCAATGAAGCACATTGTGTTGCATTTGTGTATAACATGTGCTGATTGATTGGTGATTGATTGATTGATTGTAGGGATGTGTAACATTTATAACGTCTCTGTGATTGGTTCCCCCAGCACCCCGGAGCTTCCACCCTCCAGCCGGGAGACCAGCAGGGAGACCAGCCGGGAGACCAGCTGCGTCTCAGGGAGCCCCTCAGCCAGACTCACCTGCTGCACCGACACTACAGGTGAGCAGAGTGATTCATACACCTCATCATGGTGGGGGGGGGCGGGGGGTGAGATACAAGTGAGCAGAGTGATTCATACACCTCATCATGGTGGGGGGGGGGCGGGGGGTGAGATACAGGTGAGCAGAGTGATTCAGACAGCTCATCATGGTGGTGGGGAGGGGGGTGAGATACAGGTGACTGTGAGATCTGGCTCATCATGTCTTCTGCCCCCACAGCCCCCCCCCTCTGGTCCTCAGGCCCCCCCCAGCGTGGAGGAGGTGGGGTCTAGTGAGGCGAGGGAACCCCCGCAGCCATGCCTGGAGGAGGAAGCGACTGCAGAGGAGCTGGCCTTCCTCTGGGACGGCCTCCCTGCTCAGAGGCAGGCTGGAGAGACCCCCAGCACCAGTGGAGGGAGGACAGCTGGGTCCCAGCAGACTGGAGAGGCGAGGGAACACCCCCAGCCATGCCTAGAGGAGGAAGCGACTGCAGAGGAGCTGGCCTTCCTCTGGGACGGCATCCCTGCTCAGAGGCAGGCTGGAGAGACCCCCAGCACCAGTGGAGGGGGGACAGCTGGGTCCCAGCAGACTGGAGAGGCGAGGGAACACCCCCAGCCATGCCTAGAGGAGGAAGCGACTGCAGAGGAGCTGGCCTTCCTCTGGGACGGCCTCCCTGCTCAGAGGCAGGCTGGAGAGACCCCCAGCACCAGTGGAGGGGGGACAGGGGGGTCCCAGCAGACTGGAGAGGCGAGGGAACACCCCCAGCCATGCCTAGAGGAGGAAGCGACTGCAGAGGAGCTGGCCTTCCTCTGGGACGGCCTCCCTGCTCAGAGGCAGGCTGGAGAGACCCCCAGCACCAGTGGAGGGGGGACAGGGGGGTCCCAGCAGACTGGAGAGGCGAGGGAACACCCCCAGCCATGCCTAGAGGAGGAAGCGACTGCAGAGGAGCTGGCCTTCCTCTGGGACGGCATCCCTGCTCAGAGGCAGGCTGGAGAGACCCCCAGCACCAGTGGAGGGGGGACAGGGGGGTCCCAGCAGACTGGAGAGGCGAGGGAACACCCCCAGCCATGCCTAGAGGAGGAGGCGACTGCAGAGGAGCTGGCCTTCCTCTGGGACGGCCTCCCTGCTCAGAGGCAGGCTGGAGAGACCCCCAGCACCAGTGGAGGGGGGACAAGGAGGGCCAAGCAGACTGGAGAGACCCCCAGCACCAGTGGAGGGGGGACAGGGGGGTCCCAGCCGGACCCGACACCATCAACCTCGGGTAACAGATACTGTCAGTTTGTGATGCTGTGTTTTTATAGTGCCTTGGTGTCTGAGTGTTTGTGTCTCATCTGTTTATAAAAAAAACTCTCTCTCTCTCTCAGAGGTGAGCGGGGAGTCCCAGGTGTTCTCCTGCTCTCTGTGTCCGTTCTCCTACACCTCCCAGACGTTCCTCCACAAGCATGTGAAGAGATGCCACCATGAGGAGTACGTCAGACTGCTGAGGACAGGAGAAATCAGACCAGAGACGTCTTCCAGAGGCCCACAACCGTCCCCCACCACCACAGACACCCCCCTGCCCCCCAACCGCAAACAGAGACACACAGACAAACCTGGACCTCACCACTGTGATCTGTGTGGAAGGGGCTTCGCTACAAAGGGTCGTCTCAACAGACATCAGCTCACTCACACTGGAGAGAAGGCTTTTCTCTGCTCCCAGTGTGGGCAGAGCTTCAGCCGGTCATACTCCCTGTCTCTACACCAGCTCACTCACACTGGAGAGAAGCCTTTTCACTGCTCCCAGTGTAGTAAGAGCTTCGGTCAAGCAGCATCCCTGTCTAAACACCAGCGCACTCACACTGGAGAGAAGCCTTTTCACTGCTCCCAGTGTGGGCAGAGCTTCAGCCGGTCATACTCCCTGTCTCTACACCAGCTCACTCACACTGGAGAGAAGCCTTTTCACTGCTCCCAGTGTGGGAGGAGCTTCAGCCAGTCAGCCTACCTGTCTAAACACCAGCGCACTCACACTGGAGAGAAGCCTTTTCACTGCACCCAGTGTGGTAAGAGCTTCAGCCTGTCAGAAAACCTGTCTGTACACCAGCGCACTCACACTGGAGAGAAGTCTTTTCACTGCTCCCAGTGTGGGCAGAGCTTCAGCCTGTCACAAACTCTAAAGAAACACAAGTGTCCTAAAAAGAGGGAAGGACCGGAACTTTAGATTTTACTTAAAGTTGTTAAAGAAGTTAAAGTTGTTTAAGATGTTAAAGTAGTTTAAGATGTTAAAGTTGTTCAAGTTGTTAAAGTTGTTAAAGTTGTTTAAGATGTTAAAGTTGTTAAAGTTTAAGATGTTAAAGTTTTCTACCTTTTTGTACATAATATAGTGATATGATTGGAACATGTACGTTTTTTTTAAAATATTGGTCATTAATTATGTTAATTTATAGAAAAGATGATATTTAATGAATATGTTTGTTAGAAAAATGAAATAGTGTACATAATACAGCTGAATATCCACCCCTTCATCTGTCAGTGGATCACTGACTTCCTCAGCAACAGAAGGCAGGATGTCAGGATGGGCCCTCACCTGTCTCAGCCCCGCACAGTTAACACCGGTGCTCCTCAGGGCTGTGTGCTCTCCACCCTGCTCTACTCCCTGTACACCAACGACTGTACCTCTGTCCCCGTGTTGCCCCCCAGCGATGCCTACAGAGACTTCGCTAATAGGAAAGGATGGCCCAGTTTAGTGCTTCAAGGAGTCGTGGACGATAAATACTGGTAAGTTCTACAAAGATTACATGTCAAATCAAATTCATATCACCCCCCATCATGACACTTTTGGCTTTTGAAAAGAGAACTAATATCAGACACTTTGGATTACAATACAATTTATCTATGTATTCAACTCCGCCTTGTGTAAATCCGATAAGGTAGTAGTATAGAGCCCCCCCCCCCCCCCCCCCGGAGACTGTGGATGAAGGTACGAAGCCATGTTTGAGATCTCTCCACAGATTTTAAATAATATTCAAGTCTTTTTTAAAGCAAGATTCATTTTTATTTGTAACCTTTTACAGCTAGATATTTTATTTTTTTATTTTTACAGTTTCAAAATAATAAAACAAAGAAAGGCCACTCTGACAAGCCGACCAAGCCTGTTCTTATTGGCCAATAGAACAGAGTCATCATTTTGGTGCACACATTAAAATAATTCAGAATTCAATAACTCAGTAAGAAAAGACGTTGTTTTACCTTCTCAGAAACGGCATCTGCATTAGCCTGAAAACACAACCTATTATCAGACACAGTACCCAAATCAATCTCAGTTCCCTCAATTCCTGGTCATGTGACTAGACATGATTGTATATAAGGAGCAGCTGAGTAGAGAGGGGTATTATCTTGCCACTTGAAGGAGTCTGTTTGCTGTATGTTGAGAAGTGCAACACTGAATAACCAGGAGCACAATAAGGTCTACTAGAGTTGTGAGTACTGAGGGTTGTTTATTTCTTGCTACTTCTGTAGTAGTGAACTGCTGTTGACCTACACTTACAAAAAAGGTTCCAAAATGGGCTACATGAAGAAACTTCTGTGGAAAGGCTTCCACATGGAACCAAAAAGAATCCACATGTAGCAATCTCTAAACTACTGTGGCTATCCATGACTCTTGGATGTGATGTCAAATTGACATTTATCCAATAGTTTTAGCAAATGTGTGTTTGAAGCGCATGGGAGGCAGCGTTGTTGAACTTATTATCTCATTTTTACAGCGGAGATTGAAAACAGGTGATTCAATGATGCCACAACAAGCCATGCAATGGGGTCTACTTCTCTACACTTTAGCAGGTAAGTGTCTAGTAACTGCATTTGATCCTAATAAAATGTTGCTGTACCTCGTGTCTTCCATCTATCGCCCCTCCACCACTACTGCTGCACCAGTCAGTCCCCCACCACCGTGGTTATGTTCTGTATGCTTTCACTGCCTCTGCAAATAAATCCTGCTGGATGTATAATTGCCTTAAATGTGTAATTTGTTAATTCTAATTTTTAATTGTTTTATTTTGCCTCTTATATTTTGATATTATATTCTGTCTTATACGCACCCTAAATGGAGACCCCCCCGTGTGAAAGTAACTCTCACGGTTGTACTTGTATAACTGGAGTGACAAACATCTTGTAAAGCATCATGATATGGACATTTCCACAGGAGTTGTGCTACCACAAGGCCTCCCACTGGAACTGGGTAAGAATACAACATTAAAGACTGTTACTGGCATGTTCAGTTAGATTGTACATTACATAAAGTATGTCTATGACTATTGTAACCTTCTGAGATGTGTCTTTTTTTGAATTGTCAACTGACTCAAGAACATTGTGAATGATATCATGCTAGAGCCCCTCTAGGACTTAATGTGGACTCTCAGTGCACATAGGGATCACAATTCATGACTTCTCTTCTGTGTTTCACTCCAGAAAACGTAGCTTTGAAAGGATTGGCTGTTCAGTCATCATCTCGTCATAATGGTGCTGCTGCCAAGGCCATTGATGGGAACAAAAACAAAGACTTTCACAAAGGATCCTGCACCCACTCTCTGAAGGAGGCCAACCCCTGGTGGAGAGTGGACCTGCTGGATGTGTACAACGTCGCTACTGTGACCATCACCAATAGAGGAGACTGCTGTGCTGACAGGCTTAAAGGTGCTGAGATTCGTATTGGTACCTCACTGGTCAACAACAAGAATCCCAGGTGAGTCATGCAGCATTTCCTCCGGCTAAATGCAGAAGACTTCACCTATCTGAAGACATCTTTTGTTCTTATCCATGCCAGTGCATTTTTATGGGTTTGCTACGTTGTTGAACTGACATTGACCTTTATCCTCTCGGTCTCTCTAAGGTGTGCTCACATCCAGGACATCACAGCAGAAAACACCTACACCTTCAACTGTGCCAACCGGTTTGGTCGCTATGTCAGTGTGGTCATCCCTGACAGGACCGAAGTCCTTACTCTGTGTGAAGTGGAAGTATTTGGCACTTTGGAAATTCGTCCTCCAGGTAACATTAACTAGATGTTAAGTCATACTCTACTTACAAAAGAAAGAGCAGCAATTATTTCTAAGGTCCTCATACAAAGCGCTTTTTAAAACTAAATATTTTCAGAACAATGGGAATGTATTTCTCTTATCTGCCAATCGTTTCAAGCATGTTGTGAATATCATGCTAGAGTCCCTCTAGGACTTAATGTGGACTCTCAGTGCACAGCTCAGGGGAGGCTGTGGCGCAGGAGGTAGAGCCGCCTTCTAATGATCGCAAGGTTGGTAGATTGGCGGTTCGAGTCCCGGCCGGCCACATGTCGAAGTGTCCTTGGGCAAGACATTGAACCCCAAATTGCTCCCAGTGAGCGGGCCGGTGCCTTGCATGGTAGCTTGCCGACATTGGTGTGTGAATGAGAGGCTGTTGTAAAGCGCTTTGGATAAAGGTGCTGTATAAGTGCAGTCCATTTACCATGTAGTGCACATAAGGTTCACAATTCATGATTTCTCTTCTGTTTTTCACTCCAGTGAACGTGGCTTTGAAAGGAGTGGCTGTTCAGTCATCACAGAGTCATCGTGGGTCTCCTCTCAGGGCCATTGATGGGAACAGAAACACAGACTATCGTCAAAAGTCCTGCACCCACACACGGAAGGAGGCCAACCCCTGGTGGAGATTGGACCTGCTGGATGTGTACAACGTCGATACTCTGACCATCACCAATAGAGAAGACTGCTGTGCTGACAGGCTAAAAGGGGCTGAGATTCGTATTGGTAACTCACTGGACAACAACAATCCCAGGTGACTCATGCAGCATTTCCTCCTGCTAAGTGCAGAAGACTTCGGGCCGGTTTCACAGACAAGGCTTAAGCCTAGTCCTGGACTAAATCACACTTTCAATGTAAAATCTCCATTGAAGATGCTTTTTAGTCCAGGATTAGGCTTAAGCCTTGTCTGTGAAACTGGCCCTCTAACTATTAGAATACATCTTTTGTTCTTATCCATACCAGTGAATGTTTGTGTTTTAAAGTATTGTTGAACTGTTATTGATATTCATCCTGTCTCTCAGATGCGCTGTCATACCCGATATCACAGGAGAAAGCGTCTACACCTTCCAGTGTAATGGCATGGAGGGGCGCTATGTCAGTGTGGTTATCCCCGACAAGACAGAGTTCCTTACTCTGTGTGAAGTGGAAGTATTTGGCACTAAATGTTAGTACATGTACTTGTATTCACCAGTCAACCTTCCCCCTTCCCATGTGTCCACAGCACTACCTTAATTAGGCCCCTATACTTTCTTCTATTTACCTTTTTTGTTTCTTTTTATTATTACTACTCGATCTTTTCAGTTTGTAAAGCGTCTTTGAGTGTCTAGAAAAGCACTATACAAGTCTAATGTGTTATTATAATTATAAGAACGAGCAGCGTTTATTAAACCAACGATCTTTGCTACAGTGGGAATACAGTATGTCTTATCTACATGTTGTGATATGAAGCTAGAGCCCCTCTAGGTCTTAACGTGGACTCTCCGTGCACAATTCATGATCTCTCTTCTGTCTTTCACTCCAGTAAACGTGGCGTTTGGAAGAGTGGCTGTTCAGTCATCAACGGCTTTTAGCGCTCCTGCTCTCAGGGCCGTTGATGGGAACACAGACCCACACTTCCACAGAGGATCCTCCTGCACTCACACTCGGTCTGAGGCCAACCCCTGGTGGAGAGTGGACCTGCTGGATGTGTACAGAGTCAGTGCTGTGTCCATCACCAATAGAGGAGACTGCTGTGCTGAGAGGCTTGAAGGGGCTGAGATTCGTATTGGTAACTCACTGGAGAACAACGGCAACGACAATCCCAGGTGATGCATGCGGCATTTCCCTACCGAGTGCAGAAGACTTCACACTTTCATTTAATTCAACTATTTGAATACATCGTTTGGTCTTATCCATGGCAGTGTATTGTTCATGGATTTGTACATTGTTGAACTGACATATTGATCTGACATATTGATCTTTCTCCTCTGTCTCTCTCAGATGCACTGTCATCTCCCCCATCCCAGCAGAACACACACAGATTTTCCTGTGTAACAACATGGAGGGTCGCTTTGTCAGTGTGATCATCCCTGACAAGACAGGATACCTTACTCTGTGTGAAGTGGAAGTATTTGGCAGTCTTGCAGGTAACATGAACTTGTTGAGCCAGATACAGTGCCCTCCATAAGTTTATGGAAAGAGGACAGATTGTTGTCTTTTAGTGCCATACTCCAAAAGTTTAGATTTGAAATTAAGCAATTACTTAAGTAAAGGTTCTCAGCGTTGTTTCAATGTTTTATATTTTCACCATATAGATATATGTCCACCCTAGTACAACAAACATAAACTCATTAAACCAGATGCTTGAACATGACAACCTGAAGTACCCCTAAATATATTGTGTTAAATGTGTCCCTTTTTTGTTATTTATTGCAGAGAGTTAGAGAAGAAAGATGAGTTGACGAAGAAGAGGGATGACGTCTACTTGCAATTGTGTCCCTTTCATTAAAATGTGTTGAACTTAAGATGCTTTTGAGTGCTTCCTTGTAAATGGATTATATATTCAAGGCACCAACTGGGACTTCAGATAATGCTGTTCAATAATCATTTCAATTCCTGATATTTATATTTGTCTAATAAAACAATTGCATAATGACTTCAGTTCTGCTGTCTTACCTTATCAAACTTAAAATATACAGTTATTCTATGTCTTTCTTTGCATACAATGTCTGTTAAACTATTGTTGACAACATCTGTCGACAATAAAGTTCAGTACATGTTGTCAACAGGCATTATTGATGGCAATGCATCTGTCAAAGGTCCAATGACTTAAAAGATAATAAGACTGCCATCATAGTCTACTGAACTGCATCTTGTCTCTTTCTCTTAAAAGAAAGTAAAATGGTAAACAAGAGAATCTGATACTATTCAACAAGTTATAGGTGTTATTCATTCTGTTTGAGGGATCCACAGCGTCAGTCCCTTCATCTTGCTGATCGCTGATAAAGGATCTCCTTTACTTTATTTTACCTCTTAGTACAAGTGCTAAAGTTTTGAGCCTCAGACAAGTCATGATATACATAACATTAGAAATGATCACATGTACTTTTCTTTACTGCAGGTCATTTTATATTTTGTCGCTCTGGTGTTGTGCCGTGTGGGAGGATGGGAAGTGTGGTTCAAGCCAGGTCTAAACCCAAACCCCACATTAAGGTTGTGCTGAAGCTGGGAATGAACAACAAAGACCTGGGGGCTATTCCACGTACCGTGATTAAATCTGATCCCGGTTTAAATCAGATCCTGGTGCTAATTTCAGCTTGTGTTCCGTTCCATCAATGTGGCTCAAATAATTTGCTGCTTGGTTGCTATGCAACCAATCCTTCTGAACAAACCTGGTAGCGAGCAGGTTTACAGGCTGGTTTAGGTAATACGTGCGTCAAAAATGTCTCGCAGGCGGAAACGACATCCCGAACGACGGTTCCGTCAAGTGTCTTTCCCGTGGCCTGGGGTGGTCCAGTGGTCTAGCACCGCGGTCTACAGTGCACACATATGCCCATGTCGGCATGGGTTCGAATCCAGCCCATGCCCTGCTGACATGCCCTCTCTCCCTTCTTCTCCTCACTTTCCTGTTTGTCTTCACTATATCTGTCTAATACAATGAAAAATAGGAGTGGGACTGCCTCACTCAGGGACATTTTTATTTTATTTTTTTTCCCACTTTTTACGAGATAGATAATTTGATATTTTGAAAGTGTGATCGATGGTTTATTGTGTGATAACTTGATATTTAGAAAGTGTGAGATAAATAAAAAAGGTATGTCTATCAACTTGCATTGCCAATATCACAGTGGTGTGTTTGGCGCAGGGGTTATCTTATCCACGCCCCCACATTTGGGGCTAGAGTCGGGTCTATTGTTATGAAGGCCCACAATTTAGAGCCAGTTAGTTTCCCGAATCAGCCCTATTTTGCCCCTGTTATTTCCTTTATTATTTTCCATACTATTCGTGTACGTTTTCATGAAGGTGTATGTATTGTTATTGTAATTGTATAAGTTCTGTCTTAGATTTGTTTAGTATTGTGCAAGCGCCAGTTTAGTGGGCGTGGTTTTGAGTGGCGTACGTGACCGGATGTATGATTGGCGTACGTGACCGGATGTATGTTCGGTTGGTGTATATATAGCGACGGAAGTGGTCTGTGCGTGAGAGTGACGAGAGTGAGAAGGAGAAGCAGAAGGAACCGAATGTGAGACAAAGATGGTGGATCAGTAAACGCACACGGTGCTGAGACCGAAGACAACACGAGTCATTTAGAGACCTGCCTTTAACATTGACTGTTTAGTAGTGAATCACGGGCTACCCGCTGCACCGCGGGAGTTCGGAGTTTGTTGAGTTGGCAGCGCTAGCCCAGTTTAGCTGTGTCCCCGTTAGCCAGCCTTGCTAGCCGCCGGCTGCTAACGTTGGCGCATAGCGAGACCCAAGCTGGACAGAGCCGTCGCCTCCACGAGGTGGATTGCGACCGACCGCCGACACCACCGGAGCTGACCGTGGACCACCGGACCTGAGCCATTCACCAACCTCGTCGTTGACTACGAAGAAGCCCCTTTCCCTTCGAGTTGCAACGTCACTTCCCCCCCCTTGTCTGAGGCCTTCCTCGAAGCACATGCGAGCTCCAACCAGGCCTCAACGCGCTCATTCTCAGTCCGGGACTCTAAGCCTTTTCCAGGCGAGGTACTGTGTGTGAGTGAGTGAGGGAGTGTGTGTGTGGCCGACGGGGAGGGAGTATATTTGGGATGTGTATATAATTTGTATAAATAAATGTGTTTGTTCATATGGGATACCGTTGCTGTGTGTTTAGTCGTCTGTTAGCTAATGTTAATGCTAATGCTACTGCTAATGCTAATGCTAATGCTAACGCTAGTAATGCTAGTCTAAAGGGTTGCTGGCGCCCCCCTGCCTCTATCCTCCTACACTGCCTATTTAGCTCAGAGTTAGTTAGATAACCAGCCCTTCCTAAATTCTACAGTCCTTTAGCTACTCCCTGGTTACAATTGGTCCTTCGAGCCGGATAGGTTGTGTAGTGATAGCATGGCTGAGCGCAGCCAACCAGACAAGACAGTTACCCCCCCTTCTCCGCCCCCTGAGCCAGAGCCACGACCACAGAGAGTCCCGCGGTTGCCTCCGAGGTTACAAGAGTATGAGCTTGAGCTCGAAAGCTCACTGAGTGGTAGTGAGGAGCGCACTCCACGGGATACAGTGGTCGGAGAGGCCGAGGTGTCCGCCGGCGCGCGGGTGGCTAGCACCGAGACAGCCATCAAAGAGCACCAGCCTGAGGATGAGATGGCAGAACAGCAGGGTTTTGCCGTAGAAACGGAAGAGCAGGAAGGAGAGGCCCGGTCTGACAGCGCCTGCGGGCGGAAGAGGGAGGGCCTCAGCCTTAACGATCTGCCTCCCAGTACGGCGCGCTCGAGACCTAGCTCCTGCCGTTCAGTGGCTTCCTCCCGGTCCAGGGTTTCCGTGGGCAGTTCTGCCTCTGGGGCGGATAGCATGCACTCCAGGGGGAGTAGTGCCGCGCTGTCAGAATGTATGCGCCAACAGGCCGAGATGGCGTTAGAGCGGGAACGCCTCCAGTTCGAGCGTGAACGCCTCCAGATGGAAGGAGCGGAACGTGCGGCGGAGAGACAGCGCCAGGAGGCTTTAGAGAGGGAACGCCTCCAGATGGAAGGAGCGGAACGTGCGGCGGAGAGACAGCGCCAGGAGGCTTTAGAGAGGGAACGCATCCATTTCGAGCGCGAGCGCCTCCAGATGGAGGGGGCGGAACGCGCGGCGGAGAGGCAGATGGCGAGAGAGCAACTGCACGCGGAGAAGATGGAGGAAGTGATGCAGACCATGCGCGACGTGTGCATCAGCAGAGCTCCGTCGGCCCGTAGCTCCAGAGCATCATCCGCACGGCCCTCTCGAGTGCCATCTCCTGAACCCCCCGCCGATGGCTCCATGACCCCCGCCATGACTGTCCAACTACAGGCCCAGCTGACCACCTTGAAGGAAGAGGACCAGGGACCCGACCGCTACGCGGCCCAGAGGGAGCCAGCGTCGCTGCCCGGGAGGGGAGCCATTCCCCAAGAGCGTAGCACACCCCTAGGTCCTCCAGTGAACCAAAATGCATGCAGGCCGGACACCCAGACCGTCACTCCAGCCCCGATCATCCCTACAGGATGTTTCCCCAGGTGGAGGGACCCAAGTTCCCCTTCTTCAAGGACGAGGACAGGAGCCAGTATGTGGAACTACGCATCTGCCTAGACACGCTCTTGGACGACTCCTGCTCAGAGTCCTACAAATATGCGATTCTCCTTCAGCATGTGAGGAACCCCAGAGCCCACAACATGGTTCTGGCCCATGCCTCCGCACCGACACCTTACACCAGAGCGCTCGCCGACTTGGATGCCCGCTACGGTCGTCCCTGGAACCACGCCCTTGCTGAACTGCAAGCCCTCGAACAGCAGGCCCCCATCAAGGATGAACGGGCGCTGGATGACTTCGCGCTCCGCGTGCACACCTTGGTTGGAATGCTGAAGACGCAGGGCCCAGCTGGCGCCAGCGAGATCAACAGCACCTCCAACGTAGAGCGGCTGCTCCGCAAGATCCCACGCTTCCGGCAGGAGAGGTTCCGGCGACAGCAGCGCGTTCGTAACCCCGGGAAGTTGGGTCTGAGCATGGCTGCCTTCGCGGAGTTCCTACTGGAGGAAGTGCATGACACCAACGTAGACGCCATGGGTTACGCTGAGCCGAAGAAGGAGAGGGAGAAGGGAGACCGCTGGGACAGGCCGAGCTCGAACAGAGGACGCCCAGTAGGAGTGCTGCACACGGAGGAGGAGCCTCGGAGAGAGAGGAAAGCCCGACCTGAGGGAAAGGATTCCTCTCAACCCCCTCAAAAGGGACGGAGAGGTCCACCGCCATGTCCGTACTGCACCAGCGAGCACTGGTTCAATGAGTGCAGTGACTTCAACAACCTGAGTACCGAGGCCAAGCAGAGGTGGCTCGAGGAGAACAAGAGGTGCTGGAACTGTGGGCGCGACCATCTGGCTAAGAACTGCACCTTGAGGAGAAAGTGCAACCGCTGTGAGGAGGTCCACCTCAACATCCTACACGAGGTCTCCCTCGCCAGGTCCACGGAGGGCACCAGAAGCCCTAGGTCCGGTAGCGCACCGGAAGAGGAAACACCTGTCTACTATCTAGACCCAACCCAGAGCAGCGGCTCCAAGGTCCTACTGAAGGTGGTGAAGGTCCGACTTCACCACAACAACGCTGTGTACGACACGTACGCCGTTCTAGACGACGGGTCGGAACGGACCATCCTTCTCCAGGAGGCAGTGCGCCAGTTGGGGCTCCAAGGGACTGAGGAGAAGCTGACTCTGCGCACGATACGTCGCGACCTTAAAGAGGTCACCGGGGCGAGAATCAACTTCTCTATCTCCCCGGCGGGGCGGCCGTCGGACAGATATCGGCTTCGGAATGTCTTCACCGCAGACCAGCTAGCGCTCTCCCGCTACGACTACCCCCTGGAGAGATTACGCGCAAGATATTCCCACCTACGGCGAGTAGACCTACATCCGATAGAAGGAGCGGAGCCAACCCTTCTCATCGGCTCGGACAACGCTGCACTGATCGTGTCGCTCCGTCCTCCGCTGAGAGGACCACGAGGCTGCCCGATGGCTGTTAAGACTGCGCTTGGGTGGGCCCTCCAAGGCGCTACCGAGTGGAGAGATAGAGACGGGAGAGCTACGTCATCCCTCCATGTCCGAACCGAAGAAGTGCAGACCATTGGCGCCCAACGTGGGGCTATTCCTGAAGACCCTTACTCTGAATCTGCCAATAGAAGAGGCTTCCTCAAAGAAGATGCGAAGCACAGGGCTTTCCCTAAGGGGCAACCTGATGAGCTAGCCTACTCAGAATCTGACCCTCATCGGCGGACTCGTGACAGGGATCCAAATGGGAGGGGCTATTCAAAGGAGGCACTCTGGCCAGCAGCTGGGGAATGGGGGGCAGACAAGAATAGGTTCACAGTGCCAATGGAAGAGGGTGGTCAACACAGTAGAGACCATTTGTTAGACCTAGTTAAGGCCATTCGTCAGGAGGGAAGGGGAAAGAGCTTCGAGGCCAGCGGAGCACCCCCTCAGAGGCCAGCAACGGTCAGCAGAGCACCCCTTCAGAGGCCAGCAGAGGCCAGCAGAGCACCCCTTCAGAGGCCAGCAGAGGGCAGCAGAGTGAGGTCTGAGATCCCAGAACCTTTCAGACAATTTCTGTCTGGGGCCACAGTTAGTAACAAGTACCCTGAGAAGAGGAAGAAGAAGAGCCGGTTCTCTGATGCCACAGACCAGGAGATGGATGTGGTTAAAATAATACGTGTTGATGACTCTAATAGACCACGGCAGGAAACCTTTGCCAAGCCACAGGGTGTCTACCAGGGGACAAGCTCCAGAGCTGAGACTCCAGACACAGGCAATGTTTTGGATGTGTTGAACAACATACAAATTGAGAATGTGGAAGAGGCCAACTTCCTGAAGGACAAACTGTGTCATCTTCTGAAAGAGTTCCAAGCCAACAAATCAGAGAAGGTTGAGCACAAAAGCCAAGGTCCAACAGTTGTCTCCAAAGACTACAGTCACATGAGCAAGGGCCACCTGGAATCTACTAGAGACCAATACGAAAGAAACTTCAGCCAAGAGGAGAGACATTATGAAAGCCAACCCAGGCGATCACCGAAACTCTACTCCCCAGAAACTACACAGGGTCTCTACAGAGAGAGACCCAGAGATGCAGAGGAGCAATTGGAGAAACACAGCCATGCAAGTCGTTCTGAACCCAGAGGTTCAAGGAGAAACCATTATGAAGAGGTCTTTGGACAGGTTGACAGGTACCCACCATCCCATGCCTGGCAGGAAGAGCCATTGAAGTATCCGGAGAGGTCCCAAGGGTCCATGTACCCAGATGACTATCCACCTGCTGTGGATGAGTTTTATGACCCTTACCAACCTACACCCCCCACTCGAAGGGAGTGGGGATATGGGATGCCCCCTGGCCCTCAGACCTCCACTAGCCTAGACACTATCACCTCATACCTCACGCTGCTAGAGCAGCCTAGCCAGTGTGCCTTCCATAGTTAAATGAAACCGAGGGTTTCATGGGGCGGCTGTTATGAAGGCCCACAATTTAGAGCCAGTTAGTTTCCCGAATCAGCCCTATTTTGCCCCTGTTATTTCCTTTATTATTTTCCATACTATTCGTGTACGTTTTCATGAAGGTGTATGTATTGTTATTGTAATTGTATAAGTTCTGTCTTAGATTTGTTTAGTATTGTGCAAGCGCCAGTTTAGTGGGCGTGGTTTTGAGTGGCGTACGTGACCGGATGTATGATTGGCGTACGTGACCGGATGTATGTTCGGTTGGTGTATATATAGCGACGGAAGTGGTCTGTGCGTGAGAGTGACGAGAGTGAGAAGGAGAAGCAGAAGGAACCGAATGTGAGACAAAGATGGTGGATCAGTAAACGCACACGGTGCTGAGACCGAAGACAACACGAGTCATTTAGAGACCTGCCTTTAACATTGACTGTTTAGTAGTGAATCACGGGCTACCCGCTGCACCGCGGGAGTTCGGAGTTTGTTGAGTTGGCAGCGCTAGCCCAGTTTAGCTGTGTCCCCGTTAGCCAGCCTTGCTAGCCGCCGGCTGCTAACGTTGGCGCATAGCGAGACCCAAGCTGGACAGAGCCGTCGCCTCCACGAGGTGGATTGCGACCGACCGCCGACACCACCGGAGCTGACCGTGGACCACCGGACCTGAGCCATTCACCAACCTCGTCGTTGACTACGAAGAAGCCCCTTTCCCTTCGAGTTGCAACGTCACTTCCCCCCCCTTGTCTGAGGCCTTCCTCGAAGCACATGCGAGCTCCAACCAGGCCTCAACGCGCTCATTCTCAGTCCGGGACTCTAAGCCTTTTCCAGGCGAGGTACTGTGTGTGAGTGAGTGAGGGAGTGTGTGTGTGGCCGACGGGGAGGGAGTATATTTGGGATGTGTATATAATTTGTATAAATAAATGTGTTTGTTCATATGGGATACCGTTGCTGTGTGTTTAGTCGTCTGTTAGCTAATGTTAATGCTAATGCTACTGCTAATGCTAATGCTAATGCTAACGCTAGTAATGCTAGTCTAAAGGGTTGCTGGCGCCCCCCTGCCTCTATCCTCCTACACTGCCTATTTAGCTCAGAGTTAGTTAGATAACCAGCCCTTCCTAAATTCTACAGTCCTTTAGCTACTCCCTGGTTACACTATGTTTAATATAACAGATATAAAGAGCTTACCTTTATCAATAATGTTCATCGATATCGCAAACGATTAATTTGATTCCATTCTAAACGACCATATGGTTTTTTTCCTTGCCCAGTAAATACAGTGCGAGTCAGAAGCCCTTGTTTACAGCCACGTCACATAGCAAAACCGAGCATGCTTGGTTTCAACCCCCGAATTTCCATATCATTGGTCCTCGAAAGTCATTTTTCCCGCCTCTGCTCGATTCTATTGGCTCTGACGCTTCAAATGAGTGGTCAATCATGAAATTTGACCAATGGGTTTGGGAGAAAATCCAGTGGTTAAACGACGCGTCACGAAGCTGGTGTGAAAAGGAGGCAGTTGCGCAATAGGAGCGCGCAGGGGAGCCCTGCTGGACGGAAACAGTCTAAACAGTTGGATTTGGATGCAATTTATACCAATAGTGATATGTCAATGAAATATAATACATTTTACAGTCTTGATACATGGGAAAGTCTGATACACTGATGTCTGACTCATCAGACCCTGGAGTACGGATTCCTAGATGATTTGGGCTATAAGGTCAGGTTTCCAAGCTGATATTCACTCTAAAAGCTGTTTTTTTTTTAGGCGGAGATTGAATTTGAGATTTTTCACAATGTTCTAGCTCTATTTACTCTGACACAGTAACATATATTTGGATTCTGACACTTCTACAGTCACCCCACAGGTATCATTTGATACCAAGATCATTATGAAGGCCCTTGTGATTGTGGAGATATTCTATATTCACTGTGGGCATGTGATTTCGAGCAGAAAACCTGAAAAATAGCATCGATAAGAAAGCAGCCAGCTAGAGGTCCCGCTTCGATACTTGATTTAATTTTTATTTTTATTTTTTTTACATTTAACCGAAGCCTTCATGCAAATCGATTTACAATATATATATATATATATATATATATATATATATATATATATATATATATATGTCTAAGTGAATCATCTATCCATCAGTAATCATAAGAAAAAATAATCTATGCCAAATCCAGGGTCCAGTTAGAAGAACATAATTTACTACTCAGAAAGGCTTCAAACACCATTGTAATCGTGTCAGTTCTTGTAAATTAGCAGACACCATCATTTTATAGCCTACATACTTTTTTAGATGAGATTTTAGATTAGATTCAGACAACGAAATGCAGTAAAAAGTGTGTCAGAAGAGGGATTTGAACCACCGTCTTAAAATGACGAATTAATACTATGGCAGCGGTCAATACCAATATGCCATCGTGACAATATGACTGTATGTAGCCTGCTGCTGATATCACCACAGTAGTAAATATTAATTTATTAAAATATGAACATATATAACAATAACTGGGGCTAGTATGACCTACGCATTTAATCGGTCAGGAGGGACAGTACAGGGGGGTAGTAGATGTCTCAGGAGGGACAGTACAGGGGGGTAGTAGATGTCTCAGGAGGGACAGTACAGGGGGGTAGTAGATGTCTCAGGAGAAACAGTACAGGGGGGTAGATGTCTCAGGAGGGACAGTACAGGGGGGTAGTAGATGTCTCAGGAGGGACAGTACAGGGGGGTAGTAGATGTCTCAGGAGAAACAGTACAGGGGGGTAGTAGATGTCTCAGGAGGGACAGTACAGGGGGGTAGTAGATGTCTCAGGAGGAAATCACAGCCTTATTCCCGATGGGTCTGAGACTGATGGCTGAATCTCAAAAGTCGGTATAAGTTATTTTACCACCCGGTATAAAGCAGGCACTAATCTTGCCCACAGCTCTCTCTCTCTCTCTCTCTCTCTCTCTCTCTCTCTCTCTCTCTCTCTCTCTCTCTCTCTCTCTCTCTCTCTCTCTCTCTCTCTCTCTCTCTCTCTCTCTCTCTCTCTCTTCTGTTCTCTCTCTCTTCTGTTCTCTCTCTCTTCTGTTCTCTCTCTCTTCTGTTCTCTCTCTCTCTTCTGTTCTCTCTCTCTTCTGTTACCGTGTAGACCTAATGAACTTATTCAGCATAGTCTTGTGTTTCTACTCCCTTCATAGCCAGTGTTATACTTCCCGTAGTGTGACTCTTACCGGGGTTAATAAAATCTATCTATCTGATGTTCATGTGTCACAGTATCCTGGGTGGAAGTGATAGAATCAATCACACTGTCACACAGCTACTTCTTTGAAAGAAAACCATTTATTGCTTTGAGTGAAAAGTACATCTTTGTTGTACTTCATACGTAGGTCTGTTGTACTTCATACGTAGGTCGGTTGTACTTCATACGTAGGTCGGTTGTACTTCATACGTAGGTCGGTTGTACTTCATACGTAGGTCTGTTGTACTTCATACGTAGGTCGGTTGTACTTCATACGTAGGTCGGTTGTACTTCATACGTAGGTCGGTTGTAGCAGACCTAGGAGTTGTTGTAGCAGACCTAGGAGCTGTTGTAACAGACCTAGGAGTTGTTGTAGCAGACCTAGGAGCTGTTGTAACAGACCTAGGAGCTGTTGTAGCAGACCTAGGAGCTGTTGTAGCAGACCTAGGAGCTGTTGTAGCAGACCTAGGAGCTGTTGTAGCAGACCTAGGAGCTGTTGTAGCAGACCTAGGAGCTGTTGTAGCAGACCTAGGAGCTGTTGTAGCAGACCTAGGTGCTGTTGTAACAGACCTAGGAGCTGTTGTAGCAGACCTAGGAGCTGTTGTAGCAGACCTAGGAGCTGTTGTAGCAGACCTAGGAGCTGTTGTAGCAGACCTAGGAGCTGTTGTAGCAGACCTCGGAGCTGTTGTAGCCGACCTAGGAGCTGTTGTAGCAGACCTAGGAGCTGTTGTAGCAGACCTAGGAGCTGTTGTAGCAGACCTCGGAGCTGTTGTAGCAGACCTAGGAGCTGTTGTAGGCGCTGTTGTAGCAGACCGAGGAGCTGTTGTAGCAGACCGAGGAGCTGTTGTAACAGACCTAGGAGCTGTTGTAGCAGACCGAGGAGCTGTTGTAGCAGACCTATTGGGTGCTGTTGTAACAGACCTAGGAGCTTAGGCTTGAGAGACACATTTCAACTACACATAAAGTTTTGAGAGACACATTTCAACTACTGTGTAGAGGTTAGTAGAGAGAGTGTATAGGAATCGACTTTTGAGATTCAGCCACATTTTGCGTTTCAAGCAGTGACAGGAAGTGGGAAGGGTCAGACTTCTCACCTCTGAGACAGGTATCTGCTTATCCTTCAGAATGGCAATCTCTCTCAGTATGTTATTGGTGTTGTCTTCCAGAGCTGCATTTATGACAGCAGTAACATCCTGTAGAAAGAGATTGGAGATTTAAAGGAGTGGTTTGTGTGGTTTTGAGACTACACATGAGTGGTTTGTGTACAAGTCTTCGAGTACTACAATAGCTAACTTGCATCTCGAAATCAAGTACCCAGACCACTGAGATAAGATCCCGACATGTCAAGTGAACAGGTCATAATAAATATTTGCTTGAAAATAATTGTATTGAAAATAATAACTAATAAATAATAACAATTTATAAAACAAGAAAAAAATTCAGACAATATATCATATTTATGAAATCTTAATAAACAAATACAGTAGCCTACAGACTCTAAAAGAAAAATTGGCCCCATCAACAGGACTCAGCCCCTTGGTCAGCAGCAGAAAGACCCGTGGTCATCATCTTATATACAGTGCATTGCTCATAGATGGCTATCATGTTATACAGTACATACCAGGGTTTTTCCTGGGTCAGAATGAGGGCTTGGTGGGTGATTTTGTGCGCGCACTACGCGTTTTTTTTTTGAGGGACCCCCAATTGTTGTATTTGTATTGTAAATTGTAATTATTAATATTAATAATTATTATTAATGTACCTGGTTATGTTACAGTAGAGAAACAAAAAACAGTTACCAAAACTGAGTATTTACTAGCTAAGATTGGCAAAAGATTGGCGTGGTGCAACCGAAATTAGTAAACAACTAGTTTGAAACTAACTAGTAACAACTAGGGGTTTAGTAAATACTAAATGCAGTAGTAATGACTTACGCCATATTGGTGCAACCCAGTCCAGTAGGCTACCAGATACGATGTTGTAATGTATGCACATATTTTGCTACCACGGTTGCCAGACGGAATTGACAATGTCCAGCCCAACCGGTCTAAAAGCTGCCGAATCCACCCGTCTAGTGTGACCAAAAGTAGCCCAATCTGGCAACACTGCTTGCTACGTTCTTGCAGCTCGCGTGAACACCGGTTCTTCCATCAGCGCTCGCCTGCCGCTTCGATTGCAGACTCAAGTTAACGCGCGTGCAGAAAGATGCCACGAAACTCATGTCCGGTAGCTTTCTTTCAAGGAATTTCAAAAATAAAAGTCCTGTAAAACAATTGTTATTTCTCGCCGTGAGAAATAGAGATGCGGCGTGAGAGCGTGAGAACTGGTTGAAATGCGTGAGTCTCACGGTGATTGCATGAGACTTGGCAGCTCTGGTCAAAGCATTAGAACGTAGAACGGAAAATCGCACGCGCGCTTTGCGCACGGAAAGCCACCGGCCCCGATTTGGCCTGATTTCTTTTTTCCGTCAGGAGATTTTTTTTTTGCTTTAATCCCTGTAAATAAGAGGAATGGTGAATATAAATATATGTATAGGGTAAATATGTGTATAGGATATGAACAGCAGTATTATACAGCAATATTATACAGTATTATACATGACTATAGGTAGGCTATGTCTATAAGCTATTTTACAGTTATTTTACAATTCTCATAGCTTTTTTCTGTAGTGTAATCAATGGTTTTAGAGTGCTTTTGTATGCATTCCCCCATATCTCCACACAGTAACTCAAATAATATTTTGGTAAGACAAGACAACAATAAAGAGTATACAACATCCTCTGTTCCAGAATATGTTTTGCCCTACACAATACACTCCTTGATACTTTGGATCTAACGTATCTTATGAGATTTCTAACAGAATTTACTGTCTAATATTACTCCTAGAAATGTGTATTACTCAGGTTGGGGTGTAAGAGGTTAAAGGTGACTCACATAGACTTGGATGTCCTTGGGGGTGCTGTCGATGCGTCCTGTGGGGGAGGTGAAGCGAGGCAGGTGGTCCAGGGTGACGTGACTGATCAGGACGGGGTGGGACAGGGCGATCACCAAGGAACCCTGCGCCCCATGGAACACAAACGTGTTCAATATTTACGATCAAAAGTCCTCTTGTGTGTGGGCAACTCCCGAGTCCCAACAACTCTCGAGCAGGGTTGCCAGATGGGCAGTTTCTTTGGTGGAATTAGCGGTTTTTAGACTGTGGTTAGGCTGGAAAGTGTCAATCCCATCTGGCAACCCTGCTCCCGAGTCCGATTGTGACGTGGATGGAATGTAGCCAATCAAGAAGCGAGCTGACTTCTTTCGAGATTTTCGAGATTTCTGGCTTGAGTGACGAGACTCTACTGTCGTAGGACAGATCTTTATGTATGTTGTGTGCTGTATTGAGAATATCGGAACACACCACACACAATACGATCAAAACTGTTCAATCCATGATTTTTTATCTTCATGTGTGGGGTCTCTCTCAGATAAAAAATCTGTTAAGATTTAGAAAATCTTTATGTGTGTACCAGGCTTTAGGCAAGACCTGATTAACAAAACGAGAAGATTTCTACTACAGATTTCATATTACAGCTGTGTTTAGTGCTATTCAATGCAAGATAGACACACTGGCTGGCTGAGGTCTGACTGAGGTCTTAAAACAGCTGTTATTTCATCATTCATTCATTAGGCTACAATTGAATATGCTTTATAGGTTTTAGGTCAAACATGGCCAATAATCACAACATTCTCAATAAAGCTCAAACATTACAAATAATGTATACTGTATACCCCTCCCCCTGGATTTGGATAAATATTACTTGACTTAATTACAACTGTTTCACCTTTCTATAACCAAAACACCAATAACTTAAGATAAGATCAAGCCTACAGACACCAAATTAATTAATGTTAATGTGTTTAATAATCGTGTAGCATAATATTTCTCATACTTTTCCATCTAAGCTGGATCTTCGTACACTCTACATTCTGATAGTTTTTTCTTTATTTTTTTCTTCCCTCGCTCGCCTCACTTTTCTGACAATTAAATCTGTTAAACAATGAATGAAGTTTGCCTTACCGTTTCCTTGGAAGGCAGGGTGACGACAAACGTGCTGGGGTACAAGTACCAAACGCCTGAGAGCCAGAGGGAGAAGGGAGAATCAGAGAATCGAAAATAGGACTGAATACGTTATCAAGTGGTATGCTCCACTATCCTCAACAAATCTGCAACATGCTCCATGCTGTCGGTTGATTGAAACAACACCCAAGCTGCTAGTGACAAAGCTACAATGTCTGTCTCTGAAATTCATGATATTAGCTTGCCATGTTAACTGGTGAAATACATTATTGGTAGGGATGGGAATCGAGAACTGGTTCCAGTTGAGAACCGGTTTCAAATTGTTCGATCAATCGGAATCGTACGCCTCCAAGGATATCGATTCCTTTTATTGATGCTGCCATATTTTTCTTACAGTTTTGCGTTGCAAAAACTAATGAGTCATGACGTCAAACTCTGTAATAATCACAATACTATAACCGTGATTTATAGAAACTTCTCTTTTAATAACGTCCATGGAAAGAGGGCAATCAGATATGCAAATTGAAATTAAACAACGTGGAAATCTGTTGCTAGCAGCACAATCGCGGGTCTGTAGTTTAAACACATTTTTTATTCATTTGTTTGTCAAGTCTATTTATGTCTTGGAAATGTCTTTAGGATAACCTAACCCTACATGTTAATGATGTGGTAGGTCAGGTGGTCAGAACATATGTACTTCAAAAGGCACTAAAAATCTTTTGTGGAAAATGTACTAATAGGGCCAAAGAGGTCACATCATATATATCACTGTGAATAGCTTGCTGGTGGGCTAGTAACACCACACAAGTAGGACTTATGAATCTAGAATGAAATGGATGTGAAGTGACACTCACCGAAAGTCAAGAGGAGAAGAAGCAGGATGGCCTTCCTCACATCAATGTTGAACAATGCACCAGCTACAGGGAGAGAGAAAAAGGCTAATGTCAACAAACAAACAAGTAATGCTAACAAATGATCTACAGGAGAGAGATAATGCGAATTGTTAAGTATACATTACTTGATTAAACACATGCACGCACGCACGCAAACACACACACACACATGCACAGACACACATACACACACACGACCAACGTGCGCATACACACCGCAACGCAACACATCTGCATACACACCACAACATGCACATGCACACTGCAATAAACACGCACGTACACACACACACACACACGTACACACACACACACGCACACACAAACAATGGGATCAACGTTTGCGGAAGTGTTTGTGAAATGGTTTGCGGAAGCAAGATTTTGTGCTAATTGTAAGATTGTTGGTAAAAACAGACATTGTACATTTGTTTAATTATTATAATTTTTTTAAATATATTTTGGGTGTATTCAGCAATGGCATGTTCAGGTCAGAAAGAGGCATACAAATGAAAAAAGATCCATCCATCTATCCATCCATCCATCCATCCATCCATCCATCATTTACCATAAGAGCAGATCACATCCATTGTGCCCCTCTGTGTTGCTGCCTGAGATAAGGAAGTACAAAAAACTGTGGGCCAATGTCCTGTGTACGAATACTCATACTGCCTACCATTAAGTAGGCATTTTGTGTATGCAGGAATAAGAAAGTTCTGAAAGTATGCACAATTCAGTCTAAACTAATTTAAACTAAATTCAATGTGTCACTGTACTTACCACAGCTGGCAGTGGTAGTCCTGGCACTCTGGGAGCCATCAGAGGAAGAGTCCCCAGAGGTGTCAGTGCTACTCTGGCTTACCTGACTGGAGAGGCCCTCACTGGACGTGTGCAGGCTTGGGGGAGGAATACTCACCCTGGGGGGCACGGCTGGGGCCAGACTCACCCTGGGGGGCACGGCCGGGGCTGGGGCCAGAACAGTAGCAGGTGCTGGGGAAGCTGCCTTATGCGCACCTGTTCTCCTCTTATTGTATCGAGAGAGAGAGAGAGAGAGAGAGAGAGAGAGAGAGAGAGAGAGAGAGAGAGAGAGAGAGAGAGAGAGAGAGAGAGAGAGAGAGAGAGAGAGAGAGAGAGAGAGAGAGAGAGAGAGAGAGAGAGAGAGAGAGAGAGAGAGAGAGAGAGAGAGAGAGAGAGAGAGAGAGAGAGAGAGAGAGAGAGAGAGAGAGAGAGAGAGAGAGAGAGAGAGAGAGAGAGAGAGAGAGAGAGAGAGAGGAGAGGGAGAGAGAGTGACAGAGAACATTAGTACACAAGGATTTGCATACCTTGCTAATGCCTCTACATCAAGTGTGACTTGATGGCTTGCCCCTTCCATGTAGTCAAGCAGAATTTTGCACCAAGAGACGACCAAAATTGTTCACTCCCAACTCAATACTTCAAATAAGACAATTCTAGGTGCGTTTTATTTTTATTTTGAAGTAAAGAATGCTGTGTTCGTAAATTTGCTCACAGTGGTTCAACGTCATAGAGCGACCAAGTAATTTGCTTGGACTAGTCATAGGGTCTTGCTCTTGTTCTTGGTCTTGAGGGCAAACTTGAAGAGGTTTGACACAAATCAACATTTTGTTTCCACTCACATAATAGCCTTCTCACAATATGCTTTTGATGCAGATGGGTTGGCTGTCAAGCAATGATTCGTTGGTATTACACATGGTTATTTCTCCATTGTGTCAACAGTCCAGATGGAAAGGCATAGTTGTGGCGCCATTAATTGTACTCTTTATCTTAGACAGTTCCAAAAAGGTTTTGTAGGTCTGCACATCCAGTTGTCCTGGTCTTCAACATGAGATGGTTCAGTAGTGACTTTGACATAGTCTAAAAAGATCCAACAGCTTAGTGAGATCCAGACGAAAAACCAAATGGTTCAGACCTCTTTTCCTCCGACATGACTATGACCTTTCTAACTATGGTTAAACACTATATTAATGTGTTTGACTGTTTTATTACGGTTGTAAGTACAATGTAAAACATATTGTCATTACTCCTTTGCCACATTGTAATTACAGCAGTGTAACAACAAGTAATAACAGTATTTGTTACACTGTACTTAGATGTTATAACGTGGTAAATAAACACATGTCAAAACAAACTGTTGTTTTTGAACTAAATCCCAAAGTCAGAATTTGAACCGTGACCTTTGGGTAACACTATATTACACAGTTTGAATGACTGTGTAATAACTATTGTAAGTGCAATGTAACATGTTATCATTACTCTTTACACTATACTTACAACGGTGTAACCATGAGTAATAATACTATTGTCATTACTCCTTTGCTACACTGTACTTACAGCAGTGTAGCAACAAGTAATAACGGTATTTGTTACACTGTACTTAGATGTTATAACGCGGTAAATAAACACATGTCAAACCAAACTGCTGTTTTTGAACTAAATCCCAAAGTCAGAATTTGACTCGTGACCTTTCTAAGTTGGGGTAACACTATATTACAGTGTTTGAATGACCGTGTACTGTAATTACTATTGTAAGTGCAATGTAACACGTTATCATTACTCTTTTACTACACTATACTTACAACAGTGTAACAATGAGTAATAACAGTTACAGTTTTACAGTTACAGCCAGTGAGTTTACAGTTACAGCCAGTGAGTTTACAGTTACTGTGTTACAGTTACAGCCAGTGAGTTTACAGTTACAGCCAGTGAGTTTACAGTTGCAGTGTTACAGCTACAGCCAGTGAGTTTACAGTTAGTTACAGTTACAGACACTGAGTTTACAGTTACAGTGTAACTGTTACAGTCAGTGAGTTTACATTTACAGTGTTACAGTTACAGCTAGTGAGTTTACAGTTACAGTGTTACAGTTACAGCCATTGAGTTCACAGTTGGTGATACAACTGAAAGCTCAATCCACCTTGTCATTTAAGGCTCATAAAGTATATATACATTATGATGTAGTCTTTAAAGCCTTGTGGAAATGGATAGAAAACATTATTTAAGTGAAATCTGTAAGTATATGCTAATTAGTGGCGGCGACATCATGCGACTCAAAATGTCACATTTTAATTTAATATAAAATATTTCTGTTGGTTTAATTACCGTATATGTGTCCTATGGAGTTCAGTGCACGTTGTATGGTGCCAGTAAAGAGCAAGCAACATTGGCTAAGACGCCGCTTTAGATTCAAAATTAGACCTCGCTTTCGACTCATTCCATCAATGTCACTAAAGAAAAATCCAGACTTATTTTTGATAAGTCTCGCAAAATCAATTTATTGTAAGTGCAATGTAACACATTATTATTACTCTTTTACTACACTATACTTACAACAGTTTAACAGTGAGAAATAATACTATTGTCATTACTCATTTGTTACACTTTACTTACAGCAGGGTAGCAACAACTAGCCTATTAATAACAGTATTTGTTACACTGTACGTACATGTTATAATGCGGTAAATAAACAATTTACAAATATAACAAATAAACAACAGAAAAACACCCCACATATAGGCCTACCCAACATGCTATTTAACCATGAGTACAGTATGCTACCTAACCATCCTGTTCACCAGACTGGCATTACATTACATTTAATTGGCACTTACTGTACTGATCAGTGAAGATTCTCCCTTCTTATTCATTCAGCAGATTACTGTCTCTGCTTCTCCGACTAAAAACATGTGGAAGAAAATGTATTAAATGCCATTCTGGTGCAGACCAGTGAGGAATAATGCCCTTTCATACAGTGCTCCATAGCTCAAAATTGTAATTTTACAGGATAAAATGAATATAATAGAAAAACAAATAGATAAATAAACATTCAAACCAATAGAATAATGACAACATTGATTAGGATATGTTGTAAAACATGTAAAAAATAAAATAAAATAAATAAAAAGTACCACATTGATAATTTGCCTAATTAAATAATGTTTATTACTCAGAATAATGGAAATAGCCGCAATTCATGGTCTTGAGTTTGGCTACAAATGATTTAAACTGGACGGAGTCGCCAGACTATCTTTTTTTAACTTACCGAATGAAGACGACTCTGTCTGCGAGCCAGATGTCCAGATTGCCATTGTCCGGCTGTAATTACTTGATATCACAGACAGGGGACTTTCACCAAATCTCACTGTTCCGTTTTAGTTGACCGTCTTAACCATAGGTAGGTCTCACCGCTTTCCAGCAGTAAAGTAACTGAGGATTTGTACAATTATTCTATTGTTGTTTTAACGTTCTGTCAAAAAACGTCATAGATCAACTGTTTCCATGGAGCCGCCGTGCTGATGCCGTGCGTAATAATGAGTCACGCGCACCAATTTAGTTGATAAGTTGAAAGTCATGGTGAATTTCCAGCCATTCAAGAGCAATATACAGGAGTAGGAAGTGCCTATATTATTCATTTGTCACCAAATCACCAATCAGCCTACCCATGCACCATTTCTGGTCCTAGCTGAAGAGAATGTCATTACTTTGTTGTCACAACTTTCACATTACCCAGTAAGCACCGAGTCTTACTCTAAAATCACTGCCAGATAAACATTATTTTCCAACAAAACATTTTTTATTATAAAAAAAGTACATATGAATGAATGAATGAATGGTCTTTATTGTCATTAATACAGTACAGTGTAGTGCCGGAGGAAAAAGGAAAGACGTAGGCAACGTAATGATAACTGTTTAATCAAAATAACAACTTGTACACTCCGTACAGGACCAGGAAATCGATCACCAAAACACTTGTATCTAAACAGGAAGTTGCAACGTTAATAATCCTCCCCTCTGCCCCTAGTGCCAGAACTGGTTCCCTCCCACTACACAACCAACAGTAAGAGGAGAACATGAACCCATAATGTAGTCACTACACCAGCCCCCCCAGTGTTCACCTCAATATTGGAAATCCTCACGGCGAGGAGGGCGTATGGCCCGGCCCCTACGATCGTAGGTAAAGTCAGGAGGTGCGGGAGGAGGTGTGACATCGCCCATCACGTCCTCCTGCAGGGAAGGACGGGGGGCAGTGACGACCGGGGGCTCGCGAGCCGCGGGGGGTTGTCGGGGTCGGAGGGGGGAATGGCCAGGGCGCTGCAGGGGAGGCAGGACTGGAGGCCGGCCTCTGCGCGGTGGCAGGGCCAAGTCCAGGGGCAGTTCAAGGTCCAAGTGGGCCGGTTTGAGGCGATCAACGGACACACACTCAGGCCTACCCCCCATGTCAACCATGAAGTTCTTGGCTCCGGCCTCGATGACACGGAAAGGCCCGTCATAAGGAGGACGTAGTGGAGTCCTGTGGCCATCATGACGAATGAAAACGAACCTCGCCGAGTGCAGCTCCGGGGGCACCCTCGAAGTAGGGACACCATGCTGCGTAGTCGGGACCGGGACGAAGGTCCTGGCGCTGTCCAGCAGGGAGGCGCGCTGAGCGGCGGCGGACCAGGGCTCCGTTGACTTGGGAATGAAGTCACCGGGGACCCGCAGCGGCTGTCCAAACACCAGCTCAGCGGACGACGACTGGAGGTCCTCCTTAGGCGCTGTCCTGAGCCCCAGCATGACCCACGGCAGCTTGTCAAGCCAGTCGCTGTCCGTGAGGCTGGCTCGAAGGGCGGCCTTCATGGATCGATGGAAACGCTCACAGAGCCCGTTCGCCTGCGGGTGATAGGCGGTTGTGCGGTGGAGCTTGACCCCCAGATTCTCCGCCACCGCTGCCCACAGCTCTGAAGTAAACTGTGAGCCACGGTCAGAGGAGAGATCAGCAGGGGTGCCGTAGCGGGAGACCCACACCGCGATGAACGCCCGGGCCAGGTCGGGGGCTGTCGTTGAGGAGAGCGGAACTGCCTCCGGCCAGCGAGTCGTCCTGTCCACCATGGTAAAGAGATAGGTGTATCCGTGCGAGGGGGGCAGCGGCCCTACCAGGTCCACGTTTACATGATCGAACCTCCGCTCAGGCACAGAGAACTGCTCCAGGGGGGCCTTGACGTGTCGATGCACCTTGGCGCGCTGGCAGGCGATGCACGTGTCTACCCAGGCCCTCACATCCCTCTTGAGCCCATGCCAGACGAATTTCTCTGACACCAGCCGCGAGGACGGTTTCCTACCAGGGTGAGACAAGCCGTGTATCGCCTCGAAGGCGGGGCGCCTCCAGTTGGCGGGGACCACCGGTCGTGGCTGACCCATGGAGACGTCGCACAGGAGCGTGGCCCCTGCGTCACCGAAAACCACCTCTTCTAGGCGCAGTCCTGTGTCCGACAACTTGAGAGCCTGGACGGCGGGGTCGGCGGCCTGGTCTGCAGCCATGCGCGCGTAGTCCAAACCCAGTTGGACCGCACCAACCACCGCCCTGGAGAGACAATCCGCGACCTGGTTGGACTTCCCAGCAACGTGCTGGATGTCTGTGGTGAACTCGGATATGTAGGCGAGCTGGCGCTGTTGGCGGTCGGACCACGGCTCCGCCACCTTGGACATGGCGTGCGTGAGTGGCTTGTGGTCCACGTAGGCCGTAAACTCGCGGCCCTCCAGTAAAAAACGGAAGTGTCTGACAGCAAGCCACAGCCCGAGGAGCTCCCTGTCGAATGTGCTGTACCTTTGCTCTCTGGGAGACAGCTGGCGGCTGAAGAATGCAAGAGGCTGCCAGGCGTCCCCAACCCACTGTTCGTACACCGCTCCCACAGCAAAGTCAGAGGCGTCCGTGGTGAGAGCAGTGGGTGCCGAGGTCGAGGGGTGGGCCAACATGGCAGCGCGGGCCAGGGCCGCCTTGGTGTCCTGAAAGGCTTTGACACGCTCCGCCGTCCAGTCCACCGGCTGCTTCAGAGTCTTGCCCTTCTGGGCATCGTACAGAGGCCGCAGGATGTGAGCGATGTGGTGGAGGAAGCGATAGTAGAAGGTTACCATCCCGATGAACCCCTTGAGCTCGCTGATTGTGCTGGGGCGCGGGAAAGCAGCGACAGCTTCCACCTTCGAGGGGAGGGGGGTCACCCCCTCTGCGGAGACCCGGTGCCCGAGAAAGTCGATGGTGTTCCGTCCGAACTCACACTTCGCCGGATTGACAATCAGCCCATGTTGGCTGAGCCGTGTGAAAAGGGCCCGGAGGTGGGACAGGTGCTCCTCCTCCGTGGTGCTTGCGACGAGGATGTCATCCAAGTAGACGAAGAGGAATGGTAGGTCCCGGAGCACCGAGTGCATGAGGCGTTGGAAGGTCTGCGCCGCGTTCTTCAGGCCGAACGGCATCCGCAGAAACTCGAAGAGTCCAAATGGCGTGATTACGGCCGTCTTAGGGACATCCTCGGGGTGCACCGGCACCTGATGGTACCCCCGTACCAGGTCCACTTTGGAGAAGAAGCGTTTGCCTGCCAGGTTCGCTGAAAAGTCCTGGACATGTGGGACCGGGTAGCGGTCAGGCTTGGACGCGTCGTTGAGGCGGCGGTAGTCCCCACATGGGCGCCACCCGCCGTCTGACTTAGGGACGATGTGCAGGGGAGACGCCCAGGGGCTGCTCGAGCGCCGAACGATGCCCACCTGCTCCATATGCGCAAACTCCGCCCTGGCGATGGCCAGCTTCTCCGGGTTGAGGCGCCTGGCCCTGGCGTGGAGGGGAGGCCCCTCGGTCTCGATGTGGTGCTCCACTCCGTGCTTCACCGTGGGCGCGGAGAAGGTGGGCTTGGTAAGGTCGGGGAATTCGGCGAGCAGCCGAAGGTACTGGTCACTTTCGGCGAGCGTATTGGACCACCCGCTGTAGACCGCCTCCCCCTGCGTACAGGCGAAGGAAGCGAAAGTCTGTGAGTTGACCAGGCGCCTGTTCCCCACGTCCACCAACAGGTTGTGGGCGCACAGAAAATCCGCACCAAGGAGGGGAAATGTGACAGCCGCTATGACAAAATCCCACGAAAAGCATTGTCCTCCGAAGCACACGTCCACCGCCCTAGTGCCATAAGAGCAGATAGGTGTGCCGTCCGCGCCTGCCAACTGCGGACCACGCTCCTCCTTCGCCACATCCGATCTCTCTGCCGGAATGATGCTCCACTGGGCACCTGTGTCACAAAGAAAACTGCGACCAGAGGCGGTGTCTTGTATGAAGAGCAGCCTGTTGGTGACGCCAGCGCTCAGGGCCACTACTGAGTGCCGGCCCCGCCGTTTCCCGCCGGTCCGAAGGTGCAGGGTGAGCGGCACCGTTTGGCCTTGGCGCCAAAAGTGGCGTGGTAGAAACAATGGCCCGCAGCGTTACCCTGCTGGCCAGAAGGTCTGGCGTCATCCTTCGCTCTCCTGCGACGGTCGGGTGGCGGGGCGGCCGCGGGAGCGAGCAGGTCGGGGGACCGTTGAGGCATGGCCAAGACGAACCGGTCCGCCTCCCTGGCCAGGGCGCGGGGCTCCATGATGGCGGTGTTGGCCAGCGCCATCCTAACTTGAGCTGGCAATGTGCGCATGAACAGCTCTGTGAAGAGGATCATGGGGTCTTCTGTACCGAGCAGGTTTAGCATCCTCTCCATGCGCGCAGAAGGCCTCTCGTCACCCAAGTCCGACATGGCAAATAGGCGACGCACCCTCTCCGCAGTGGACAGTTCAAATGTCTCTAGAAGCAGGGCCTTGAGGCGCTCATATTTGTTCGTCGTCGGGGGAGCAGACAAAAAACCTACCACTCGAGCTGCGGTGGAGCTGCCCAACATTGCCACAGCATGGTTGTACCGGTCGTCGTCGTCATCGATGTCACTTTTGTTAAAATGTGCCTCTACAATAGCAAACCATGCAGCAGGCGTTGAGTCCCAGAATTCTGGTAGCTTGAGAGTGGGAGTGTGCGCACCACGCGTTACCCTGACAGGGGATGGTGATGGCTGCCGCTGGTTTGAACGTCTTCCTCGCCCGGACATTTTGCAGGATTGCAATGTTCGCTCGCTGGTTTTTGTACACAATCACGTTAACAAAAATCCACGTCGGGGGTCACCAGTGTAGTGCCGGAGGAAAAAGGAAAGACGTAGGCAACGTAATGATAACTGTTTAATCAAAATAACAACTTGTACACTCCGTACAGGACCAGGAAATCGATCACCAAAACACTTGTATCTAAACAGGAAGTTGCAACGTTAATAATCCTCCCCTCTGCCCCTAGTGCCAGAACTGGTTCCCTCCCACTACACAACCAACAGTAAGAGGAGAACATGAACCCATAATGTAGTCACTACAACAGGTACCATACAACGACATTTGGGAGGGGGGGCTCCCCTGGTGCTAGGAAAAAAAATATATAGGCCTACTAAAAACAAGAAGGGAAAAGAGCTGGTTTACATAAATAAAGGCTATATCCACTATCCACTATACTATACTATACAAATAAAACACTGTGCTGTACTCTATGCTATGCTATAAATATCCTAACATCTCTGAACCTTATGTGCACGAGGGTTGTCACACATAGTATTATTGCACATTCATTTAAAGTGTCGCAGTTTGCAAGTATGAACTGTTCACAGTTGTGTTTCAGTATTGCACTTGATTACAATCTAGTAGCTGCCATCAAATTGTCTAGATTGTCCAGGGCCTAGAACCTAGGTCTTTGCTGTGTTCACCTAGGGTAGAAGCTGAGCTTCAGTCTATTTGTCCTTGCGGACATAGAAAGAATACCCATGATAACAATTACAGCTTGATCTTATCACACTTACTAACATCCGTGTAAATATTTATTTTGACGTAAAAAAACATGAGCAAAGAGACTTAACGCAGAGAAAGGAGTTTACAACTTTAATACGCTTTGACTGTACCACGTGGCCAACTATTCATAGCTTTCAGTCACGTGGTTTCTTCCCTAGCAACCACCAACCTGAAGGGCAAAAAGTATCATAGCAACATCGCTCAACATGGCTGCCTACTATTTAGACCACCTCACTCATGAAGAACTATCAAGATACACGACGGTGATAGGAGTGGAGGATTGACACCATTCAAATAGTGTTGGATTCCCTGTCTTCTACTCTATCCGGACACGTTGGAATTATTTTCCTAACCCCCGGAGAATCAAAGTTATTGACCTGCAAAGGGTGCCTCCTTGACCGGCTTTTCCCGTGAATAACACCGGTTATGGAGGTGGTACAAACATAAGACTATTATTGCTAAATTCACCATCAGTATACGGTCATTTTGAGCCCTTAACCACCGCGCTGACACCCCGAGAAGATATACTTTTAATATGAAACTCGATCAACCGGGCGTTCACCGGCTGCTGGACGAAACTCCCAACTCCAGCTGTCGGCGAGGGAATATTTATATCCGGGAATTCGCTCCTTGCTGTGTCCACGGTGATAGGAGTGGAGGATCGACTCCATTCAAATAGTGTTGGATTCCCTGTCATCTACTCTATCCGGACACGTTGGAATTATTTTCCTAACCCCCGGAGAATCAAAGTTATTGACCTGCAAAGGGTGCCTCCTTGACCGGCTTTTCCCGTGAATAACACCGGTTATGGAGGTGGTACAAACATAAGACTATTATTGCTAAATTCACCATCAGTATACGGTCATTTTGAGCTCTTAACCAACGCGCTGACACCCCGAGAAGATATACTTTTAATATGAAACTCGATCAACCAGGCGTTCACCGGCTGCTGGACGAAACTCCCAACTCCCGCTGTCAGCGAGGCGAGGGAATATTTATATCCGGGAATTCGCTCCTTGCTGTGTCCACGGTGATAGGAGTGGAGGATCGACTCCATTCAAATAGTGTTGGATTCCCTGTCTTCTACTCTATCCGGACACGTTGGAATTATTTTCCTAACCCACGGGAAAAAAAAGTTATTAACCCGCAAAAAGTGGGTTTTGCCCGTGGGTTTTGCCCGCAAAAAGTGCCTTTTGCCCGTCAGGTGGGCGTTTCCACTATGCTGTGACGTCACATGAAAGCTATGAATACGGTTATCTCATTGGACGGGGGAAACAAGCGACTGCTCATTGGTCTAGAAGATTGTGCAAGCTGATATCTACAGTGATTGGCGCTATCATTCTGAACACGACTGAAAGGTCCAACATAAATACATGTGTACATATGTACATATTTTACCACGTGTTCTGTGGTTTGAGGCATGTGCAGGGAATATGCCCGGTGCAGGTATTTCACGGGTGCTCGCCATACTCGGCTCTCTGTATCCACACGTACAGACATTGGAGGAGTTTGCAGAAACCCTCGTGTACAGAGAGGGACACAAAGTGGTCCTTATCGAGCAACCCGACACAAACCTCTTCGTATCTTTCGTCCGGGGAATGCTCATTTGCTCGGACAAAAAATTTGAGGATGTCCCCAGCTGTAGCCAGGTATGTATTTCATTTCGCAATTGTGGTTGCCACGGCAAAAAAAAGCGTTATTAGCTCATTCATTGATCTCGGAAATGCTGAATAATGCGTTGTTTAGACGAGGGGCACCTGTTACGTCTGTGTTTACGACAGTTTGGGCTTTACGACATGTGCCGTATTACGTTTTGTGTTACACTCGTGTTTGATTAAATGGAGTTGCCAGCTCCGACTACAAGCTCTGAGTTCGACTCCGTTATTGAACATAACATTGGCGACGAGCGATGGCTGATTGTTCTCTACCAACACCCCCTCCTTTCCTAGCAGTCCCGGCAGAACCACCGATTCCGTGGGGCCGCTGGATTTCCTCTTTCGAAACATATATCCTAGCCGCCGGTTTGGAGGATGTATCAGACAAGAGGAAATGCGCGCTGCTGCGGCACTGCCTGGGAACGGAGGGTCAGCGCGTGTTTGGAACTCTTGGCACTGCGGCGAGATACACAGACGCTGTGGAACTATTGAAGGAACACTTCGCCCCTCCACAAAGCGCTCTTCTCCGCCGCGTCATATTCGGACGAAGACACCAACGAACAGGTGAGACAGTGACACAGTATGTGGCTGATCTGCGGGGCTTGGCGAGCTTATGCAAGTTCGGGGCATTGCAGAACGAGATGATAAGAGACCAACTCATCTTGCACACGAACTGTGACAAGATTAGGGAAAAACTGTTACTGGAAAATGATGAACTTACATTATCAGCAGCTCTGAACATGGCGGTCCAGGTTGAAACAGCTTTAGAATGTGCAGTTAGTTTTTCAGCCTCTCCCAGCTCACCGGCAGAGGGCGCGCACAGCCTACAGGTGCCCCTCCTCCACGTGAGTGCAACCAGCGGCGGGGAGAGCATTTTACTGGCCTCTCGGTCACGCGACCAGCCACACCAGCCGTGTGGGAATTGCGGCTCTTCTGCACACAATTCAAGAGCTCAGACATGCCCAGCCCGTGGTAAAACCTGCTCCAACTGCGGGAGACTAAACCACTTTCACAAGGTCTGCAGGTCTGCCCCAGCTAGAGCTTCCCAGTCACCTACCACAGTCATCCATAATGTCAGCTCAGGACGAGCGCCATTCAAAACATGCTCGTTGATGGTTGGTGATGTCACTCTGCCGCTCCTCCTAGACACTGGAGCCACAGTGTCCCTTGTGAACTTGACGACCTATACACAGTTCTTCTCCCATGTGCCCCTGGGGTTGCCCTCCACCACCCTGCGTGGCTATGCCAACTCTAAGATTGACATTGTGGGCTCTTTTCAGCTGCCTGTGAAGTACGGGGAGAGGACACTGCCGGCTTTCAGGTTCAACGTTGCACGCCACGGGACCAACTTGTTAGGCCTCGACCTGTTCAACGCCCTCGGTTTCACCCTGCTAGACACAGCTGGCTCAGAGATTCACACCGTTTCCACCCCCTGGCAGCAACAGTGGCCTGCGCTGTTCAGCGGTGTAGGCTGCCTCGACACTTTTGCCCACCAGCCTCTGTTAGATCCTACAGTGATGCCTGTTATACAGCCCCTCCGCCGCTCCCCCCTGGCTCTCCGCGATGACATCTCCTCTCAACTACAGAGCATGCTCGATAGCGACATCATTGAGCAGGTGAACGCATCGCCTTGGATCTCCAACCTGGTGGTGGCGAAGAAGAAGTCTGGGGGGCTGCGCATCTGCGTGGATCTGAGAGCGGTAAACAAGGCCATCATCCCTGACAAATACCCCCTGCCAACGATAGAGGAGCTCACCGCCCAGTTCTACGGGTCCAGCGTGTTCTCTAAACTGGACCTCCGTCAGGGTTACCTCCAAGTGCCACTACACCCCGAGAGCCGCAACCTCACAGCGTTCATCACTCACAGAGGGGTTTTCCGCTACAAACGCATGGCTTTCGGTTTAAGCTCCGCCCCCAGCTGCTTCCAAAAGATCATGGCCTCCATCTTCGCTGGGATCCCAGGTGTGGCCATCTATCTTGATGACATCGTGGTTCACGGGGCCACCGTCGAGAGCCACGACGAGCGTCTCCACAGTGTGTTCAGTGCATTGGCCAAGCATCACCTGACACTCAATGGTGAGAAGTGTGTATTCGCCGCCCCAGCCATCGACTTTGTGGGGTTCCGCCTCTCAGCTGATGGCACGTACCCGCTGCACTCGAACACCGAGGCCATCCATCATGTCCCGGAGCCCACCACAGCCGCTCAGGTGGCCTCCTTTCTAGGCATGACGGCGTACTACCTCCGTTTCCTGCCACAGTACTCGGCCACAACCACACCGCTGCGGAAGCTGTTGAAGCATGACGAGCCCTGGCTCTGGACGTCTGCCTGCTCAGACGCCGTACGCCTCCTGAAGGCCCAACTCACCTCGCCACCGGTCCTGGCGCATTTCGACCTGGCCAGCCCCACTCTTGTCACGTGCGACGCCTCTGCCACAGCCATTGGTGCGGTGATGTCCCAGCTGCAAGGGGGGGTGGAGAGACCGATCGCCTTCGCCTCCCGTGCTCTCAGCCCCACGGAACAGAAGTACTCGGTGGGGGAGCGAGAGGCCCTAGCATGCCTCTGGGCATGTGAGCGCTGGCACATGTACCTCTATGGACGGTTATTCACACTGAGGACAGACCACCAGGCCCTCATCACCCTCCTGGCCACGTCTGGCACCGGTCACAAGCCACTCCGCCTCCACCGCTGGGCCGACCGCCTGCAACAGTACAACTATCGGCTACAGTTCACGCCAGGACGAGACAACGTGGTAGCCGACTTGCTATCACGCGCAATCCCCAGCCCACCCACAGCCCCAACCTTGACCCCCGGACTGGACCAGGCTGAGCATGACCTCGTCCAGCTCCTCCACACACCCCTTCAGGAGACGGTGTCGCTGAAGGAGCTCCGGGATGCCTCAGCCGATGACCCCACCCTCTCTACACTCTCAACCTACATCACGCAGGGGTGGCCGGTAAGAGTACCTGACGAGCTACTCACTTACTCCAGGATCAGGGAGGAGTTGTCGGTTTGGAATGACACCTGTGTCGCTCGCGGGTTCTGCACTGTGGTCCCAGGTGTCCTTCGGGCGCGTATCCTTGCTATGGCGCACGAGGGTCACCTGGGCATAGTCAGGCTCAAACAGCGCTGTCGTGAGGTTGTGTGGTGGCCAGGCATCGACAGGGAACTCGAAACCCTGGTCAAGGATTGCACTGCCTGTCTCCTTAGTGGTAAGACCAGGGCTCCAGCTCCACCCCCGCCCATGCAGCCGTTGGACTGGCCATCTCAACCCTGGGAGCACCTGCAACTGGATATCTGCGGCGAGCTGCATGGGGTACCACATCACCAGCGTTTTCTCGTTGTGACCTACGACCTCCACTCTAAGTGGCCAGAGGTGACACCTGTGGGCTCGGTCACAGCAAAGGTGCTGATCGACATTCTCGACGCTCTGTTTGCGCGTTGGGGCCTGCCCAAGAGGATCACGACTGACAACGGTCCTCAAATGGTTTCCCATGAACTGTCCTCCTATCTAGTGGGTAAAGGGATCCACCACATCCGCACAGCGTTCTACCACCCTGCTGCGAACGGGGGGGTGGAACGGCTGAACCAAACACTGAAGAATGGCATCAGGGCCCACCTGGCACAAGGGTGCACGCTCACCACCAGCCTCCTCCAGACGCTGTTGCATTATCGGGCCACGCGACACGCCACTACAGGAGTCTCCCCAGCCTCCCTCATGCTGGGGCGGGAGCTCCAGCTGCCTCTCGATAGGCTCCGCCCTATACTAGCTCAGCCCCCGGTCCATCCAGTTCAAGCCACAGTCACCAAAAACCAGCGCTTGATGAAGGATCGTTTCGACAGGGCCAGACGTGCTAGGCCACCTGTCATCGCTGTGTCGGACTGGGTCAGGATCCGACGACCTCATCGGGACAACAAACTCCAGTCGTTTTGGTCTGACCCTGTCCAGGTCAGCAAACAGCTTGGCCCGGCCTCGTTTAGGCTCGCCGACGGCACTCGCTGGCATGCTACCCGCCTGCGTAAGGTGCAGCCTCCCCCTGGCCCAGCGCTGAGTGTGGCCTCTTCCACAGTCTTGCCAGCCGCACGGTTGGATGAAGCAGCAACCCCGGCCTACCAGGCTCAGCCCCAAGGCGTGGAGCCGCCACCAGTGGCTGTGGCTGCACCAGAGCCACGTCTGGTTCGAGCACGCAACAGGCCCGAGCACTTGCGTGATTACATGACTGAGTATCACACCTAGGTTGTGTGAGGGGGGGGGAAATGTTACGTCTGTGTTTACGACAGTTTGGGCTTTACGACATGTGCCGTATTACGTTTTGTGTTACACTCGTGTTTGATTAAATGGAGTTGCCAGCTCCGACTACAAGCTCTGAGTTCGACTCCGTTATTGAACATAACAGCACCCTCTTTTTTAGCAACCTGAACATAACTCATCTTTAGGCCGTGCCAGGAATGGTTTGATTCTCAAAAGATTTGCAACTTTTTATTCAGTGCAATGTAGTAGCAGTGGGCCACTCCTCTCAATACATTTTTGGTAATTATAAGGTTTCATTATAATGTCTTCCATGTCGCCCATCGCTAGATCTGCACTCTGCATGAGCTGTTGGCATTAGTTCTGAACAACCTCAAGCGGAAGAAGAAGAGGAACGTCCTTGCAAACGGATACAACTACCCGTTCCTTGCCCAGGACCGTGACGCTGACCCGTTCAAATTTCACGGTGAAGTGACTCAGAATGCAGCATACGTTCATGGCAGTGACTTATGGAAAAGAATAGCCCAGCGTCTTGGCACAGACGTCATGCACCACCTGCTGGAGAACTGTGCCATCTTCGTGGCGGTTCCTCCATCATGTATGTTCCAGGTGTGTGGTGTACCGGTGTACGACCGGGTGTCCATGGGATCAGCGGCAGGGCTACACCTCCAGAACCGGTCCAGGCGGAACACCAGAACGAACAGGACTGTTACCTGGCACAGGACACGTCAGGATCCAAACCTGAGTGAGAGGAGGAGGAGGAGAAGGGATGGCGGTGGAGACATCAGGAAGAGGAAAAGGGAAAAGGTGAGTGAAAGAGAGGACAGTCTACCTGGGAAGAGGAGACGTGTGGATGGGTTTACAGAACATTCAAATCAGGTGTCCAATGGCACTGGAAATGAGCAGCAGTCAGCGAACATGAAAGCCACCAAAAGCAAAAACACCAATACCACTTTGGAGGGGGGTCCTAGCTGGAGTTCAGGGCTGTTACCTCCTCTCCCTCCTTCCCAGTGCTTCATCCGCACCCACAGCATGCTCTACGGGGGGAGGGGCATGCACGGCTTCTTGCTAAACAAGAGGAGGAAAGGAGGGGCTGAAGGGCCAAAGCGTCTGCAGGGGCGGGACTTACTCAGAGTGGTATTCTTTGAAGGTGCGGCTTATCTCAACGGGAGGGAGAAGAAACCAAAGAAATTCCCACTGCGTTTTTTTTACATGGTGCCCCTCTTCAGCCAGCTGATGCGTCGACACAGGAGATGTCCATATACCAAGATCCTCCAGAGGGTCTGCCCAAGGATGGGAGAGAGATGGAGAGGGGGTCATGGCCATACTCCTGCCCCAGCACTGTGCACCTCACAGGGTCTACCTGTTTGTCAAGGAGTGCCTCTCGACGGTGGTCCCACAGGAGCTGTGGGGTACAGACCAGAACCGACTCAACTTCCTGTCCAGAGTCAGGGGCTTTCTGTGCATGGGCAAGTTTGAGAGGCTCTCATTGGCTGAGCTGATGTGGAAGATTAGTGTGAACGACTGTGATTGGCTGAAGATCAGCAAGACAGGTGAGAGTTTCTCATCACGTACCCTCTCTGCCCAGACTGTCTCATCCACTAATGCATAGTCTGAAATCAAGCTCTTGTAACTACCCCTGGCACTTCTTGTAGATATGACATAATGAGATCAGATGCCTTTACCCATATTGTTTACACTACCTCTCGTGACCCAGGTCGCTGCCCACCCAGTGAGCTTGCATATCGGACGCGGGTGCTAGGACAGTTCCTGGCCTGGCTGCTGGATGGCTACGTGCTAGGCCTGGTCAGGGCCTTGTTCTACGTCACAGAGTGTATGGGACAGAAGAACGCCCTGAGATTCTACAGACAGGAGGTCTGGGCCAAACTACAGGATCTGGCTTTCAGGTACACACACACACACACACACACACACACACACACACACACACACGGAATGCAGTACAGTTATAGCTTCTCATTCTCACTCTGAGACAAGTGCCTCACTAATTGGTGTGACCTGGTTCTTAGAGGTCACATCCTCAAGGGTCAGGTGGAGGAGTTGACCCCGGCCCAGGTAGCGTCCCTTCCAAAAACCACCGTCATATCCCGCCTCCGCTTCATTCCCAAGACAAAAAACATGAGACCAATCACACGACTGATAGGGGCAGACTCCAAAACAAGGGTATGTCTTGAGTACTTAAAAAATAAAATAAATAATGTGTTCGTTTTTTTAGTCAACGTGTGTGTTACAATATGTAATAAGTATAGTGTGTGTGTTTAACCTACCTTCCAGCTGTTCCAGTCGCATGTGAGGACCCTGTTGGACGTCCTGCGTGCGTGTACGCGTTCCGAGCCCTCTCTTCTGGGCTCCACGGTTTGGGGAATGGGGGATGAGTGCTTCCTGGTAAATGGATTATATATTCAAGGCACAAACTGGGACCTCAGATAATGCTGTTCAATAATCATTTCAATTCCTGATATTTATATTTGTCTAATAAAACAATTGCATAATGACTTCAGTTCTACTGTCTTACCTTATCAAACTTGAAATGTACTGTTATTTTGTGTCTTTGTATGCAAACAATGTCTAGATATGTTTAAAACTATTGTTGACAACATCTGTTGACAATAACGTTCAGTACATGTTGTCAACAGGCATTATTGATGGCAATGCATCTGTCAAAAAGGTCCAATGACTTAAAACATAATAAGACTGACAATCATAGTATACGGAACTGTATCTAAATCTGCATATTGTCTCTTTCTTTTAAAAGAATGCAATAAAATGTCTATTTGACCAGCTCAGTGTCCGCCCTGACATTTGGAGGTCGTGTTGCCTGGAATGAAACTGCAGTCCCTATTCTTGCCACAAGGTGGAGACATGCACTAACCCAACCCTGTAGTCACAGTGGCCAACCATTTCTCAACATTGCATTTGCTTTCCATAGTACAATAAACCTTCACAAAAAGAGTATAACAAATAATTGATATTTTTTATCCAACTATCAGGTTCAATAATGTCCTAAAGGCTCATAGGGAAGTATTTCTTAGTCAGCCTATTTTTCTCTACATCCTATCTCCTCGTCCACTTCCTTCTTCCTTGTTCTGCTAGAGAAGAAACTCTAGCAGCTAGAGTTTCTTCTCTTTCAGCGCCTGTTCCTCCCTTTTCATACTCTCTTTCTTTATTTTTCTCTTTGTTCACCACATCATTGTTTTCTTTCAGCTCCAATTCTCTCAGTTGTCTCCTGCTTTTTAAATTTCTCCTTTCTTTCTCTCCATCTCAAGGAACTTTGCTCCATCCTTCTCCCTTCTTTTTAAGTCCTCACAGATCTCTCTCGTTCTCTCTGTTTGTTTTATGGCCTTCTGCTGCTTCACTAGCTCCCCCGTTGCCTTTTATCTTTTATCTGCCTTGTCTGTTTTTTTTCTTTCCTGAGCTTCCTTTTTCTTTCCGCCCCCATAAGATTATTCGGCTCTTTATCTTTCATCTTCATCCCTCGGATTACTGGCAACATCACATTAGCCCTCTGGGAATTTACTCTATCTCTCTCCATCCGTTTTAATGCCCCCTCTCTTCTGTTGGTCCCTACTCTCACCACCCTTAGTCTCCTTTCTCCCCTCCTCATTTTCACTATCAGCCAAACTATCAGCAGATGTGCTAGCGCAGTTTTTGAATGACGGGTATTTCCTTGACGGGTGGGGGGGGGGGTGCTAGCAGATTTTCCCATTGACGGGTGTTTCGTTGATGGGGGGGGGGTGGAGTTTTTGATTGACGGGTGGTAGCTTGCGGTACATCGACGGCAAAAGTGTGGCCCCTTGTGGCCCTAAGCAACCGCATAAGACTGCTTATGCCAGCGGCCGGCCCTGGTCGGATGCAGTGATTTGGTGTTCACTGAGCATTCTGAAGGCACTTTCTGGGGGCACCCTCTGGAGCATGCTGTGACTGCTTGAGAGTGTCATTGTGGTTGTGTGGCTGGCTGGCTGGCTTGGAGCTGGAAGCAGTGTTGGAATAGGACTTGTAAATGACCTGCAGATCCTCTCTGTTCACACTAGACGTGCACTCTGTCACACTCTCTGCTGCTGTTTGTAGGGGGTGACATTTTGGAGGTAGCCTACGTTTTTTCCCTCAGCTGACACATCCTCTCGATTGGACAGTGGAATGCACACAACTGCAACTGCACACTTGTTAGAGCCCTCTACTGCCTCTAGTGGCTGTTTGCAGCAACTGCGAGGCTCATGCTGCGGCTTGGAGACGGCAGTGAGTGAGGATTTTCATAGGTTGGCATATCCTCTTTGCATGCTGTGGTGGATATGCCCGTCATGTCCTCTGGCACCTGTTGCACACAGTGGAGATCTCACCTGTCTTCAGTGACAGTTTGTAGACATTTGCCTAGAGCAAAGAAATACCAAATTCCAACAATTGACTGACTGATTGCTGAAGTAAAACATTCCTTCCCATTCTTCTTCATGACCGCATGGCAAGCTCGGAAGCAGCAACTTCCTGAGGGGAGATTTTCATAAGCCGGCAGATCCTCTTTAGGGGCCGTAGATGTGTCTGCAGTGACCTCTCTGGCAACTGGACACTCGGTGGCTGGAAAGACGAGGGTTAGGGGTTATGGCCTCTGACACTACGTGAGTAGCCAATGGAGAGAGGTTGGGGGACAACACAAGCAGCTTAAATGGCTTCATCTGATTGGTGTGAGAGGCAGTGCGGGGTGGCAGAGTAAGGAGGGCGATGAGTAAGAGGTCTGGATGATTGATTCAACAGCCCTGTCCTCATCTGTGTAGGAGGGAAAGAAACATCCATTTATCGATCGATCTATCAATCTATCTATCTATCTATCGATCTAACCAACCAAGTTAGACAGCGAAATATCTGCTGTATCATGTCAGTGTTACAGCGTTGCACGTTTGTCTAGGTGTCTCCAGTGACGTTCCACTTTTATTTTCATTCGAAATATATGAAAGCAATTTTATCATGACTTTTATATATATATATATATATTATTAATGATATTGTTATTGAATATTGATTTACCATTAACTTCCACTTTATTCAGGAAGCTTTAACACCATGTGGGCTCACGTTTCACAATCTGCCGAAGATACGAACCGTTATGAGCCCTAAGTTGTGGGCCCTCGACAGACCACGGCACCTCATTATCGTGACGAGCCAAAGTGATTGACAGGTGACAGACTGGTTCCCACAGTCCGGCGGTGAGTGGCTGGAGAGGGACACCTGGTTAAGAGGTTCCAGTAGTCTTGCCCTGACACTCTCTTGAACTATGTCAGGAATGCTCCCAGCTAATTAGCCAGTCGCTGAACAGACTAGCTCGACTCACAGGGGTTGATAGGCATGGCTAATATAGGCTACACTTAAGCCCAGGGGCCTTTCATGAGACCAGACCAACAATTATCAAGTACACTCACTGGACACTTTATTAGGAACACTATTCTAATACTGGGTAGGGCTTCCCTTCGTTCTCAAAAAAAGCTTCAATTTTGTCGTGGCATTGATTCCACAAGATGTTGGAGGAAAGAATCTCCTTTGAGATTCTGGTCCATGATGACATGATTGCATCACGCAATTCCAAATACGATTTTTCAGGTGCACTTCCAAGCTGTGAATCTCATCTGCTGTTCTACCACATCCCAAAGGTGTTCGATTCAGATCTGGTGACTGGGAAGGCACACCGTGTGTGTGTGTGTGTGTGTCTGTGTGTCTGTCTGTGTGTCTGTGTCTCTCTCTCTCTCTGTGTGTGTGTGTGTGTGTGTGTGTGTGTGTGTGTCTCTCTCACTCTCTCTCTCTGTGTGTCTGTCTCTCTCTCTGTGTGTGTGTGTGTGTGTGTGTGTGTGTGTGTGTCTCTCTCACTCTCTCTCTCTGTGTGTCTGTCTCTCTCTCTCTCTGTGTGTGTGTGTGTGTCTGTCTCTCTCTCTCTCTCTCTCTCTGTGTGTGTGTGTGTGTGTGTGTGTGTGTCTGTGTGTCTCTCTCTCTCTCTCTCTCTCTCTCTCTCTCTCTCTGTGTGTGTGTCTGTGTCTCTCTCTCTCTCTCTCTGTGTGTGTCTGTGTGTCTCTCTCTCTCTCTCTCTCTCTCTCTCTCTCTCTGTGTGTGTGTCTGTGTCTCTCTCTCTCTCTCTCTCTCTCTCTCTCTGTGTGTGTGTGTGTCTGTCTCTCTCTCTCTCTCTCTCTCTCTCTCTCTGTGTGTGTGTGTGTGTGTGCGCGCGCCTGGGTGCCTGTGTGCGTACGTGTGCAGAGGGAGAGGGAGAGGGAGAGGGAGAGGGAGAGGGAGAGGGAGAGGGAGAGGTCAGGTTGAAGCAGATGGTCAGACAGCCTACAGCTGAGACGGGCCCATTACTCCTATAGGAGGCATGTTGTGTCTGTTCAGGAATGTCCCTCTGAGGACGCAGGCTGTCGGTTGCATGACTATGAACATGCTGCCCTTAAAGTTACAGTAATTATCCACATTACACAGGAAAGGAATATGATCTGTAATTTCCCCCCATGGTGAAAGCTTGAATTTTGGAGAGAGGCCAAAGCATCAGGAAAGCAATGAAATGGAAAGCCTAGATTCATATCCATATTTCATACTTCATAAATGCAACACAACTTTTAAATTAATGATATGCCGAGTAGAGCCATTGATTCTTGAAGAATATAACTTGTACACGCCTCATGAGCTTAGTTCAACTGTTTTACCCTATCAGAACCGAAAATATAAGCTTTAATCGTGAAACACTATCGTGTTAAAACTATAATTTATTATGATATTTATTATTATTTACTATCATATTTCTTATGCTTCTCCAGCCCCATCCCTCAGATATTACTGAAAACATTTTAAATCCCACATTTGAATCCCAGATTGCCAGATATTAACACATGTATTACAAACTTTAATAGTGATGCATTTTTGGAATATACCCCTAGCCTAGTTGTCCTTCATGATCAAGGATTGTTGAACGTTACCGTTGAACGTTAGAAACAGCTGCTTTGATTCAACCTGCCTCACGTGTACTGTTGAAACTAGGCCATTGCGTGAGGTACCATGACCTTGGGGTGATGTGGGTCCAGGGGGCGATTTGCATGGCTGCCAGATAAAGAGGTCAACTTGACCTTGAGTCATAGGCACCCCGCCCCCCCACCCCCCCCCCAGACCACCCTCGGTCTGGACGTCCTGATGTGGAAGGTGAAGGAGGGTCAATTAACTTTCCTCTACCCCCCCCCCCCTTCTCTGTCTCTCTCTGCCCCTGCCCCTCTCTCTGTCTCTCTCTCTCTCTCTCTCTCTCTCTCTCTCTCTCTCTCCCCTCCCTCTGTCTCTCTCTCTCTGTGTGTCTCTCTCTCTCTCCTCTAGTCACTCCTCTACCCTCTCTCTCCTACACTGATGTACAAAGTCTCAAATGGAGGATCATTAATCTCCTCTGTCTTCCCCTCCAGCAATAACAACCAGTTCTACTTCCATAGATACCCACCTCTAAAAACACACAGATCCGAAACAGATGGAAAAGGATCTCGACAGACACGGGTGGGGGGGGAAAGGACATCTTTCAAAATGGAGGTTGGAGGTTGAAGGGCGTTCTCTCCTTCCTCTGGCAGGCAGAAAGCTGTAATGCTGAATCCATGTTTGGCCTGATGCTAGCATCGATGCTAGTGAGTGTTGACAGGGAAAGAGCATTAGGGGTGTGTGTGTGTGTTCATGCACGAGTGCACTGACTGACCTACTCCACGCTGTTACACTGTTCTACCCTGAGCCTGGTATTGGTTGGTGCTGACTCTCATCTCTCCATAGCGACAGTATCCAGACTGACACACTAACTAACTGACAGTGTGTTGACTGTCTAGACTGCTACGTCTCCGGTCAGACAGCTACTGTAACTGGTGTTACTTACTTTGATGGTGTGATGTCTATGACACGATGACATACAGTACTAACCATGTGCAAAGGGATATATCTGTGTCCATTAAGCTAAGGCTAAATATAAAGATGTACTGTAGGTGTCTAGGTTGCTTGGTGACTCACTGCTCTAACATTATCATCTCGAACGACATTTGCCTGTCGCTTAAATACTTACATCTTAGAAAACAGTATGATATTGTCTTGCTAGAAGTTGCTTGAAATGTAGGCTTCGGCATTAAAAAAATCCAAAACAACATCTGGCAGCACCGTTTCTTCCCACCTTAAACTGATTTGCGCACACATTGGTGTAAATGGACTCAGGTTGTTGTAGTTGGTTTCAGATGTTCTCAGACAGTTCCCAGGATGTTGTGTAGTTCCACCAGTTGGCTAAAGAGAGTCTTTTAAGGGCAAAAAGACGTGCCATCTATTACGCTAATGTGATGCAGAGCTGTAAGTTCACTCTCTAATGGCAAACTTCTCACAGCAGTGTGTGTGTGTGTGTGTGTGTGTGTGTGTGTGTGTGTGCGTGCGTGTGTGTGTGTCTGTCTGTCTATAAATATGCATGTGTATGCGTGTCTGAGATGAATGTGGAGTATATGTATAGTAATAAAATGTGCATGTGTGTGTGAGGTAGTGCATTCTCCAAGCCAAAGGGCCGCCTGGAACAGCTAATGTGAAACACCTGAGATGCTGAGGCGAAGATATTATTCCCAGGAAAGAACCGACGCTGTGATCCATTACATACAACACACATCAGGATGACTGGCAAATAAGCCGGTCTGTTCAAGGAAGGGATTTGGCAGTCGACTGTGTTTGTTTGTGTCTGTGTGTGTGTGCCTCAGTGCCTGAGTGTGTGCGCCTGTGTGTGTCTGTATCTGTGTCTGTGCGTGTGTGTTTGTCTCATTTACAGGCAAATCCTCCTCGGTCTCCTTCTCCTCTTGTTACTCTGAGAGCTCTGTTCTCCTAATGAAGTGTGCTTCCAGGGTGGCGGGTGGTACAGCCGCCGTGTGTTTTATGAGGACAGTGCTGCAATAAACCCTAATGGGACAGACGTCTGGGTACTTGTGGTGAAATATGACCGTCGGGTGCGGACAGGCGCAGGACGCCCGGGGAAGTAGTCCCCCAGGGTGGCACCGCTCCAAGGGGAATAAATCTTCAGCCGAAAGCCGTGGTGGTGGTGGTGGTGGTGGTGGTGGTGGTGGTGGTGGTGGCGGTGTCCGCTCTCAAACATTCTCAAGTGCATGGCTGGCACAGCCACATCATTAAGAATTCAAACAACAGACATTCACATTCAAATGAAGCTAGGGCCCTTTATGGGTGGGCTTGACTGGCGGCCATCTTGGGTGTTTCAGCCAAATTGCCATGGGTCTCAGGGGGATTTGTCTGTTAGTTTGTCTATGAATTCTAATTTCATTGTCTTGTTAGTTGCAACCGGTGGACTTAACTGTAGGTGTCCTCCGTTACAGTTTTTCCCAATTGCTAAAACACAAAAGCCAATTCTCTAAACCAAATGACCAGTTCTCTAAACACATTTAATAAAACTAGCTCCCATTTGCCAAAACCATAAACACATTTCACATGAAGACACAATTCACAAAACACAATCCTCCTTTTCTCATAAATCTAAACACATTTTGTCTTGCTAAAACACAAGTTGCAAAAAACTCTGCTCAAATTCTCAAATTAAAGCTCATGTGATGCAAAATGCTTGCCACAGTCAGCAACATTTGAACACAATGAACACACCTGGCTTCATTCATTAAACATAACGACTCAAAATGTAAGACACTTGTTGCAAATGATTGTGGTGTGTGTGTGTGTGTGTGTGTGTGTGTGTTTCCATAAATAAATCACAAAAAACATCACACCCGGAACATTGTTTTCAGTGAGTATTGTTGTGTGTAATGGATCCTCTGTAGTGTTTGCATTGAGTTGTGATACAGTACAGTATTGTACATGTGGGAATACGGTACATTTTTCAAACCTTTATTTAAAACTCGATAGGACAACAGTGCAACAACTTCGCGGCTGAACTTTAGTAAAATTTCGGACATCATATGCCATAACCCACCCCTGTGGGTGAAAGTTTAGTGAAATGTGTTTTAGCAATTGAGAAAAACTGTAATATCAACCGTGATGATGACCCACTTGACACGTTCCATGCGAAATAGGTTTACTTTTTGCATTTTTGGAAAGTCTCAAACTGCTTTATATTGATTTCAAAGGTGATAGATGACACGTGATCTATAGTACATCAGTAATGGACAGCCTAATCCCACCCCAACCCCCCCTCCCCCCCAGTATTGCAGAATTACTGCAGCACAGTTTATTCAGAGGCCCGCTGTCTGGTTCTGGGAGATTATGTACACCAGTATTGGAGCTGAGTGTTTTTGGGTTACAAGGTTGGTTCGGTGTGCCAGAAAAGATAATCATGGTCTGAACATTCATTCATAATCCCTTTCTTGGGAGTAAAATGGAGGTGTGAGATGTCTGTGGAACACGTTGTCCATCCAACCAGAGAGAATGGCCCACAGTGTTTCAGCTTGGCTTCACTGCATGGCCCATAACCCGATCACGGTCAGGTAAGCCCTGCTCAAATGTATGCTGCCCTATAGAGGGTCAGATTCTGCCATTGACTGATACAGTTGTGGGAATAGCCCTCCCTTTTCCTCTCCTGTTTCTAGAAGCCTTGAGCTTAATAGAATATGGTACAAGCGGTGTGAGTCCTCAAAGGACTTACAGAAAGAGCAGAGGTAAGCAGCTCTAGGGGTAATTTTGAATGAGTGTAATGTTGGTTGTAGGGTAGGTGTGTATACCCTGGTATATGAAGTATATTAAATCGTAAAGCAGTTTAAGTATGTGTGTAAGCAGTACTCAAGCAGGGACAATTTTAGCATCCCCACAGCGTCAGTGACTTGGTAAAAATGTCATTGCATGTGTGCGTGCCCCTCCCCTTGCCCACAGTATTTTACTCAATATGCGCAAAACTAAATGTTGAAATAGCAGTAATACCACGTTCATTGATAAAATGACATAAGGGATGGAAAGGGGGGATGGCCGTTAGAAGGGGGATGATTTTGAATGTTTTTATTTCAGGGGGGATGCCATCCCCCCTCATCTGGAGTGCTGTGTGTAAGGCAAACTGTAGCTACAAGACTGTTGGCCCCTTTGCGGTTATAATGCACAACGGTGTGAGGTTATTTAATCGGTTACCAAAAACTTGCATCGGACCCAGAGTCTGGCATCAGATCTGCTACACAGTAAGACTTCCCACATGCTACACAGCATCTGCCGCTAATAAACCAAATAAATACAAATAAAAACATGTCATGAATCATTTGACCATGTGTCAGATTTCAGAGATTTCTGCTTTATTATATATTTTTTATTATAAATAAAATACTGTATCCCCTTCTTCTTAACATGGTATTTACTTCTTATCTTGCCACGTCTTCTAATCTCCATTATAAGATGGCACTTTCTTTGTTGCTTGGATGGTTCATTCTAAGTAATGCTAGAGGATGATGATGTGTGACCATTGCTGTTAACAAACTAAGCCATGGACTAAATAAATTAGAGGTTTCATGGAACTAATGTTTTACACTGAAGCAACTTCACCATTAAAAGGTAGGCCTATGTTTTGTATCAAATCCTTTCTTCAGTGAGGCTATTGTTTATTCAACAACACAGAATGCACATTCTTTGTCAATTATAGTTCATAGTGACCCTGAGCAATAATCACTGTAAAATGTTAACCACTTTCCACATTCAATTAAAACAATAAATTAAAGTTAAGCATCTCCCCCATTTTCTAGATATCTTGCAACACTCCCCTAGGGAATATAATGTTGATGAGGATAATGTTGATCCACGTTGATAGGCATGCTGGTGCAATGTTTACATACTGTGACATCTTAAATACATATTACCAACAACTGTCATATGAAGCCTGAAATATTTGTAACATTGCTTAATTATTATTATCTGTATTTCTTTTTACATATCAACTGTGATAGGTATTATCTTGTAGTTGTAGCATGATATAGATTACGGAGGGTTTTACAATGAATTCCTGTAGCATATGTACTGTAAGGGGTCACTTGCAGATAGACTGTTGTCACTGTAGGCAAAGCAGCTAAGTGCTGAGGAGGGAGGGGGGGGGCGGGGCGACTACCCGAATTGCAGTTTAGACGAAACCATGCCCACTTCCGCATGACGTGCGTGTTGCCCGCTGTGTTGCTATGGACACCGCAGCTCTCGGCCGTAACCCTAATCCTAACCCTAACCATAGCTAGCATACATTTCCCTAACCCTAACCATGATCCAGCATCAACATCTCTCTCTCGCCTCCCTCACGCATCGTGTACATCATATGCGGAAATGGTCGTGGTTTCGTCTAAATTCCGTTGCGATTCAGGTACGGGCAGGGGGGTCAGTCAATCTTTAGCCAGTCTCTGGATCAGTCTGCACCACTCAGCCCTCTTCTGTGTGATGTAAGCTGGGGTGATGGTCTGGCCGGGGAGCCTGGGGGACCCCTCCACCGTCGCTCTCTCACACAGCGCCTCCGCGTTACAGATGACGTACATGCCGCAGTCGTAGCTGTTCTGCTGAGACGGGCACGGCTCCTCCGCGAACGCCGCGTTCTTCCCGGCGCCCAGGAAAGGCTCCAGCTTAGCGGCGATGCGCCGGGCGTGCAGCGAGTTCCCCCCCCCGCTCTGGGAGTCGTAGTGGGCGAAATGGCCTCCTCCCCCGTCCCCGTCCCGCCCGAAGAGCAGCAGGCTCCAGTGGGAGCCTCCGGCGGTCTGGTTGGAGTTGTCGTTGACGGCCAGGAAGACCCAGCGCCTGCCCGTCAGCCCCAGGGGCTCCAGGAACAGGGCTAGCTCCTCCTGGCAGGAAGCGCACTTGATGAACTGGGTGACTTCGGGGCTGATGAAGACGGCCTTCTCTCCCAGCCCCTTGAAGCAGTCCGCGGCGAAGTACTCGAAGGCGAAGCCGATGACCTGGTCGTTGAGCCAGTGGGGTCCTTCCAGTAAGGCCACGTCGGAGCGTCGCAGGAGGCTGTCCTGGTAGCTCAACACCACAGGATCCATGCTCTCCCCGGTGGACAGGATGGGGCGCGGATAGGGTCGTTCTGAAAGACATGGAGAGAGACACAGAGGTTTAAGGATTTGAGGTAGCCTAATGGAGCAAGACCAAGAGATCCAGTAGGCCTATGGAATGGAATGGAATGGAATGGAATGGACTTTATTTGTCATTGCTACAGTACAGGTACCAAACAACGAAATTTAGGAGGGGTGGCTCCCCTGGTGTTAGGAAAGGGAAAAAAAAAAAAACATTTTAGAAAAAGCATAAAATCACAAGAAGGTAAGGAGCTGGTTTACATAAATAAAGGCTATGTACACAATCCACTGTACTATACTGCACAGATAGTCAACTAGGGTTGTCATATTGCACAAAAGTATTTTTTCACGTTATTTTAAAGTGTCACAGTTTGCAGGCTTGAAATGTACATGTTTGTGCCTCAGCACTAGCTGCCATACAATCCGTCCGGACTGTCCTGGGCCCAGAACTTAGGCCTTTGCTGTGTTCAGGGCCTTGACGGCCCTGTGGTAGAAGCAGTTCTTCAGTCTGTTTGTCTTAGCGGCCGGGGTCCTGTACCTCCTATTCGAGGGCAGCCTGATAAAGTGTACGTGCCCAGGGTGGGTCGGGTCCCTGGAGATCTTGGAGGCCTTCCTGAGACAGCGTGTGTTGTACAGCTCTTCCAGAGAGGGGAGGGGGGCGCCGGTGATCTTCTGTGCTGTTCTCACGACTCTCTGTAGTGCACTATGCACTAATATTGGCTGAATTGAGTGCCATATCTAGGCCAACTAGTTAGCAGTCCGACAATACTAGTCCTAGACTACTGCTGAGTGTAAAAGCTTTGATGTTCAACATTTGGATGCTAAAACAGGAAGTGATTTCTCGACAACTAGCTCACAACAACTGTTGGCTGATTATATAGCTGTGGCATAAACATTATACTTCAATGCGATCTTTACTGTCACCTGGAAGCTTATTTTTTTGGGTCAAAGCAGGTAGGGTCGCATTGCGTTTTGCAAGCCAGATCTTTTATACAGCGAGAATTTTGAATCGTTTTGGAAATGATTAAGAACATTCTAATGCTTACAAAACACTCCCACGTGTTCAATCGTAAACAGCTGATAAACAAACTAACATCGATGTCACATACCTTACCAGGCACGTTCAATGGGGGAAACCCCATCAGAAGTCCAAACCCTGTGTCCCTTGATTTCTCTCAGTGCAGTGCCGAACGTAAACCGAAATAAACTGCTACACGATTGTAAACATTTTGCGACAGTTGCGCGGGGGGGGGGGGGGGGAGTGGGTTGTCCCGAGACAGTCTGGCCCCGTTTGTTTCAACGCAGATGATTGGCTGGGGGTGTTCGTAGTCACCCAATCACGTCGAACCTCTCTTGGAAATCCTCCGCCTTCTCTCTCTCGTTATTCGCTCCCCGCCCAGCCAGTGGCTCTGTCCTTCGCGCACTGCGCTGTGAGGCCCACTTTGATACAGGCCACTCCCACTAAGTGTCTAAGCCACTCCCACTTTGATACAAGCCACACCCACTTTGATACGCACTGATTAGCCAAAGGGGGAAAAAAGGCACAGCGCAGCGCAGCGTTTTCATCGAACGTCACCGGGGAAAAAGAAAAAGAGCTGCTTTTAATTATTATTTTTTTAAAGAAAAGAAAAAACGGACAAACATAACATGCGTCACTTTTCTGGACGTACGTGAATTCGGGGGGTTATTCTTTGCTCAGTGGAGGTTTATTAAGGAGAGAAGAGTTGAGAAAAGAATCATTTGTGCCTGAGAAGCCCCGAGAATTTAAAAGGCAAGATTTGGAGAGTTGCAAATGTGTGCGAGCTCGAGCTGAGTTCCCCTATTACCCAAAGCAGGAGTCGCGTATACTGCGTACTACTACAACACAATTGTGTTTGACATTCAACTAAAGTCTTGAGAGGTAAGAAGAATGTGTGTTATATATGCTTTAGTGTCCTAAAGAGGGCAGGGTCTTTCTTTCGTGTGTGGCTGGAAACATCCTTGAAACCCTACCACTACGTTTTCCCCGATAGACGATTCTTGAGATTCCATTCATCGCGCATCTGATGTCCTCTCTGCGCGAGCCCAACACATGGATTGCACATTTGAACACAATGTGTTATTGATCGAGTGCATGGCTCGAAAACACTGTTGTGCCTGTTATGAACTAGGAAGAACATTTTTTGTCAGCAGGGTGTGTGTGTGTATGTGTATGTATGTGTGTGTGTGTGTGTGTGTATGTGTGTATGTCTATGTCTATGTCTATGTGTATGTATGTGTGTGTGTGTGTGTGTGTGTGTGTGTGTGTGTGTGTGTGTGTGTGTGTGTGTGTGTGTGTGTGTGTGTGTGTGTGTGTGTGTGTGTGTGTGTGTGCCGTGCAGTAGCCTTTCATAAAAGTTGACTGTTGCATCTAATGTATGACGTTTTGTTAGGCTGCCAACATATATAGTATGGTGTATTTGTATTTCATACCTATGCATTATTCATGCTTCTCTGAATGCTGGAGTTGGTTGCTGCCAGGAATATGTAAACACTTGACAGTGTATCAACACCCGTATGTGTTCTTGAACCATCAGATTGTATTCAAGAAGTCAAGTGATATCGGTTCATGCACATGCTGAAGGTTACATTGTGACTTGCAGACCAATGTTATTCGCAAAAACAACAACAACAACAACAACAACAACAACACCAATCTTAGAATTGAGACGCACACACTACTACCCCTGTATCAAAAGAAGAGATGTGTGTGGCGTGTCTTGTCTTTGTCTTGGGCGGGGGGAAATGTCTGCATTTATTATTTAGTAGAGGTCAGTCAGATGTGCTTCTAATGCAGTGGGATAGCCTCCAGACTGCAAAGCCAAGCAGTGGGATTGGAGAGGAGAGGAGAGGAGGTCTAATGGGGTGAGGAAGATGCTGAATCATGGTGGGGCCTGCCTTGGACTCGCTCTGTGAACACAGGGATGGTGGTAGTAGTAGGGGTGATTTGAACTAATGTTGTATACTGGACTGTATACTGCATACTGTATTGTTTAACTGTATATGCTGTAACTGTAGTATTATCCAATATTCTTTACAGAAGGTAGCTGTAGAGGTTTTTTTATGTTTTTTTTGGGAGATTGTAATTAATGTGAGATTTGTGAGTTTAAACACAGCAGGCTGTATGCTGTCTAACATGGCCAACGTGTTCTGTTTATGGAACCATTTATTAATACGTTTAGCTGGCAGTTAAACAAATGAGGCAGTTGATGAGCAGCAAAACATTTGGAAATCAGCTAAAAACCTAACCTAAAAGCGCAGCATTAGTTCTCTGACCCCTTAACCACATGTATGCAAGTCCAAAATGGGTATCGTCGTAGCCATAGCTGGGGATGTTCTGAGAAAGACTGTCCCCGTCCCGCCCGTCATCTACACAGGTGACCAGTTTGGTTCTGGACTGGGCTCTTGGAATGTGAGGGGTCTGAGGAGACACAGCTGTTGGCAGCATCAGAGAGAGACATGCCATTGCCAGGGCCTCCCATTAGAGTCCAGCAACTGGTCCCTACCGACATCTGACACCTCTCAGCCCAGCCTCAGCCCCGCTCTCTCTCTCTCTGTCTCTCTCTCTCTCCTATTTCTGAGTGACACAGCTCTGGATGTAGCATGTTGTGGAGGAGTAGGAAGGGTAGGGCAATACTCTTGTTTTCTTTCGAGTTTTGTTGAAAAGAACAATGAACTCATGAGGTTCCTTGAAGTCTGACTGTTGGAGGAACAGCATGATCAACACTTTTTCCACAAATTGATACAATGATGTTGTTCAAGCACATGGTACAGTGAAAAGGGTTCTGCTGGACTGTAGAGCTAATCGATGAATGATTTGATTGAGTGCACAGGAGAGGCTAGGAGTGGGAAAGATTGGAAATGCAGTATACCGTCACTATGCTTTTAGCAGCCAGAGAGATGTGCATACTCTAGCTGATGTGTAGGGCAGAGACTCAGCTTCTGAAGGGAACAGCATCACTCTGCAGTTTATAAAAATGTTCAATCATGAAATATTAATCTCTGCTTAAAAATTAACCCAGAGTCAGAGTATGTCATTCTCTTTGACAGTGGAACATTGTATACTAGAGGAAAGTTACTGAAGGAATCCTCTTTAGAACCCCACCATGACAGGCAGCATCAGTGAAATCAACGAGAAGTGATAGTTAGCTGCCTGTTATTGAGTGACTTAACCTCAATAGGCTAAGCTAATTCTAGCTGGGTTGATTAAAAAGAAACAAGCTTTACGATAGGCCATGTAACATTTAGATTTGGGGGCCCATGGAAGATTTTGTTTAGATGAAGGGAACTCCCCAACCATCCATCATTGTCGTCATGAACTGCAGAGGATTTGCCATTATGTTTACGGTGCGTGTCCACATTGTGTTGTGGGCATCAAGGCAACAGACCAGTCCTCTGTGAATAGTACTCTCCTCACACACAATGCCCTGTGAGGGTTCTGCACATTCTGAAACCCTACATGACCTCAGATGAGAATGACCCCAGTGCTCCCAGCGGGACTCCCTAGGCTCAATTGTGTGCGTGTGTGTGTGTGTGTGTGTGTGTGTGTGTGTGTGTGTGCGCTCTAGTGTGTGTCACATTGTGTGTGTGTGTGTGTGTGTGTATACGTGCGTGTGTGTGTGTGTGTGTGCTCTAGTGTGTGTCACATGGTGTGTGTGTGTGTGTGTGTGTGTGTGTGTGTGTGTGTGTGTGTGTGTGTGTGTGTGTGTGTGTGTATACGCGCGTGTGCGTTAGTGTTCAGGTCATGTCACGTGATGCTGAGTCACATGGTCAGGCCTCTCCAGTAAAAGCCTTGTTATGGCCCCATGATGGGATTGTATGGTGTAAGCGATTGGCATGCATATGAAGTCATTAAAGAGGAACCTGCTTGTGTTGCTGTGAACAAAGCTCTCCTTTCTCTCCCCGGTCATTACATGGGGAGGCTGAGGCCTCAAAGGCTTGGTTCCTGTTGGTCATTACATGGGGAGGCCAGGGCCCTCAAAGGCCTGTCTCCTGTTGGTCATTACATGGGGAGGCCAGGGCCCTCAAAGGCTTGGTTCCTGTTGGTCATTACGTGGGGAGGCCAGGGCCCTCAAAGGCTCGGTTCCCTCCCTGCTCTGCATTTCCCCTCATTAACTCCATGCTGCTCACAGTTGCAAGGGTGTAGGTGAATAGAAACGCAGGGCTTGTGTTGGTTTTTGTAACCTTGTCATGGCATGAAAAGTGTGAATATGTGAATATTTTATGATTTTGCTTCCAAAGGTGTCAACCAACTGTTTTTTCGGGGTATGGCTGCCATTTGAGAACATAAATGGATTGATCATGCAAAGTGCAAACCTGACCGTTGACAGAATTGCTGAAAATCTACGAAACAACTAATAAAACAACTAATAAAAAAACAAGTAAATGTAGAAAAATAACAAAAGAGTTACAGTTAGCTAGTAGTTATACCTCGCCTTCAACCCCAAGGACGACCGTAATGAGCAGAATACAGTACATCAGGAACTGAAATGACATTGTCATCATAGATGTCACATTTAAATACTGTACTGATGAAAACAGTATCTTGTATTCACTGTGGTCAAGTTCATTCAGTGAAACTATGCATGTTCATGAGGCCAAGTCCCTCAGTAGAGTGTTCAAGACCTTTTAAAGGTGGTAAACGTCGATGGTTAAGGCTCAATGTCTTTTCCCAGGTCAGCCCTTTTCCTAGTTTGCTCTGCAGTTGTTTAACAGAGAGAGAACTAGGCCATAGCCTGGTGTTTTCATCCTCTCTGTTGAGAAACCCCCATGGTGATTTAGTTTATGCTCGAACAATCACAGGAAGCTCAAAACAGGAGGGTATGTCGAGAAAGTAGCTCCTGGAAAATAGCCCTTCTGTTAATTCCACATACGGTTTAGTACCACTTAATCATTCTTTGCAATTAGAATGGTGAATTGTCTGTAATTTAAGCACAATATTAGATTTTTAAAAATCTAAAAACTGGTGTTTTTAACTTAACGGTTTGATGAAATTAGGATATTTCTTTTAGAAGCTGGATGTTGGCCTAATGGGTCAGTGTTCTGACCTGCTGTTCTGGTGCCTGAGAAGCGGGCGGGTTGAAGAGTTAGGTCTTGGTACCCTGGGGGTGCTACTAGCGTAGTTTTCATCATACCAATCTGAATGAGTAGAACACTGAGAAGCACATTGAGTGTACCACTGAGTGTACTGTAAGTGTACTACCTAGTGTCTTTCCGAGGGTAGTTCAGTGTGGCTTGTGTGAGAGAGATGAACAACTGAGTCTGATGGCGAGGAAGTGGGTTCTGTAACTAAGACTTTTAGGTTGTGTTTATAATGGGTTTATCAATATTAATCATTATGAGTAATGCTTTATAAATGCTTATTAGGCGCACACCAACTCCATGAACCTTTTATAAACCTGTTTTAAAGGTAACCTACCCTAATTGTAACCATTTAGTTCCCTTTTTTTCTAAATGTAAAGCAATTCTGACAGAAGTAAGTTGCAGTCTTATCAGTATCCATGCTGGAGTGGCCACATGCACGATACATGATTAGTCATCTATGTGGTTAAAGGAGGACAACCACACATACCAATGACTTGTCAACCACTAACCCTGTTGAGACGAGGCTTTCCTAGTTCGGAAAGCCTGGTAAAAATCCTTCGCAGAGTAAAGTAGCTACAAAGGGGTAGAAACCAGTTTTGAAATAGCTGACGCCTCGCCACATGTCAAACCAATCAAATAACCTAACGCCTTCATCAACTAGATGTTGTGCATGGAGTATACTCCTGGCAAAACGGAGTTACGTTTATCCTTCAGGTTTTCTTCCGTTGTCTTCAGTGTTGCTGCTAGCATAGGCAACAACTCTCTGCAATATAGTCTTGGACCAGGGTTCAACCAATGAAATTGTGAGCTCCTTCTCACAGCGCTCCCGTCCAGGTTTCATATAAGCCAGAGCGGCTAATCTCAAATTCTCCAAACCTCCAAAGGAAACATGAGAACAATGTGATTTGGAAAGCATGGCTATAGAAGACTAGTCAACAACCACCAATGGTTTTGACACAAAGATCCCTATTTGGTTTGACGACACATGCAGCCTAACTGATAACTCACATAGGGTTGTTTTGTTTGAGTCTTCTGTATGATATTTCCACAAGCCAGCTGCAGTTGGCAAACACTTTTGTTTGATGGCTCGCACAGATGTGTGAAACTCCCTCACCAAGGCCTGTAGGTTGGCAGAATAGAGAACCCTCTCAAATATAATGTAGGCACCGTTGATTTGTTTGTAGAATTAAGCCCATTGGAAACAAGACCATTCTCTCTCCTTGTTTCTGGCTTCAGCTGAACTGAGGAAACCTGCTACGTGTGTGTGTGTGTGTGTGTGTACGCATGTGTACACACAGCTGCAACGGTGCCTGCAGTAGCCATATGGCATACATCGCAGAGGGCCAACGACTAATCCCTAGGCATGTGCTCCTGTGTGCTGGGACAATGCAGGCCATTGGCTGTGGAGTGCAATGGTTGAGCCATGGTATCGCTCTAACCAGACGTGTGTGTGTGTGTGTGTGTGTGTGTGTGTGTGTGTGTGTGTGTGTGTGTTGGATATATATGCCCTGGGCCCAATGTACACAGAAAAGTGAACATTGATCATCAATAGCGGGTAGGCTACACTCTGGTGGCTTTTAATTGTTCTGACTCTCACCAGAACCTTCTAGAAGTTCAATAAGTTGATTGTTATGTGATGTTTCTACAAAGTATACTCTTCTCGTCAACATACAGTAGCTACCATAAAAAATAAAAAAACGTTGTTACATCAAAATGGACTCAGTTTAATATTGTTGTGACATTGCTTTGTTAACACAAACACTATAACACAAATTTCTGCTTGTCTCTAGACTTGGTTTAGGAATTCAGATGAACGCTATTCAGTGTCAGTGGATAAGGAAAGAGGGGAGGAAAAGTTGAGATAGCGTGGTAATCTGACAGAAAACAGAGGATATTTCTATGTGGTGAGGTAAACTGTGGTTAACGTGGTTCCTCCCTAACGGAGGAGAGCAGAGCTCACAGTAACTCAATGACTTTTAGACAACATTAGTCACACCTCTGAAGTCAGAGCTGAATCCTACTACTACACTGGTTAAGCTGTAGTTTATTTGTTGCTGCTCTGAGGTTCTTGCTAATGTGCTGTTTGGTACGGGCCTATAATTGAAGTTACTAATAGAGTATTGTATTGATGACATTACTCACTTTACCCCCCCCCCAGCTCCCCCAATTCTACCGTTACATTTAGAAAGCATTAGGCCCATGTCGAGAGCGATGTCGTTGGAAGTAAGTGCCCTAACGAACGAAGTGTCTCCCTTCTACATGGTGCAGTCGATGTTTAGTAGCACTTAGTAGTAGTACTCTTTTAATCTGGCACACGGTCTGCTAAAACCATTAGCGCTGCTGTCATTAGCTCATCAGCGGTTCACCTCAGACTGCCTGTCTCCTCTGTCATGTCTGACTGCTCTGTCACAACAAACTGTCACCGACCGTTTCCTTCAAACTCCTCTTTGAGGTACCCTGACTCACACACACATATATCAACCTGAAACCTTCGACAACATTACGTGACGTCGCCCCCTAAACCTGTGTTGGACTCTCTCGCCTGTGGTACTTTTGTTGTCTTTAACCGTGTCCTTATTTTGTCCCCGATTGGACACATTTCTGTGGTATAGTTGGACAGGAGACACTTTTTAGTAACCCATGGTAACCCCACGGTCTGTTTGACCTCTCCTTCCATCGTCCACACTCTCGGTGACCCCACTGAGTGGTTGCGGTCACTGGCTAGCTTAGCTCCCGTCTCCCTCGGGTCACGTCACACGGGTGGAGGTGGGCTTCAGTCCAGGTAGGCGCGTTATGAAAACAGGGTGGCTAACGCTAACCTTCTGTCCCAGTCCTTCCGGAGTTCTAGTTTTGGCGGGGGGGGGGGGAGGTGGGATTGGAGATGTGGGTCATCCAAGGCTAAATAAAGGATCATGAGGGAGAGATCTGGACTGCTGTGACCTTCTTAGCTGAGGGGAACAAGGCATTGTTGGGAGAATAAATGATCCGAGTCCGCCGCCTTGTTCTGGACCGTAAGTCCCTCCAGAGACATTTTTCCCCTGGCCTCGAAGGAGTTTTGTGGCTAATTAGAGGGTTAGAGGGAGTGTGTCTGTCTGTTGAATCAATCAATGTGAAAACTGGGCGGGCCTCAGAATGGTGACTGTGGTGACTGACTGTGTCTGTGTCTCCCAATATACAGTTATATGACATTGTAAGTGTTGAGTTTCGGATTATTGTTGTTCCTTACAAGTGTGACCCTAGCTGCTCTCTGTAGTTTCTCACGCTCATCTCAGAGCTTGCATCACTGCGGCTCCAACTGCACCTATCATCTCAGGTTTCAAAGGGTGCCCAACAGACTGACTGGCTGGTTGGCTTGCTGGCAGACAGACAGACAGACAGACAGACAGACAGACAGACAGACAGACATCGTCCCGGGCCGGTACGGCTCGGTTGGCAGTGGAGAAAGCAAAACAAACCGGGCTTGTA
>NC_137690.1:68747772-68752772 GCF_963989245.1 Nansenia antarctica
GGAGAACGCTACTGCGGCATCCATCTTTGATGTCATTTGAGACGCCCAGCCCTTGGGGTCTCCTGTAGTCTTTGTACTTAGGCTTTCACAGACAGTGTACACTAGAATCCAACACACACACACACACACACACACACACACACACACACACACACTCAGTTTGTCCTGGTTAGTCACAAGCCCAGATGTCTCCCTTCTACAGTTCCAAGGTTTACAAGGCTGTAAAAAAGGGCCAGCCAGTTAGGCTGTGTGGTGGAATAGCTCAGAAGGTGCTCCTATTTCATTCAAGCTTTACCTTTATGATAACAGTCATTTCCTCTCAGGGGTGCAAGCTTGGACCGTCAAAACTTCCTAGAGCACTTTGTTCAAAGTTACCTTCGGTCAAAGTGTGTGCCGTTACTGTGGTTGGATTGAGAATACCAACAGAGAGCAAGCTTTCATGTCCTTGTACCATTCCAGTACACTGTGCTAATGTCCACTGCTCCCCTCCCAAGTCTTCTCTCTCTCTCTCTCTCTCTCTCTCTCTCTCTCTCTCTCTCTCTCTCTCTCTCTCTCTCTCTCTCTTGTCTACCCTACTTCGATGAGCCACAACAGTAATAGCAACAACACGGTGAAGCCCTGCTCCTATTTTAGCCGTGACACATGGCACTGTCACCCTGGCCCTCCGAACTAGCTCCCGGGCCTACTCACAGGCTCGGTCCCATACTTCCTGTGCCAGTGTGTGTATCCACAGTTGTGCCACCTGTCAGTGTTTAGCGTACGGCTGGCATGTTCCGTTTATAGCAGGAATGTGAACAGGGGAGTTAGCTTGGTAGCTGTGTTTTTGTTCAGAATACCCCCGCCATGGTTATCCCCATCCCAAGGTGCAGACAGGGCTAAGAGCCTTTGGTTGTTTATAATTACAGTGAGCATTTACTAGTTTGGACTGGTGCCAATGCTGAAGGTATACAGTTGTGGTCGCTGCATGCCTGTATTTGAAGCACTGTATGTACAGTAAGTGAGGTAAACCAATTCACTAGACTTGGCATCCAGCAATACAATCACCTTTTCTGTCAACAACAGTTGCACTATCAGTATTTTAAACAAGCTTTTGTACCTTCCGATTTTTAATGAAGCTCTCATTTGAGCTTGGGAAAGGGCGCTGGACTTTCTAATCATCGTGATTGAATTACCAAGTGAGGTCATTGTGATTTACACTGTATCCTAATTACTCGCGCCTTGAGCAAAGCCGATCTCTCTCACTGAAACCAGTTTGGCAGTCCTAATCAGCTGCGTACGCCAAAAAAAAGCTCTGCGTGTTTACACTGTCGAGAGTCTTAATTGACGCTCTGTCTCTTTCGCAGACTCTTTTGCTAGCTAGGTCCATCCATTGTGGTTTTGTTTCGGCGTTGTCTTGCTGTGCCGTCTGAGAGATCCTATCAGGACAGCCTCCACAGTCCTAGTACTGCATATTATCTGCATTACTATTAGGCTTGCAAAATTCCCGTAAGTTTGGGAAACTTTCAGCTAATTTCTATATGGAAACGTTGGAAATTATTTCCAAAACTTTAAAATAAAATTGAAATTGTTTCCAAAACTTTAAAATAATTTTGCAACCCTAATTAATAAGTGTCAGCAATCTTATCTGATCGAGGCATATTAGGTAGTAATAAGGGCACCCCCCCTTGGCCAACTCTGTGTTGTATTACTACAACAGGAGTGTCACCCTAATAGGCCCTATTCTCATCCTGTTTTTCCTTCACCAAAGCTTGAACTTCTTGGCTGAGTTTAAGAGGCTCTATCCAGACTCAGGAGGCACTGTTTGCCCTTTAAGTGACTTGGCAACATTGGCCGTGCTTCTGTTGGCTTAGAAGGCGTGGGGCGGACTGATGTTTCCTCTCCTCGCCGTGACCGTGGCCTCCTGACTCAGGTGTCTCCAGTGAAGTCATACGCTGGCCTCAACACAAATAGCCTCGGCGCTAATAGCCATAGCATGAACGCAAGCCCCTCGTGTACGAGGCTGAAAACCCCTCAGTGAACCAGACTGAATGAATGATGAACGTTTGAACTAATGTTTGTTTTTGTTTTTCCTGGCTCTTTCTTCTCCCAGAATTCTCGTCTGACGTTTGACCGAGGGCTTTTTTTCTTCTTCTTTTTTTTACAAGCGTGTGTGTGTGTGTGTTTGAAGTTTGTTGCTGTTGATGCCTGAACACAGGCAGTCCTGACTGCCGGCCAGGCTTGTGTTCTGTTCTTTCAAGCCACATGTTGTTATGCTACGCAGATGGCTTACATCCTCCTTACACTTTGCATCCGCGGCAAATTAATTGGAAGCGCATAATCCCAGCCATTGGGCTATTTGATCTTTGAACTGGTGGATTGATACGGTCTTAGAGCTAACATGTCTTGCCGGTTTGTGCTATTTCAGTCAGGACACTCAAGCCCGTTTAACCATTTTATTGCATGAAAATGATAATGCATTTAAGCTCTGTGTAATTGGATGGCTCTGTCATGCCAGATTATGTCCGCCTGCCAAATGCTGTCCGCCTGAAGTAATCAATGAGGGTGCTCTGTAATGCCTCTATCACAAATGTACATTTGTAAGTAAGTTGGGTGGGTGGGGGTAGTGGATGGGGGTTGGGGATGGGGTAGTGGGTGGGATGACCATGCAAAACTGTACTGGCTATGAGAGTAAGTCATGTCACAACTGTCGAACGCTATGGAGGAGTGTAAAACTTGGCTGGTGATGATGTGTTTGCATGTCTGTGAACCTGACGGACAGCTGCGACGTTGGCGGCGGCGGTAGCCTAGAGGCTAGAGAGGCTGGCTAGCAATCGGGAGGTCGCTGGCTCGATCCCTGCCTCAGTAGGGAGCTGCATGTGGTTACCAAGGTTACCAAGGTTGACTGAGTATGGTACTGTAGTGCTCTAGAAGGAATACAAATGTATCATTCTAGCCACCAGATAAACCTCCTAACCTAAACATTGTACAATAGATATGACAGTAATGATGACCTCATAATCACCTCATAAACAAGGTCAAGAACTGAGAACTAACTCTTTTAGAAGCAAATATAGCTAATACTGTAGTATTAATGGCTTTTAGCATGTTTACAGTTGCACTATGTGGTTTGTAGCCCCTCAGAGAGTTATGGTAAGGGTTGGTGTTGGGGTTAGGGTTGGTGCTGGGGTTAGGGTTGGGGCTGGGGTTAGGGTTAGGGTTGGTGCTGGGGTTAGGGTTGGAGCTGGGGTTGGGGCTGGGGTTAGGGTCGGGGCTGGGGTTAGGGTTGGAGCTGGGGTTAGGCTTAGAGCTGGGGTTAGGGTTGGTGCTGGGGTTAGGGTTGGTGCTGGGGTTAGGGTTGGTGCTGGGGTTAGGGTTGGTGCTGGGGTTAGGGTTAGGGTTGGTGCTGGGGTTAGGGTTGGAGCTAGGGGTTAGGGTTGGTGAGTCAGATATAGATTGGCTGCTTGAGTTGGACGTGCTGCTTAGACTCGCCTCATGTCTCGATGGACGGATGGAGAGCAGAGCAGAGCGAAGGAGAGCCGTTGAATGATGTCATCCTCCCACTCCAGGGCTGTGGTGCAGTCTGACAGGCCACTGACTGACTGTGGGCAGGCCCTAGAATAACCCCCCCCCCTTCCCAACCCCCCATCTCTCTGTTTCTCTCCTCATCACACCATAGGAAACAGTTAGCCCTGATGGTATTATGTGCTGTACATGACGCTAAATTGATTACTACAGTATTGAAGTAAGCTAGGCTTACACACACACACACACACACACACACACACACACACACGCGCCCCTTGTGACTCAAACTGTTGCTCAGAGTCAGGACCCGACCCAGTGCCCCTTCCCAGTTTAGAATGTAGAGTGTGAGCGCACCGTTGCACTCTCTCATGGAGTTGTGTTCTCCAGCTGAAGCATGACTCTCTACTACCAGGGCCATACTCCACATACTCTGGATGGCTGGCCGCTGTCTGCTCTACTCCCTCTCTCAAGGACCTGGCAGCGCTACTCTGCTGTTGGCTACAGTCCTCCCTGACCGAGCCTCCAGTTAGAGAATCTAGACGAGGTTTTACATCCTTGTTTGATTTCAATTGGCTTCTGGCTGCTTCATGTCGTCTACTTGCATTTAGGGCAATTCAGCTACATTGCGATAGTCTATAGTACTGAAAGTTGCTATCTACTGTGTAGTGCGTACCACCTGGGTAGTTTGATATATACAATATTATTGATATAACTCTGGGACAGTCACTGTAATATGGATCGCGATGGTAGGGCTGGCCAATTGATACTGTACTGTGAAAAAGATAGATATATTTTTTTGTTCAGCCAATAAGAGGAGTGTTCTACAGCTCAGGGCTGTTTTGTAACAGTGTTGTAGCAGTGTCAGCAGCTGCATATTTTCCATCCCTTTACCCACATTTGGGGTCTAAAACGTTCATGATGACTGTGCAGTAAAACCACTGGTTTAGCATTTGATGAAAGTAAAATGATGCATCAATGTACCAACACTTTACCTTTTTTCTGCTCTCTGTTCCAACTAGACACAAGGCAAGTTTATTTGTATAGCACAATTACATGATGTATAGATGATTCACGTACTTTAGACAAATGTAGTTGTTGTATGTCGATTTGGATAAAGGTGTCTGCTGAATGTCTAAAATGTAAAAGGGTTGAGTGAAGATGCGGTAGCTAACATGCAACAGCTATCTCCTCTGTCCTTGACCTAGATGCCTCAGTTGGCTACCTGGCCCTCTGTCACCAGTGCCTTTGTGTAACTGTGTAGCAACTCCCCAGAATCCCCCAGAATCCCTCACTGGATGGTGAACGCTAGCTCCATACAGGACGTGACAAGTTCGTAGCTGCCAGTGAGCTACGAAGTGACATTTAGCCTCTGGGGTCGTAGGGACTCGAACGCTAACTGCCATTTGAATGAGAGATGCGTGTGACATGCCTGCTGCCATGATTGTTTTGGAAAAATTTGTCAAGAGGAATAGTGACAGGTGCTCGTTTATGTATGT
>NC_137690.1:68757772-68760272 GCF_963989245.1 Nansenia antarctica
GTGAATGGTGTGATTGTGTGTTCAGAGAAAGAGGCTGGCAGCTGCTCGTCTTGGCATAGGGACGGGCCGCTGTGCTGTGTGCGCGTGCACGTGCGTGTGCGTGTGCGGTAATCCAGATGACTTTATCTTTCATCCTCCTTCCTCTCCATGCATTTCCATGTAGCGCAGCTGCAACACGCATTTGGCTCGTTCGCAGATGACATAACGAGGTCTTAGTCATTCCGCATCTCAAAACAACTATTTTCTCTCCCCTCCTTCCCTCTCTCTCTCTCTCTCTCTCTCTCTCTCTCTCTCTCTCTCTCTCTCTCTCTCTCTCTCTCTCTCTCTCTCTCTACCTCCCCCTCTCTCTCTCTCTCTCTTCCAGAGGTGATGTCTTGAAGGCGGTCCTCCCTCCATCCCCAGTGAATGCCGCGGTGCGAGAGCGAGAGCTGCTGCTGATGGGCGCCCCTGCTACGCCATGAGCGTTCGTGATGGCGGCGGAGGCGGAGGCGGTGGCGGGGGCGGGATCGGCGGCGTGGGCACCCTGGGCCGGCGGCAGCGCTTCGAGGACTCTGAGTTCACCCTGCGCATCTACCCCGGCGACCTGGCGGAGGGCACCATCTACTGCCCCGTCAGCGCCCGCAAGACCACCACGGCGGCGGACGCCATCGAGCGGGTCATCGACCGCCTCCACCTGGAGCGCACGCGCTGCTACGTCCTGGCCGAGGTCAAGGAGTTCGGCGGCGAGGAGTGGATCCTGAACCCCAACGACTGCCCCGTCCAGCGGATGATGCTGTGGCCCCGCGTGGCGCTGGAGCAGCGGTCGATCGTCTGCGGTGGCGAGGACTACCGCTTCCTGCTGCGCCAGAAGAACCTGGACGGCTCCATCCACTACGGCGGCAGCCTGCAGATGTGGCTGCGCGTGACGGAGGAGCGCCGGCGCATGGTGGAGCGCGGCCTCCTGCCGCAGCCGCAGCCCCGCGGCGACCACGCCGACCTCTGCCGCCTGCCGGAGCTCAACGAGCGCTCGCTGCTGGACAACCTGCGCTCGCGCTTCCGCCAGGAGCGGATCTACACCTACGTGGGGAGCATCCTCATCGTCATCAACCCCTTCAAGTTCCTGCCCATCTACAACCCCAAGTACGTGAAGATGTACGACAACCACGCGCTGGGCGAGCTGGAGCCGCACATCTACGCCGTGGCCGACGTGGCGTACCACGCCATGCTGCAGCGCAGGAGGAACCAGTGCATCGTGATCTCCGGGGAGAGCGGCTCGGGGAAGACGCAGAGCACCAACTTCCTGATCCATCACCTGACGGCCCTCAGCCAGAAGGGGTTCGCCAGCGGAGTGGAGCAGATCATCCTGGGGGCGGGGCCTGTGCTGGAGGTAAGGGACGATTGTAACTGGCGTAATGTGACGTTATCATGTGACGTTTCTAAAAAGTGTTGTTTGATTTTTTTATACTCGCCTTTTTATACTCGCCTTTGGGGTGGCTGTGGCGCAGGAGGTAGAGCCACCGTCTAATGATCGCAAGGTCGGCAGATCGGTGGTTCGAGCCCCGGCTGGCCACATGTTGAAGTGTCCTTGGGCAAGACACCGAACCCCAAATTGCTCCCAGTGAGCGGGCCCGGGGCCTTGCACGGTAGCTTGCCGCCATTGGTGTGTCAATGTGCGTTCGAACGGGTGAATGAGAGGCCGTTGTAAAGCGCTTTGGAATAAGGCGCTATATAAGTCAGTCCATTTACCATTTACCTTTCCCTCGATGTGGTTTACGGTTTGACGATACATTTGTAAAGTTCTACGAGCCCACACAAGTTCTATGTATGAAGTTGCCTATACAGCAGTATAAGACGGTATTAATCTAAGTATTAAAGGCTGTTATTCATGGTGGATAGTGTCATAAAAGAAGTAGGCCTATAGCTCAGTTTGCCGTAACAGACGAGACCGCTGCTACTGTGTGCTAACGTCCGCTTCGGTTGTTGTAGATGTGTGCACTCGGTTGGCTCGTAACACCACTTACACAACAGAGCTTGGCCACAGCTGCCGAAGGTTGGCCCGGAGTTGTGCTGCTTCGACACAGGGTTTTTTATTAGAACTCTAATCCAGCTGTGCGGGGGATTATACTGGACACAGAGGAGCTTTTTTCCCTCTACACACAGCAGCCGCCGCCGCCGCCGCCGCTCAACGGCTACAGTTGTGCATTCTTGTTTCGTGCGGTGTGTTCCTCTGGGTTTGGTGTCTTGTGGGGGCACATAAAGACATAAAGACAGCCTGAGTAAAAAAATCCACAAGACATCATTTGTGGATGACCGATTCAAGATCTACTTGTTCAGATGTGGGTGACAGGACTGGGTTGGGAGGTCCCTCCCCCCCCCCCACAACAAACATGTCAACCTCTGGCACTGACGTGTGCTCTCCACACACACACACACACACACACACACACACACACACACACCAGGGGTGCAAACGTGTCACCTTTAAGCCATTTTAGCTGTTTTGACCTCAAAATAGGTCAAC
>NC_137690.1:68765272-68790272 GCF_963989245.1 Nansenia antarctica
TGTGTCCTTTGTTTGTGTGAAACCCAACTGCTGCCTTGTGTTTGTGTGGAGAGAGAACCAGGGGAGAGGTGAGGCTCGGGTGAAGAGTGGGCAGGGAGCTCTCACACACACAGGGGAGGCTTGTACTGTGGAGAGCCGGACAGATACTGTTAGTGCTGTTCTAGGCCCCTACGCATACACACACAGAGTGTGTCTCTTGTGTCTCTTCCCTCCCGCCATTTAGATCATAATAATACAGCGCTTAAGATAATTGTCTTCAGGAAATGAATACAGTACAATAAATACTCGTGATTCAATCACCTGGAACATAGGATGGAGAGGACGAGATGAGAGATTGAAAACGTTTGTTCAGCGTCTGTAGAGAAAGATATTTAATCGTACTACAAACGCTCGAGCCGATGAATTGAGGGCGTGGCCTGACAGTCTTTCAAATACAAAATGTACGACCAATGACCTTGCCTTGATGGATCATCTACCGTTTTGGAAATTGTGTCGAATCTAATCCTTCTAGATCCTTCTAGACTGCCTAACCGTTTTCCACAGTGAGCCAATTAAGCTAAGGGGTGGGTGGGTGGGTGGGTGGGTGGTTAATGGACTCCAGCGGGTTGAAATTGCCATCTTTTGACAGTGAGCGATTGGTGCCTTCACCCAATTTGATAATGCTAACCCTCATCCTAACCCTCAAAACAAGATCTGGTCAATATGAAATAAGGCAGAATGGACCCAGGGACAGCTCGATTTCCAATAGACCTATCGCTAAGCCACGCCCTCTTTGAAAACTCAGACAAACAAACAACGCTTCACTGACAGTGACTGACTGACCGACCGTGACTGAATGACATTCAATGACTTACAATGGCGGGAGTTGGCAAATTTCTGATTTCTGATTTACCACAGCAAGTAATAGACATGTTTTTTTAAAGATGACAAGAATATTTCGTCTAGAAGCTTTTCACCATCAGATATTAGCGAGTTGTTTGTCCGAGTTTTCTGCCTGCAGTGACTTTTGCTGTCATATGATTGGACAATTTCTATTTTGGGGCGTGGCTTAGCGATAGGTCCATTGCTTTGTTTCAGCCTTTCTCTACATGTTACCCCCCTACCCCCATTTTGGGCATTGTCCCTCATGGACCATCGCTACACCACGACACTCACCCACCCATCCACCCATCCACCCATCCACCCAGCCAGCCAGCCAGCCAGCCAGCCACTCCTAGCGAGTTAGATGGAATGCTAACCAGCTCCCTCTGCTTCTTCTCAGGCCTCCCCTCGGTAGCCTTATCTCTCTCACCGTGGAGCCAAACACGCCACTCTCGTCGACACGAGCTGGCTGCATTCCATCACAACAGGTTTTCCTCTTTCCTCCCTCTCTCTCTCTCCTGCTCTCATTCACTCCCATTCACAGACCTGAGACACCCCTGGGGGAGTGTGTAAGCAGTAGTAGCGCTCCACTTCAGTATCCTCCGCCATGTTGCTTTCTCCGTCCCGGGGCCTGTCAGATCGGTGGAGGGGGAGGGGACGAGGGCAGACTGAGGAGGCTGAAGGCCGGTACCGTGGTAACAGAGAAGGGAGGCTACAGTACAGTACATTCTGTTCCCGCACTCTCTCATCCTGTCTCAACAAAGACACCCATTGGACCGGTACTTCTCTGCTGATGAGTCTCTCATTGGCTATGAGAGATTGGGGAGGGGGAGGGTGGGCGGGGGAGGGGGAGGGGGGGGTTAAAGGTCAGTGGGACATTTGGCTGTACTTTGGGAATAAGAGCGTCAGCAGGTTCAGCGTAAATACTTGGGAGGTTTTGGAGAGGGGTGTTTTGAAGAGTGTGTGTCCGTTCCTCACGATATGTCAAAGGAAGGGAAGCTCCGACTGTACTGTGAGTGAAGGGGGCTAGCAAAACTTCCCCCAGAATGCCATGTTAACATCCTGTGTGTGTGTGTGTGCGTGTGTGTGTGTGTGTCTGTGTCTGTGTCTGTGTCTGTGTCTGTGTCTGTGTCTGTGTCTGTGTCTGTGTCTGTGTCTGTGTCTGTGTCTGTGTCTGTGTCTGTGTCTGTGTCTGTGTGCCAGCCATCTGTATGTTGCCGACTTCCAGGAAAGGTGATCATTTGTCCTGAGAGGACCTCTCCAACAGAGATGTGATCTCTATTATCTAATCTGAATATCCTGTCAGAGCCTAATCTCTGGACATGCGTGGTATTCGCTAGAGTCACAGCGCTAGCGTCGGTCGGTCGGTCAGCTGTCCTGACTAACGCCGCTTGGACAGGCCCTCTCTCCTCTCCTCGCCTCGCCTCTCCTCTCACAGTGGTGTGCCAGTGGGCTAGTCAATAGTCACACAGCAGATGCTGTGGCCAGAGGCAGCCTAACAATGTGCCTGTGTTTGGATATCCCAACGGGCTCTTTATTTAGACTGAGGCACGTGAGAGTCCTTGGATGCCTTGTCAGCAGTGCCCACACACACATGCGCGCGCACATACACACACATACACACACACACACACACACACCTGCTGTCAGAATGCACCAGCTGCTCCACTGCCCTAGCCTCACCTGGAGCTTTGTCAGAGGGGCAGATAGAAATAGACAGAGGACAGAATAGACTTGGTTCTCTTGATATCCCCCCTTTTCAGTGTAGTATACAGTCTTCCTCTGGTAGTCATAAGCGTGCTCTGTTTGTAAGTAAAAGAAAGGAAATAGATAGATAGTCCTTCTGTGTCCAAATGGCGTGGTATGTTATTTTCCAGTTGCACCCGGGACGGTTTAGTAGTTTCCGTTTCCAAACGCACTCTTTCTCTCCATGAGTGACTGGAGAGATGGTTATACTGACTGCACTGTTTTATAGCTAATCCCTCTATGTAGACTGCGACGCGCACACAAACACACACACACACACACACACACGCACGCACTCCTCTGCGAACGACTAGATGTTATCCCGCTGCTCCCTCCTCTGCGTCTCTCCTGTCCTGCACATGTTGATGAGCGGATGTGCACGTTGTTACAAAAGGCCTTTGTGGACACTCGCTCATTCCCTTCTCTTCTCTCGCTCTCTCTCTCACTCTCTCTCTCGCTCTCTCCCTCCCCCCTTCCTTCCGTAAGAGGAGTGGGGGATAAGTAGATATCCCCGGGATTCTGAGAAGTGACATTCCGAGAAGTGACATCCTGCAGGCTCCATTTTTTCTCTTTTCTTTTTTTAACCAATGGATGTGCATCCACGTCTCATCCAGGATGAGACCTTAGCAGATGTCCCAGGGTCCTCTCTGTTGGTTTAATTGGTATCGTGGTCTGTTTGTGTCTCATCACCTGACGTGCTGCTGTTGTTATTCTTTGATCCGTCCGGTCCGGGGGAGGCTGGCGGAGGTAGAAATCGGAGGACGGGTTCATTGTAAACGCACGTAACGGAATGAGGAACCGTATCAATGCCGTTCCTCACTCTCCGATTTCGACCTTCGCTGGTTGGTTCCTCTACCAGCTCTACCTGTTCCAACAGGGACCGTAGGCCTACAAGATCATATAGAAGACTTGACTAACACAGAGATGACCACCCAAGCCTTTAATGACTTCTCTCTCTTTCAACTCAGTTGTCTCTTTTTTTTTCTTTTATCCACTTTTTTCCAGCCTATCAACAGGCCCATGTTACACAAATGTTGAAAGCACACCCTCACGTTGACCCTCTTGTCCACTGAAGTTACATAAACCCCCGCAGGTGACCTGAGTGCTGAGGTTCACATCTGGCGGTGTGTGTGTGTACGTGTAGTTGTGTGTGTGTGTGTGTGTGTGTGTGTGTAAAAGTGTTGCATAATGTTCTACCCTCGTGCTAAAGCACGGACATCTGGAATAGAGCCGGAGTTTGAGGAGAACATCAGGACCGTCACCCCCGAGTGAAGTCAGTCATGGACGTTATGTCACAGGCCATGTTGACTGTATCATTCCTGTATCCCTTACCCCTACTGTGGTTGGGTTTCAAGCCTTTTCTCTGCAAGTCTTTATTTTATTTTTTTCCTCCTCCTTTTTTTCTTCATGTCCACCAGGTTTGGTGTCCATTGTGTTTCAAACTCAGTAAGTGTAAGGGATGAACTGACATTTGTAATGTGGACCTTCCAGTTCGGCACCGGAATGTCAATACATTTTCCCCTTTAATTGGAGTTCAGACCAATCCCTTGTGTCTTTGTCTGTCCGTCTGATTGTGTGAACTGTGCCCCACTGCCCCAGCCTCCGGCCTGGTAAGAGGATGAGTGTCACAGTCACCACCAAGCTAAGAATAATACGTTTCTCCCTCTTGGAATGTTGCCCGAAGCACAGTATAGTAAATGACTTATTAACTGTCTACAGTATAGTAAATGACTTATTAACTGCCTACAGTATAGTAAATGACTTATTAACTGCCTATAGTAGGCTATAGTAAATGAATTATTAACTGTCTACTCTACAGTATAGTAAATGACTAATTAACTGTCGACAACATTGAATTAAAGAGGCGCTGCAGTGGCTTTGAGGGCACAGAGATATATACACAAGTGTTCCCGCCCCAAAAAGCCTTTGTGCCCATTGTCTCCCGGACTACACCGCCGAAACCCTCCGGCCCTGTTGCTAATGTGTAACCTACAGTGAATGGCCAATGGTCAGGGTCAATGGTTGAGAACATGTTTGGCTAGTGGGTGTTTATGGTTTCAGCTCTATTTTGTGCTCCTTTGTTGTTTTTACATTCAAATAGTTATGTGCTGAACCTTTTGGTCTTTATTTTTTATTTTTTTTATTTCTTTGATAGGCTATTGTAAACACATGTTGGTTGGCCTACAGTTCAATTGGTCTCGGGGCTGTAGGGTAGCAGTTTCTTTATTGTGAGTGGCCAAGTCAGATTAGATGCTGGTCTTAGGTAAATGGATGGTGCAGCTGGGTGACAAGTGGGTTCATTCACTGTTAGCTTAATCTCACAACATTCAAGTTGGTCCAGGAGGTCAAACGCTGCAAATTAGTGGCCCACTATAATTGATGACGTAACAGATGAACTTTTGCCTTTCAATTTTGTTTATATTGAAGCCTTTATTGATTCTTTAAAGAATGACTCACAGTAGTTTAGTATCACACTCGCAGCCTACATAGTAGCTACAGCTACAATAAAGCTCAGGACAGGGATAGGGCTGCCTGCTTCTAGGACTGTTTATGTCTCTGAGACCTACCTAATGGGATTGACCTCATTTCTGCCCGCTCCAGGTGGGTTAGCCTTAGCGTTCCCACAGCAGCCTATACAGCTAACCTAGCTAACATAACCTAGCTAAGTTAGCCTAGCGTCCTGACATGTGGTCTACATAAGGGTGGGTTACTGATAAGGCCACCTGTTCTAGTTCTTACCTCAACACACCCAGTTAAGCACAGAGAGTTCTAGAAGCACACCCACCCTGTGCCTATCGTTACAATGACAGTGCAGATGCATTAGGTCATCATCTAGACACACACATACACAACGATATGCATCTTTGCCAATGGATTCTATGCAAAAACAATTAATGTGTGGTCTTGTGAAGGGTGTTTGCTTGCTAAATACTAAACACAAATAAATGTGAACTCTGCATATGAGAGAGAGAGAGAGAGAGAGAGAGAGAGAGAGAGAGAGAGAGAGAGAGAGAGAGAGAGAGAGAGAGAGAGAGAGAGAGAGAGAGAGAGAGAGAGAGAGAGAGAGAGAGAGAGAGAGAGAGAGAGAGAGAGAGAGAGAGAGAGAGAGAGAGAGAGAGAGAGAGAGAGACGAGGTCTCGATAAAAGCGCTCTCTTTCCACCACATCCTCCTGAAAGCAAACACAGCTCTGATAAAAACAGATAGGAACCTTATGAACGGTTGCTAGTTTCATAAATTCCTCTCAGTGAATCCGCATGGATTTCCTCGAAGCTTCATAAGCGTTCTGCATAGTTTTATATTTTTTAATGGAACAGATGAAGTGATAAGCACTGGAGGAACAGCTGCGGTGCTGTACAGTGTTGGCGGTTGACAGTGTTCGGTACACAGCGTTGAGTTATTGTAGGTCAACTGGTTCTAGAATGAGCTATTGACATCTGGCCAGAGCGAAGTATGCTTTCCCCCCCAGACATAGTATGATGAATGTTCCCAAGTTAAACTTTTAAAGGAAAACATAAGGTAGACACTTAGGTGAACATAGGTGAGGTCAGATAGATACCCACCCTAAATCTACCATAAACCTTCATAAATCTTCATATTAAAGTCGGCCTGAAATGATTTGCTAAGTGACAACACAAACACACGAACTCGCATTTTGAAGTTCACTTTCAAAGTAAAGTTTATTAAATCAACTTTAATTCATGTAGCGATTTTTCTCTATACAGACAGCTTCAGACAGATTAGACGTGTGTCTGGTGGTTGACTGACAGACCATCAATCTAGCCAATCATCATTCATCATCTGGTTGCTAGCTGGTACTAGCCTGTTCAACAATATCCCATTTCACAGATAATTTGCTCTACTCACTAAAATAGTAGCTGATACCATATATTGACATATTCAGAGAAAATCTCCTGGGTTAAAATATGTGGACATCTAGCAGACTATGAAGTTTATGCTAACTTTCCTAACAAATTAGCTTAGCTAACTTTCAAACTCTACTGTACCGGGCTGGGCACGTAACTTTGTTTACAGTCGAAGCGGGCACATTTAACAATACTATAAAATATTAAAGGAGTTGGTGCATTTGAAGCATTAACATCTTTGAGTGTCGTTATTTCAGAGACTTACATATGAAACGTACCCTTTAAAAGTCAAGAATTTAAATTTAAAATGAGTTGGATTATTACTATGGGCGTCATTTAGTGATTTCCTTTTCTGTCCGACTTTAAGGTTTTGATGTAGGATTTCCGACTATAAGACACTAAACATTCAGCTGTCAGTGTTTTATTTGTGCTTTTAGATTCTGTTCTCCGTGTTGTCGGTTGGAAAGCTGCTATGTGAATAGTACGTTATTGTTCGACTGTCTTAGCGGGATACCTTAAGCTCGCTGTAGGCCTTCGGGATGGTGGCCAGGTTCGGCTATTACCCAGTAGCTTACTGTATTAACCGTTCCCCCTCCTGTAAGCTTTCTCCCCAATGTGGTATGCTAGTACTTCAATAGTGATGCATTTGTGGAATAGAGAAACTGAACTATGACTGGACAGTATTCCAGTATGGAATCAATATCACAATGAAAGAGAGAAGTTTTCAGAAGCATTCCTAAGCATCTTAACAAACAGCTGTTGCAATCATGAAGACATACAGTACAAACATTCTCTCTCTCTCTCTCTCTCTCTTTCACACACACACACACACACACACACACACCCTTCCTGTTGATCGTTCTCTGTGTATTTGAGATCAGCTGCCTTCCCTTCAGCTATGAGCACCTCTCCTGTATCTATTTTCTTTTACATTTTTAATTTTGCCATTTAGCAGACGCTTTTAATCCAAAGCGATTTACAATTACGAATTACAGGGACATTCCCCCTGGAGTAATTGAGGGCTAAGTGCCTTACTCAAGGGCACACTAGTAGTGGTGTGGTTTCAGGTGGGATTTGAACTCACAACCTTCCGATCACAAGTCCAATTCACTATCCACTAGACCACCACTACTCATCTAGTATCTCCTCTAGTCTGTCCTGTACAGCACCACACCTCCATCCTAGAACCACTTGAGCGCTGTGGGTTTCTCTGTGGGAAAGCAGGGGCCATAGCCTATCCATAGCCTACAGTGACTGGTCTACAATAACAATTAGCTATCGCATCACTCTGTTAGCATAGAGAGACTCTTGGCCTTACAAATACATGAGGAGAGTTTAGTTTACATTGCTGCGGCTTAGGAATCCCCTGTCCGTTCAACCCCGTGAAGTCCATAAACGGTTTCTGTCACAGCCGCTGTGGAGAAGAAGTAGTCAAACCCTGTGATGCTTTTCGTGCTTTAAACACAGACTTTTTTTCCCATTTTTTCCCCTTCTTTTTCTCCAGTGTTTTTCTTCTCAATGTTTTTTTTCCAACATTTCGACTTTGAGTAATGCTTGCGGTTCCTTTGGCCAGCGGAGGTGGAACGGGCGTTGCGGTCTAGCGTCGGAGGAGTGTGAGAAAAGCGAAGCGACGCTGAGTAGCTAATCTCTTTAAAGCCCTTGTATATCAATAGGTTTCTTGGACGCGGGCAAGACGGCAAGCTTTTGAGAGATAGAAGGCGAAACTCTCCGTTTTTTCACGTGGTTTCGAAACTCAATATTTTTGTTCGGTAGTTCACTCCCCCAGTGAAGAGCAGATGTTTTGACTTTCACAACAGACATTTATAATTTCTCCCACATTGCGGCCTGTTATATCAGATGCATAACAGGGTGTGAGGGGCTTACGACAGGTTCACATGCACTTACATAACGTCTGCTCGGTGTCATGGTTCAAGGCACTGCGGCACGGGGAGGCCCCAGATATGCCCGTATATCTTTCTTCTCCTCTCTCTCTCTCTCACCTCCTCTCCTCCCCTCTCTATATCCTCCTCTCCCTCTCTCTGCTACATTCCTGTCCTCTGTATGGCCGCCAGATTGGGTAAGCCCCTTTCTCCGCCATCCGCATTTCCTCTCCTTCCGCTCACGTCTGGCCTCGCGCGCTTCTCTCTCTCTCTCCCCCCCTCCCTCCCTCTCTCTCTCTTTCCTGGATGACCTGAGTGGTAAGTTAGGGTTGGATGGCAGCAACATTCTGTGTTCGCCCACTGGACAGAAAGTGCATTTGAGTACAGTACAGCACAGCACAAGATTTCACAAAAACATTCTCTCTCTCTCTCTCTCTCTCATTCTTTCACACACACACACACACACACACACACACACACACACACACACACACACAACACAACACTCATTAAATCATCTGAAAAAATGAAATCTGTCAATGGTCCATTCATCCTCTAGAGAATTCAGAGATCAGGACTCAGGAGGCAACTCCACATGCAGCACAAATCACCTCAGCACTGAGGGAGTTTTATCAAGTGTTCTTGTCTGGCTCGTCTCCCAAGAGAGGTCCTCCTGTATCTCCACAGTATTCACGCTGGAACCTCCTTATCATAGCCATGTGTTTCAGGGCCTCTCACCAAGGTATTCCAGTGTTGAAAACATAAAAAATATCTCCTGTGCTTAAGTATGTGTCCAGTATATCTCAAATGAGGTACCATCAATACATCCACGTATTCCCCAATGGTTTGCAAATGTTTTGTTTTTGTTTTATTTGTTCGTCCATGGTCCCTGCTGTCCTATTCGCAGGGCCAGAAGTTTATCCTCGTCATGTTGATCTGATCAGCATGAACTCCGGGCCTTAGTTATAGCCTAGGAGGTGTTGCGGGGTCACCTGACATGGTCAAGAAGAACTGGCAGAGACAGTGAGTCGACTCCAAAGAAGAGGGTGTTCGTTTACCGAAGTCGCCGCTCTTCCCACGGAACGCACTGACCCTAACATCAGGTCATTTATCCGCCACTTGAAACCTCCGATTGGATCTTTCTTTATTTCCTTCGTTCATTCGTTCTCGGCTCTCGCTGCTTACATTATGAAACCCCCGTTCCTCTCACCAAGAGATAAGTGGATTGAATGAAACTCGGAAGGAAAACACAGAAGCAGTGTGCTAGGTGTTGAGAAATCCCATATTGACTCAGTCCTCCAGGGTGAGTGGGCTCCAGTGTTTGCACTAAAAGATAGGCCTGTTTTCCTAATAGCGGGGCACATTTACTTAGTGAATGTCAAACACATCCCACTGGAGTCAAATAGACTTAGGCTACTCGATCCTCAATCAACATAAAGGCTCACTAGCGATAGGGGTGTGGTACCAAATCTGGCCAAATCTTTTAATGACATCATTGCTTTTCGAAGGTATTTGAGTTGGTGATCAGGGCTGTGTGTTGTGTGTGTTGTGTGTATGTGTGTGTGTGTCGTGTTGGTGTGTCGTCTGTGTGTGTGTCTGTGTGCGTGTGCGTGCGCACGCTTGGCTCCTCTCCTCACACGGATATGTATTTTGTTACAGGGAGAACGATAGGTCAGCATTACTGTAGCTACAGAGGTTTGGATTCCCATGTAATAGGGCTCTCTGACCAATCCAGGGGCTCTACTTCAGATGACTGTTTATTATGACAGAGATCCGCTGTGCCATCACATCGAGATGGGTTGAAAGGCTTTTGTCCAAATTGGCTCTGTTGTACAGAAAAATTATGTTATTGGAGGGGATGAACTGCCATGTTCCACAGTCAGACCAGATTTTCGCTCTTTATCCCATCATCCATCCATCCAAATCTCCAAACACATTCTTGTCCCATCACCACCAGCCCAACCCTTTTTGAACCCTACACTCCACAGTGGAACATACCAACGCGAACCAGATGTATATGTAAGCTCTGATGACATCTCACCCCGCGTGTGTCTAATGCCAGGCCCACGCCTGCTCGGTGTCACACGGTTTGCCCGGATGAAGGCTGCCTGCTGTCTGTCGCTGAAAGCTTTAGTCTCTGGCCTTTAGCCAGGCTACCTCCCTCTTCCCCCGGTGACATCACAGGCACAGTCTTTACATAATATGGCCTCTCTCTCTCTTCTCTCTCTCTCTCTCTCTCTCTCTCTCTCTCTCTCTCTCTCTCTCTCTCTCTCTCTCTGGCTCTCTTGGGTGTGCAGCTAAGCTGGAAAAGCAATCATTGCTGTCGCTACTGCCAATGTACCCTCCCCCCCTCCCCCTCCCTCACACGCGTATGCATTAGCACACACAGACACATCACTGTCTCTCTGTTATCTCATTCTCTGTCTCTCTTTGTCTTTCTCCCTCTGCCTCTCTTTCTCTCGATGTCTCTCTCTGTCTATCGGTCTGTCTCTCTCTCTCTCTCTCTCTAACAGCTGTTACTCTAGCAGATCACAAAGAGATCTCTGCGTGTGTGTGTGTGTGTGTGTGTGTGGGGGGGGGGGGGGTAATTTGCATCTTACTCTGACAGTACTGCCCCACGAATGCAGTCAACCCCCCCTAACACTTGCCCCCTCAAGTCCTGTTTCTGACTCACAAAAGCCATTGCCGTCTGCTAGCTGAAGCACCCGAGTGAAGGGGTTAAAGCGTCAGGGACACAGCTGGCTGGTCCCTTCTGAACCCCGCCACGCGCGGCAGACGAGGGGGGGTAGCTCAGACGACCTTGCCCGAGGCACATCGCTGTCCGTCAATGTCACCTTTGATGCACCGCCCCCCCCCCCAAAAAAAGCTTTGAACTCTACTGCTTCAAAAGCTGCCCGGCAGACATCTAAGCCTCAGTATTACCATAGGACGAATGATCGACTGGATCTGTGGCACGATTCACCACGAAGGCCCATTTTTTTTTTATACAGGGAAGTCTGTTTTACATACCTGTGGCTGCTGCGGAGATAGATGACAGGTTTATTGTAAACAACGCAGTGCAGGGAATGTCATCTGTGCCACCCTTTATTATTAGTTAGTCCACAATAACAGGTTGACACACTGACATCTACTGGACACGCCCAGAGAGAAATACAGTGCAGTAATAAGGCCTTCTGTTGGGAAACGCCCTTTCGGAGCACATGCAGCCACACCCATTTCTGCAGTGCTGCAGTGTGTTGTTGGCACAGAGCCAGAGTCCTCCTCTGGCCATCCAGACCGGTCAGGACGGATCCATACGAGTGATGCTGGACGGCTGGTTCAGATGGGTCAATTCTGCCCTCGGGCAAGGTTAGTCTCGACAGACAGACAGACAGACAGGCAGGCAGGCAGGCAGGCAGGCAGGCAGGCAGACAGACAGACAGACAAACAGGCAGAGAGACAGGCAGGCAGACAGGCAGAGAGACAGACAGGCAGGCAGACAGGCAGAGAGACAGGCAGGCAGACAGGCAGAGAGACAGGCAGAGAGACAGGCAGACAGACAGACAGGCAGAGATACAGGCAGACAGGCAGTTAGACAGACAGACAGACAGGCAGACAGACAGACTTCTATAATACAGCTGTGGAAGTTGGGCCTATAATGTTAAACCTCCACGTTAGAAGGCTGAAACACAGGCCTCGCCCAGGCACCCTGCCAAGTCTCTCCCTACACACACACACACACACACACACACACACACACACACACACACACACACACACATACACACATTCTGCGCATTGCTGACACACTCCCTCTGAGCTCTGCAGCACTGCAGGGATCTCTGTGGGGCAGGGAGTAACAGAGTCCCGGTGTGGCACACAGTCAGTCAGACTGGTACACAACTGTATATGAAGGTTTTAGTTTGACTATGTCTCCATTCATTTACCCCTGTGGTCAATAAAGTCTGCGTGATCTGCATATGTACTGTATCTTACTGCTTAGTTTGTATACCGTTCTGATTCGTTGACATCTGGTTATTTTCTCCACGTCACTGACATTGACTTGTGTCTGGTGGTGGTGAGTTACTAGACTTGTTGATCTATGAACTATGAATCATTTCAATTCATTCATAACCGTTAAATAATAACCGTTAGGCCGTCAACATTTCCACCTATGGAACAAAGGGCCGTGGACCTCGCCTCCTTCATGGAATCAGGAGACGTCGCTAAGGCTATTGTTCCACGAATAGAAACGATGTGATGAATTGGCACGGACGCCGCATTGATCAACGCGTCTGGGTTCTCCTCCTCATCGGCGTCTCAAGCCAGCGTGCCGGTCCAAGTACCTGATGTTCTTGTGACCAGCTGTGGTCAAGTTTGCTGCCCGTTTGTCTAGACAATGGCGTTTTGTTCCAGCGTCGGTAGGTTAGGGTGACTCAGAACACTAGGCTGGGTCGAGCGAGGCCAGCGGGTGTGTGGAAGGAATGACCGCACCGCGTCCGCAAAGAAACACCACAGACCGAGCATCAGGGTTTCCCCCCTACATTGTGTTTATTTAGGCGGGGTGCAAAAGTTCTAGACTGCTCTCAGGTTCACGATCAGGATCGGGTTACTTAATTTGTACCCGTAGTTTTGTTAACAGTAAACAAGTCATCCGCGTTGACGTGCGTTTTAGAGAACGGCACAGACAGACAGTAGACAAACAATAAATGAAAGTACTCGATGTTCCAATCCTCGCAAAAACAACAACAACAACAACAACAACAACAACAAATCAAGATAAAATGATAAAATAATCTGTCGGCAATGTTGCTGCGATTTGTTAATCGGATTGATGGCTGCTAGAACAAAGCTATTTTTAATAACCGCTTTGTTCTGCACTTTGGGACTATAAACCAGAAGCATGAAGCTTCACCGTGCTTCACCGTGCAAAGGGGTGGGGGAGTCGTAATTTAAAATCGAGACAGTTATCCTCTGGAACTGTCTGGTGTGCAAGGACGCTGGGTTAAGCTGTGACCCCCCCGCACGTCAGCCAGCTAGACCATTCGACAATTCTGCTCAGGGAGCTTCTGTTTCTTTAGAGATAGGTTTCCAAACCACGACACTCATCAACTGGTTATTCAGACGAGGGTAACTGAGACGATGGTACTAGGGTGGGCTGTCGAAGGACATCTGGCACTTGGTTGAGTGAATGCCCTGATGTCATCATTACAAACAGCAACTGATGAACATATCATTCAATGGACTGGGTATTTTTAGTCAGTCTCCAAGCAGGTGTGCTTTTGAGCAGTGCTGCTGCATATGCATCGGTTTAGATGAAAGTGTTCGTGGTGTGTGGGCCTTACAGACTAACCCCCTTGAACCAGAGGGATACAAGGGATGTAATGGAGGAATGTGTTGACACCTGAACAATGGAGATCATTCACAATTAACACTTCACAACCATTCAAATGTCCACAAGGGGGAAGCTGATTTATGTCGGGTTGACACAGGTGAATTGGGAACAAAATCGTTGCGCAATTGCCAATGAATAGGAGCGGTAAAGTAAATGTAGATATTTGATAAGAAATTGATAAGAAACACCGGGTTTCATTTGATGAATTGAGCCAACACTGGTCGCTTTATGGCAACTGACGACACTCCCTCCAAGGCTGTATCCCCCCCCCCTAGGCTCTATAGACACACTGACACTTCTGACAGTAGTTAGGCTAAGGTTGCACGCTACAGTATCTGAGTTGCTAAGCTATGGAGGTGTTAGCTTTCTCTCTCCCTCCCTCATTACGCTAGCTCTGGATAGCTGCTTAACATGGGCTTGCCTCCCCTGACACTACCCCCCCCCCCCCCCTCTTAGTCACACACACACCATATTAATTTACCACATAAGCTACAGTTGTTGAAGAGAGCTGTCAATCGAGGGAGGGTTAAAGAGACACATTAGTGGAGTGCATCGTTGAACATGAGCGGAAAGCCCAAGCGCTAATCTTCTTAGCGTCTCGCTGCCTGTGAGGGCTGGCTACACGGTCATGTGACCACAGGACAGGTTCACTCTGCTGGTAAAGGACGTGCTGGGGGATGCTGCTCAAAACAACTTCAGCTGTTTGAAGTTCTCTCTCTCACACACACACACACACACACACACACACACACACACACACACACACACACCCACACACACGCTCACACACATACTGTACTCTCTGTCCCGCTCTCTCTCTCTGCGCCTCAATCTCGCGCTCTCCTCCTCTTTCTCTGCCGCGAGGAAACACTGCACTATTGTTTACTGCGGAATGTCGTGGGAAAGTTTGCGGCCAAAAAGGAGCTTCTGCATCCAACTGACCCCATCGGCGTCGGGGCCGTGCTGGAAACCCGTGTTCTGCCACACTTCAGCCCCCGTTTTTGCTGGCTGTGTGGATGCACACTCTGGGTCGAGAGAGGATATTCGATTACCAACTCTAGGAGGACATTTCTTTCGATACCTGGACCTCAATCAGAATGGGTAGTCCACCTTTACCCCCGACCCTCCTCCTACCCCCCCTCCCCTCCCCCCCCAACCCTTTCTCACACTCGAGAAACCGAACACTGTCTCTTACATAAACAAAAGGGTGAAAAGATGGAAAAAGAAAACAAGAACACACAGCATATTTGGATTCTTATCACATGCCTCTTCACACAAAAAAAGAACGACGGAAAACAAACAAACAGACTAGAGGAACAGGACTGATGGGGTGGAGTGGTGTGGTGTGGGCCGCGGATGTGACTGGTACGGGAACACAGGAACCGCTGTCAACGGGGGTGACATGGCATCCGAGGCATCCTGACAATGTTTAAAATAAAAACCAGTCGGCCCGACATCTGTGCTGTAGGAAGGGAAGGGGGCCTCCGCAGCGACTCCGTGAGTCATACTTAGACCCATACAGAGAAGGCTAACATACATACAGTCACGCACTCTGAGAAGGGCGTGTCACCCTGGGTTTGTTAGCAGGCGCTCACTAGTCTGCTGGATAAATCAGGGTTCCCGTGCTGGTCTTAAAAAGCCAATCTAATCCCATTTATATGGCCTAAAAAGGTCAAAAATGTCTGTTATTCGGTCTAAAAATGAGGTGCTAGGTCTTAAAAATGAGATCCTGCAAGGAAATCAGTCCGACCACATCTATTTACGCGGAAATGAATCAAGCTGGAACCCAAAAAATGCGAATTCACTTCCCTTTTTGTCTGTATGGCAGGGAAATCCCTAATTTCATCACCTCGAGGATGACAAAAAGCTATCATATGGTGTCGCGAATAGGTCTAAAATTCTATTCAAAGAGGTCTAAAAAAGGTCTAAAAAAGTATTAGATTTGACTTGTTGAAACTTGTAGGAACCCTGCCGGGGTTTGTTAGCAGTCGCTCGCTAGTCTGCTGGATAAATACTATTCCTTAACATCCCAAATTCAGCCCTAGCCCACTATCCCCGAAGCGTATACTGTATGTAGCTCTGACGGAATGAAGTTTTGGTGGAAGCAAATATTTGGTTCCACCTGCCCAATCCTCTCACAAAAGTACATTTGGGGCTTGAGGTGGATTTGGAGTTTTGGCACATTGACTACAATTGGATAAAAGCCTCTGTGCTTCCCCCCCCCCCACATCAAAGAGCTGGGGTTAGACTGGAGGATGATTGACAGCTGTAGGAGATCCCGCCCATTGAGAGGTTCTGAGGGTTGGTTTCCTCTCCTGCACGTCTTTATTGGATGTTTCCAGTGTTGGCACGTTGCCCCCCGTTCCATGCTTGTAGCCACGCAGACACACACACACACACACACACACACACACACTGATGCATAGACACACACACACACACACACACACACACATGCATAGACATACACACACACACACACACACACACACACACATACTGCTCCCCCATACTATCTGCTGCTGAGTGTGTGTGTGTGTGTGTGTGTGTGTGTGTGTGTGTGTGTGTGTGTGTGTACGTCTATGCATCAGTGTGTGTGTGTGTGTGTGTGTGTGTGTGTGTACAGTCACTACAGTAAACATCCTCTGTTGTTCAGCTCGCGGCGATTTCTGGGGGAACTTCAATACAACAACGGCTAGCCTTCAATTTAGGAGCCCTCCCACTGCCTCACTCGACCCCCCCCCCTGCACCGTACTCAGGCTCGTGGGCGGTAGCCAACGCCCAATGCTATCTTGATATAACAATGAATAGGTTTCTTTTATCGTACATTCTTACACCGTACATCTGTTTCACTTTCCTTCACATGCACATCCACTCTGGAGACATCCAGTCGTCCAATAATAGCAGTGTTGTGTTCAGTGACCAGTGTTGCCAGATTGGATTGTTTTCCAGCCGAACCACGGTCTAAAAGCCGCCCAGTGTGATCATAAGTAGCCCAATTCGGGCGGGGATACGCCCAAACTGGCAACACTGTCAGTGACAGGACAGTGGCGTGGGTGGAGGGGTACAGTAGGAGGGATCCAGGTGCTGTGCTGTACTGTGTGACTGTGATGTCACAATGATGTCTCCCTGGGAGACGGGCCATGGTGGAGGGGGATGAGCAGGATACGCTTTACTAGCTCCTCCAACGCCTCATTACACATGTAGAGAAGCTGATAACAGGAGGAAACGCTGTGCCCGTGTGTGCGTGCGTGTGTGTGTGTGTGCGTGTGTGTGTGTGTGTGTGCGTCTGTGTGTGTGTCTGTGTCACACACACACACACACACACACACACACCACTCCTCCAGATAAGGGGTGATGGAGCAGATCGTACTGCTGAGTCACAGGAGAGAGAAAGTCATAGTAAAGTCAGCCTCTCCAGGCGCCAGGCCAACCTCACCAAAGTGACGGGCCTTCGCTACCCTGCAGCCTCTCTCTCCTGCTCCTGAGGCACAGATGTGGGATCAGTTACAGCACTCAGCCTCTTTCGAGGAAGCCTGAATACTCAGCCGCCATGTTGGCGACGCCTCTCAGGCGTTTATTTACAGTAGAGAGAGGTCAAATGCTGTTTTTTTTACTAGACCGGTCGTCTATGGGAGGGCAAGAGAAACCCCAATTCATATTCACAGTAAAAAATGCTTCGGTTTTTCACATCACCGAAGTAGAAGTAGAAACACTTTCTTCTTACATTTGATCGTTAAAAAAAACAACAACGTCGTAACGGCTTAAAAATACACTTTGTTCGGCTCCGTCCTAGCCTCACGCTCTGGTCTTAACACGTGCGTTGCTCTGGGATACGAGAGACGGACGCAATTTGCCCACAGGAACCACATCTGTTAGTGACGCGTATCTGTTACCGCGTGGTAATCCCTCACGTGGGGCTGACGCCATTTTCCCCCGTCTCTGTCAGACCTGCTGTATATCAAGGAGGTTGTTGTGTACCTCCTCAATACAGAACATATCTGGTTTCTGTACCTTCCACCATAAATTGTTCCCCTAACCATGAGGGGAGGAGGTCAAAAGCCAACTGACCGTAGATCACTGTTGTCTGTTGCTGGGGCGACTTCATCCTCTACTCTTCAAGGCTCCTCTGTCCGTTCCACAGGAACAGGAAATAGACACTTTCAGATGCCTTATCGTTGCTCACGGAAGGACCGTATTAGGCCTATGAGCACTCTGTCAACACAGCTTCCTTTAGGCTTCAGGCCGTCCCTTTTTCACACAGACACACACACACACACACACACACACACACGCACACACACACACACACACACACACGGCAGAGTGGGAGCTGGTGTGTGTGTGTTGGTGTGTGTCTGTGTGTCAGTGGGTGGGTGTGTGTGTGTGTGTGTGTGTGTTTGTGTGTGTGTGTGTGTGTGTGTGTGTGTCAGTGGGTGTGTGTGTGTGTGTGTGTTTGATAATGCCAGTGTGGTTCATGTTTCTTAGACCCGCTAGCTCTATTGAAATAGTTTTGACCCGACGAATCGGATGAGAATGTGTGGACACATCCCTGTTGGAGTACTGTAGGGTCGGAGCTGGGTTACTGCAATTGGGACACTTTCAATGGCCTCTCTTTTCCAGGCATCTCCTCTTCCCTGACCCCTGCTGTTGTTGTTGCCTCAGGGACCCCTCTATTCAGTGGCCCAATGAAGAGGAATGCAGCAATTTTCCACTCTGTCTTGCCTAATTCGGAGGGGTTTATGTTAAATGAAAGATGTCTCTGATAGCCGACTTACCCAGGATACAAACAGCCCCGGTGGTTATGTTCATGACGGTGGACTTTCATCTCGGCCTCTGCGACTAATGTCTGTAATTCCCCACAACTAACCCATGATGAGCTACTGTTAGAGAGGACTCCACCACCCCTCTGGCGCTGGTCTACAGGGAAACGGCTCTGTTTCTCACCGTCTTTTCTTCCTCAGAGTCTCTTTCTTTCTCTCTCTCTCTCTCTCTCTCTCTCTCTCTCTCTCTCTCTCTCTCTCTGTCTCTGTCTCTCTCTGTCTCTCTCTCTCTCTGTCTCTGTCTCTCTCTGTCTCTCTCTCTATCTCTCTGTCTCTCTTTCTCTCTGTCTGTCTCTCTCTCTTTACTCTCTCTCTGTCTCTCTCTGTCTCTCTCTCTCTCTCTCTCTCTCTCTCTCTCTCTCTCTCTCTCTCTCTCTTCCTCTCTCCCGCTCTTTTTCCAGTCTCTTTCTAGAACATTCTCCCTCTAGGCATAGGTGTCCATAAGCAGAAGCCGGGGTATGGGGGGGGGGGGGGCACTGCCTCCACACTCCAGCCCTGCTCCCCTCATCTACATGTTACCATCAGATCAGCCCCTCAGGGGTTTGGGAAGAAAGGGGCCAGTTCTCAGAACTGAGGAAGACTCTTGACAATGAGATCTTATGTCTCCGTCTCTCTGAAGAGCTTGATTGTTCAAACAAAAAGCATTTGATCCCGAACCAAGGCTTGCATAATGGCGTCTCGAGAGTATTTCAGCTTCTTTGAATCCACACGCAAACTATTATTGTACTATATAGTGCAGATGTCACACATTTCCTGAATGGTCAATGTCAGTAGATGACTACATTTCTCGTTGACGCATTTTTGCGTGCGAAGTTGTGCTCGTAAACAACTGGTGTATTCCGGAGTCACATGTGACACTAGTAACACTGGGTGGAGATGTTTTAATTGCAACCAGAGGCTGCAGTTTTTTTTTTTTTTTTGTATTACCGAAAGTTAGCATTGTTGCTAATTCTCTAACTCTAGCACTGTGACTGCCAACGGCCTCTGGCCCTGGCATAGATTTGTTTTTCTTATGGTGACTGACTGTATGTAGATGATTTGTTTGCTTAGACAAAATGTACATGTCGTAAGTCGCTTTGCATAAAGGCGTCCGCTAAATGTCTAAAATGTAAATGTGAATGGAAACTCAGTTTGGATTCCATTGCTGTGCTCCTGCTGGTTTCAAACTGCCTCTTTGAAACAAAGAGCAGCACTCTGCCAGAAGTGGGATTGGGGAATTTCCATTGGAAGCTTTTCAACGGTTATTGCGGAGATAAGAGATCAATAGTCTTTTGTTCGAAGGAGTTTTGTTGGCATCGTGTTGAGTCTTGTCAAATACATACTATTTAGTCAACATTCACTCTGAAACAATAGTGTTAAAACCAGTAACAACTCTCGCTGCTTTTTGGAGGGATTTCATAATCTCAAAGGTCAGGATCGTCAAACACGAAGCTGCTCTTAAGAAGCTGTGTTGTAACCGATGACTTACTCAAATAACAACAAACCTTTCTACAGTAAAGATACCGTACTGTATAAAGATATCGCACACTTGTGTTATGAGTTACTCTGTTAAGTCTATCGACCTTTGCTACTAGAAAACTGCCACTTTCACAAATAGGGCCCACTTTGTTCTCAGTGAAACCGTTCACCATGACTCACCGTGGCTGTATGATTAACAAACACACGCCGACCGCAGCGCTGCTAGCCAGCAGAGTCACGTCAGGTGTGGGATTACAGGGGCCGGCTTAGCAATTAGCCTCGGTAAAACACTATCTGTCCACACGGGCCGTCACGTACGGTAACAGTGACTGTGTTATGTTCAGCCTTTCATGGCCGTTGTGAAAGTTATTCACAATTGTGAGGGAAAGGGAAAGGTCATGCCCTCATGTTGTGGATTACGGGTGTGTCCTCCTCCGGAGCTCTGCGGCAGCTAGCGACTAGCAGAAGGAGAGAGAGAGGAATATAGCCACATAGCGTCACATGGCCAGGAAACCCCACATTTCAAGCCAGCATGAAAATGAGCTAATAACCTCAACTGATCAGGGAACTGGAGGGATAGTCACTGCACTGTGTCTTCACTCAGCCTCACTTTTGTTCTCTAATGGGCCCAGTGTAATTGACCCTAGCACGCACACACACACACACACACACACACACACACACACACACACACGCACACACACACACACACACTCCCCTAGGCCTGGACTAAGGCGAGTAAGGCTGTGCTCTCCTCCTCCAGTCTATAATTAAGGCCTGTGTCTCTGCTCTGCTGCAGGGCCCAGTGTCCACGTGTCTCTCAGACATCCTAATCATATGACAGATGGAGGCCCTGATGGAAAACCGACAGAGAGTGAGGGAGTGAGATCATTGCTTCTCTATGCTGGTGGTGGTGGTGGTGGTGGTGGTGGTCAGCTTTTCCTTGTTGAGTTGATGATCCTTTCCTCTGAGGTCCTCATCGTATAAGATTGTTCAGAGAGTGACTTTCCCTTCTAATAGACACAGTACGTTTGCAGCTTTATTTGGTGTCTGTCTGACAGTAAATCCCCCTGCTGCATGAAGACAACACACACACACACACACATACACACACATACAAACACACACACACGTACACACACAGAGTCACAGACAGACGTATGTGCGCACGCGCACACACACACACACACACACACACACACACACACACACACACACACGCAGGAGGAAGACGGTGTATTAAAATGAGGGAGAAAGTGAGATCATTCTTTCTCTATGCTGGTGGTGGTAGTGGTCAGTTTTTCCTAACCCTAACCCTTTCCTCCGAGGTCCTCATCATATAAGATGGTTCAGAGAGTGACTTCTAATAGACACAGTACGTTCGCAGTTTCATTTGGTGTCTTGACAGTAAATCCCCCTGCTGCTGCTGCATGAAGCAGCCGGTTCTGATCCGGTCCTGGTATCCCAGAGTTTACTGTACCTCGTGAACTCAGAGGCCCAGGCACGTTAACATAGGACGCAGCCAATGGAAACTATGCTCTGTACTCTGTGACTTTCAACAACCGTAGACAGACAGACAGACAGACGGACAGGCTACACCCTCCCCAACAGTCTGGCACTGGTCTGACACTGTCTGTCTGTCCTTCCTTCTCCCCCTGGTCCGCTGCCCAGACACATATTGACCTGCTGCAGTCAGTGTGGTCACGGGGGTGGGGTGTACGGTAGGGAGAGACGGGGTCGCGTGTCCCTATGAGGAGCAGAACACACTAACCGTTAAAACACTGCAGCAACGCTAGCGGCCCAGGGGAGCGCTCCCCGCCAGCCCTCCCTCCCTCCCTCCCTCCCTCCCTCTCTACTCTTTCCATCCTGGCTCTCGCTACACACAACCCCCTCCAAAAAACCTCTGCTAAACCGTCCCAACGGGTCTCTTTTTTTTCCGTCTTTTGATATTGTGTGGGGTTTTTTCGGTGCGTTGGCTGTTTTTGATCAGGTCCCGTTTGTAGTGGTGATTAGTGAGCTATTCACGCCAATCAGGGTGTAACACTTTAAAAGTGTGTGTGGAGATGTCGGCCTGAAGCTGCTTGCGTTTATGTTTTTCAAACTCTTTCTACTTTTTCAACGGTGAAAACTTGAAAGTGCTCATTTCACCTATAGAAAAAAACTAACATTTTTTAACCACTACTACTCTTACACGTGTCATGCTATTGACACCAATTCAAAATGTAAATGGAATGTGAAGAAAGACTCCAAATGACCATGCCTGTTACCTGATACCTGCTATGCTTTAAACTATTCAACTTTTTGTAACTCCAAAAACGTCCATATTAGTTAACACCTACCACCCTTCTAGAAATATATCTAGCTAAGTAACTAGCAAGCCAACTATAGTTATCTGTCATATTAGTGGTCTATCTTTCTCCCCTCTATCTAACTATCTCCCCATCTATCTAACTATTAATCTATCTATCCATCCATCCATCCATCGCGCTACAGAACTGTTGCATCTATAGTCCAAAAAAAGAAGGCTTTGTAAGCCCACAGAGTTTATTCAGGATCTTCCTTGTCTAGTTGACATTTTCTGTTATGTAAACCAATTGTGCACACACTCACTCTCTCTAGGGATTAATCTAGAGGCTATCTATAATCCTGCTCGACCAATATGTGGAAGACTTAGTGTTGCAGATATGGTGCTCGCCACGGGTGGGGAAGTACATATGCTGTTGGCTGTGAAACTGTCCTATCTCACTGTGAGGGGGTTTAAAACAGGCCAGATGGGCATATTCATGGTACAAAGGAGTCAATCACTCCTAATTCCAATGAATGACTCGTGGAATTCCAATGAATGACTCGTGGAATGTCGAACGTCAAGTCATTTTAGCCAAATACCTGAATTGTTGAGGGTAGTGGTGGCCTAGCAGATGAGTTGAACTGGTGATCCGAAGGTCATGAGTTCAAATCCCACCTGGGAACAACACCACTACTGTGCCCTTGAGTAAAGCACTTAGCACTTAGCCTTAAGTTACTCCAGGGAGACTGTCCCTGTAATCTCTATCTATCTCTATTATAAATCGCTTTGGATAAAATGGTTAAAATTTAAATATAAATGTTGTGCTTATGTTCTGTAAAGTGAATACGTGGGTTAGGTTCGTGCCTCGTCTCCTAGCTCCAGCAAGGGTGCAATGGACCTATCGCTAAGCCACGCCCCCTTTGAAAAGTCGGGCAAACAAACAACGCTTCATTGACAGTGACTGACTGACCGACCGTGACTGAATGACATTCAATGACTTACAATGGCGGGAGTTGACAAATTTACCACAGCAAGTACGTTTTTTAAAGATGACAAGAATATTTAGTCTAGAAGCTTTTCACCATCAGATATTAGGGAGTTGTTTGTCCGAGTTTTCTGCCTGTAGTGACTTTTGCTGTGATATGATTGGACAATTTCTATTTTGGGGCGTGGCTTAGCGATAGGTCTATTGGGTGCAGTTCCACCTCGACGTTGGGCTGTCTGTCTGTCTGTCCGCCAATCGGAACATCATGTATTCACTTTTTCCTCCTCTGTCTGTCAGCATACTGATCGTCTGTGGGGGCGGGCGAAGCACAAATAGAGCTGTGAGGTCAGTCCCTGGTGCTGGCTGTCCTGCCGTGGTCTGGCCCGGCCCTACTGGTAGCCAGGGTGGCCAAGTGTACAGGGTTCCCCCCCGGGTGCTCCCTAGCATGCCTGGGAAGGGTGAATCAGAGTAGGGTGACGTGTTCCAGAAGTTCCCCGGGCCTACTGACACACAACAGGTCAACCCGAACCTTGACTCGACGTGGCCGTAGCCTAGCATTAGAAAGAGGACCTTTTAGGGAGAGTTTGTGTTTAGTACGCGACTGCGGAGGGAGTGGATGCACAGGGGGTGCACAGGGGTAGCGTGTGCGTGTGCGCGTGCTTGTGTGTGTGGTGTCTGTGTACATGTGTGTGTCTGTGTGTGTGTCTGTGTCTGTGTGCGTGTGCGTCCGCACGTGCGCACCCAAGGCGCACAGGGCAGAGGGGCAGCAGCTCTCAAAGTGATTGGACTGAAGGAATTTGTTTACTTGTGGCAGAGCTACAAATAACTGCGGGGTTTACACAGGGCTAGGAGCGACTTCCCCTCCAGGCAAGCGTACAACACAAACACACCAGAGGGGAAACGCTGGAGCTCTTATTAAAGCGCCCCACCGCTACACATGTTCCACCAGGCCACATGGATCACATTACCCAGAGGAGGAGGAGGAGGAGTCGTCTCTCCATCAGGACGCTACTCTACTCAGCTCTCATCATCTCTGGCAATTTGTCTGACTCTGACGTTAAGTGCTTCTGAGGGTTCGGAAAACCGTCTTGTTAATGGTCGATGGGGGGGCGGGGGGGGGGGGGCGGGGGGTCGGCTGTATTGAACTACTCGAGAGCTTGTTTTCTCGTTCGTTTTCTCTCCCTATCTCTCTCTTTCTCTCTCTCTCTCTCTCTTTCTCTCTCTCTCTATCTCTATTTTGCTTTTAAAGTGTCATGTGATCAAAATGATGTTTGTGCCTGGCACACGAGGGTCATCTCAGCGCGTTTCACCTGCTGTAGAACCACCGTACCCCACACACCGTGTCACGTCAACTCGAATGTCAAACCTCCTTGTTTTTCTTCTCTCCCTTGATTTGTCCATGGTTGGTGGATTAGCTCTCATCCCCTCTTCTCCTCTCTCTCCTCTGCAGGCGTTTGGGAACGCTAAAACGGCCCACAACAACAACTCCAGCCGCTTCGGCAAGTTCATCCAAGTGAATTACCAGGAGAGCGGCACCGTGAGAGGGTAAGAACACACGTCCGGGGGGGGGCGCTTAGGTGGCGTAGCGGGCGCTTAGGTGGCGTAACGTAGCGTTGACCATGTCACCGCAGGGTCCCCGGTTCGATTCCGGCCGGGGACATATCCTGCATGTCATCCCTCCTCTCTCTCTCACCCATCCTTCCTGTCTAAAAAAATCTCTAC